>NC_080047.1:7645743-7984077 GCF_026212465.1 Amaranthus tricolor | reverse complement strand
AATGGATTCGGATACAGCCACAACGGATCCGGTTACAACCAATAAACCCACCAAATCCGGGTGGTGCTCCGCCATTTGAAACCCGACAAACCCACCATAGCTAAACCCAACCACCACACATTTCTCTTCCACACCTAACTTCTTCAATCCTATTGCAAAACAATCTGCTTGAAATCTTGGAGTTCTATCAGTTTTGTTTGTGTAGGACCCACCGAAGAAAATGAGGTCTGGGATGTAAAGGGTGTATTTTTTTCTTAGGGCTAGGACTTGGAATTGCCATGTTAGAATTCCAGTACCTAAAATAATAACAACAATAATTTGTCAATTACAATCTTAAAGTTTAGCAATTTTGCGAAGAATAGTCTTAATGTTTATTTTGGAAATTATAGTCACCAAAATATTAAAGTTTATAGGTTTAGGCCAAAACACAGAATTCCGACTATTTTTGTGGTCGGAATTTTAGTTTAAGTGATAGAAGTTTTGTGTTTTTGGCCTGAACCTATAAACTTTAATGCTTTGATGGCTGAAATTCGCAAAAAATAAACATTAAAACAATAATTCACAAACATGCTAAACTTTAAAGCTATAATTTGCTAATTATTTAATAACAATATATATATACATATGTAAAAACTCTATAATCAAAATTATTTCAAGTTTTATTTACTTCTGCATACTATGCCAATGCATAAATTTAATTATTATTATTATTATTATTATTATGCATAAATAAAAATTTTAAAACAATTTAATAAAATTACATTGTGACTAATTAAACACGATCGAATTTAATTATGTTTTAATTTATAATTTAAAAATAAAATACAAACTAATATTTTTGGTGAATATTGCAAATAAATTTCCAAATGAAACATTTGAAGTGGATGTGAAGGAGTATAATTGTACTTTGAAATATACCTTCTCTGTCATCATTTGCTTGCAACACTTCTTAAAATACACTTATATATGCATATTTTTTACCGTTAATATCTCTAAATATTTAGTAGAAAATTTTTTAATAAAAAGTTAGCTATTATACATATAAAAACCAATTTAACATGATTTTACATAATTATATATTTTATTAAAGATAATTCACTAAAAAAATATCAAAACAAAATTTATAAAAAAATTTAAAAGTCAAAATATTACGAGTAAAAATGAACCGTTAGAGTATATTAGCTACATAAATCAATATAAATAAGATGGTATGCAAGGAGTAAGGACTAAGAACATATTTTTTGAATTACCTGCAAAACCTTGAATAAGAACAAGAGATGGTTTCTTTTTCTTCCTTCCATCCTTGTTTTTGTTATTCTTCTCTTTGTTATTATTAACCCAGAAATGAATAACTGTTCCAGGCTCTATTTCAACATCAATAGGATGCATTCCTATTGACTTCATCAATTTGTGTAGCATGGAAATGTAGCATTTCATAACATTCACCATCTTTCTCACTCTTAGTTTGAAATCAGTTATTAGTTAAATTATAATATATAAGGGAAATTTTGAATAATAAAACAAACTATTATTTGATCAGTTGAAATTACACCGATTGTTTATTTTGTTAAATAAACTCAATTATTGTTTATAATCATCTTTAAAAACTTCTTTGTAGTCAGGCAATTAGGAACAAATAATAACAAAAGAAATGAAAGATCAAATGCCTGAATTGATATTTTTACATCTCAATATCAATAAAAAAACAATACGAATGAAATTACACGTATATTATATATTTTTTAATGTCAAGTTGGGTTCATGTCATGTTGAATAGGATTTTAGAGTACGTTAAATAGGTATTTATCTTCTACTAAGTACATATTTAGAGTAGGTCAGTATTACATAACTGAAAAATCTATAACTAAAGTCTTGCCACATATAAATAAACAAAGCTTTTTCAGTGAGTTTATTAGTTTCGAGGGGTATAATATCATTTTCATCCTCAACAAAGAACAACAGTCAATATGAACAACTTTGCATTTGAATAAAGTGTTAGATGAAGCATGTGGGTCTAAAATTCATTAAAGCATGTAAAGAATGCTTCTAAAAAGGAAGTATTGGTGATAGAATGAGCAAACAAATAAAAATTGAATCAAAAATAAACCTTAATAATTTATAAAATAACAATAAAATAGTGAAATTAAATCCTAATAATTTGAACTAGGTAATAAAAACTAACCAAATATGAATTTGAGACCATAAAGATTACCTGAGATTAGACTTGATGAAAGATGGCAAAATTCAACAAGAAAATACAATTATGTGGCAACAATCTTATCTTAGAGATAAAAAAAACAATGGAAGTTGAATGAGTATCAAAATAAACTGACAAAGTATGAAAGATAACAATTTATCTCACTGTAAGACGGTCTCATACAAGACTTGCTGAAAGGCGTAATTTTTATTATAATTCATAATTTCTCGTTTTTTCAATTTAATTTTCTTAAGTATTGGGTTGATTCATGTGTGTGGTCACTCTAAGAGAGCGTGGATAATTTTTGAATGAGAAGACCCTAGAAACAATGTCCAACAATAGAATGGTTCATACGATGAAAATTTGAACAAAATAAGTATTTTTTTCTCAAAATATTTTCAAACTAAGCATGGAAAAAACATATTTTCAAAAATAAACACCTCCAGCTCATTTCGTAGGTATGAGATTTGTTCGTTGTTAGTAACAGCAGACAATTACAAAAATTGAGTTAAAAAGGTCAGTCAAGCAATCGCCCGCTCTTACTAACAGAGGGCGATTAATTGACTGTGTTTTTACTTTTTGACTGTTGTTGACTTTTGCATGTGTAATGTATTAGGCCATGACAATTCGTCACATGATCTCACCGTGGCCCACTCGTGTGGACACGGAGCACCTGTGCACTCGGGCACACAAACCCACGAGTTAAGAGTATTGACTTTCACATACACTTGGTGAGGTTCATTGTTTCCCATATACCTTAATCAATTTTTTTATCTCATATGGCCTAATTGTTACTAACAGCGAGCGATTATTTAAACTGAGTTAAAAAGTTAGCCCAGAAATCGTCCCTTGTTAGTAACAGGGAACAACCTCCTAACTTTAAACTGAGTTAAGAAGTCAGCCCAAAAATCGTCTATTGTTAGTAATAGGGAATAACCTCCTAACTTAGATTTCGAAATTTACATACTTATTTTGGGAATTTAATTTCTCCAATACCTATTTTAAAATTTTTTAAGCATTTTTCTTATTTTGTTCAAATTTTCTCATATGGTAAGAAGTCTGCCTTACGATCACAAGGTGCTAAAGAGTTCTCTTTCCCGTTGGTTTAAATATTTGGGCCTCTATTTTTCCAAAAAAAAGGGCCTTTTGCTTGGGTTTTAGATGAAAAAGTCCCAAACACATCATTTTAAGTAGATATTCTTATGAGAGGTTATTTTTACATTCTAAAATATTATTTATGGGCCTATTTACTTCTCTTTGGGGTGTCTCTTAAGAATAATTTGTGTTATCAAAGCAAAAAGTAACTACTTTAGTAGTACACTTGGCCAGCTTAAATAATAAACATAGCTACTCTTGTGAGAGATTGTTTTTTAATAAGACGATCTCAAAACAAGAAGTGTATATTTTCATTATTTCTGCTATAAGTTAGCTATTTAACCATGTATTGAGGTGTCTCAATGTGAGATCCCTCATACAACAATTCGTGTAATAAATTAAAAAACGTCCAGCTAATTTGTTATTTTATTGTAGTGAATGAATATAATGTTACTCATCCAAATGCGAAGCAAAAATTTGTGACTCCATTATATGTGCTTTATATAAGAGCCTCTGCTTTATCTTAAAATATTTGTTTATATTATGTATTATTTAAATTTTAAGTCCTCTAACTGTGAGGGCCTACGCAATCAGTTGTACATGCCAAAAATCTTCCTATCTACACCAAATGATTATGAAATGTTTGACTTGTAATAAATTTTATACAACCTAACTCGAAATGATATTAAATACCAATATAGATCTTAAACTATGGAAGTTAAACTATTAATGTGACTCAAGCATAGAATTTACATTTTTAAATTAAAGAGGTCTAAAAGAATTAACATTATCTACGTGCAGGAATAGTATGAGTGGAGGTCCATAACATAACGTCTCATACACTTCCACCCTGGAATATGATGTAGAGACGAATAAGAATATAAGATTTAGTGTCTTTTTATTATTGGGTCGATTTAAAATTGAGTTTTATGTCCACATTAATTCTTATATAATTTTCAATTCATTTAAAAGTCGAGTCAACTTAAATTCAATTACAATATCGGATAAATTATCAGATTATTTTAGAACATGCAATCTGATAAAAAATACATTTCAAATAAGTTCTTATCACGTTATAGTTGGACTAAATAAGATCAAATTTGAAATTGTATCATGCATGCCTCCCACTAAGTTTTCCAGCTCTTCCATTTTTCTTCCACCACCCAATTTTCTCTTCCTATTCTTCCCTCTTCTAAATCATAACCACTTCCAAATTTTTCTCTCTTTCCTCAAATCAAAATCATCCCTAAAAAAATTTTTAAAAAAAATTCAAAGCCCATAATTTGTTATTCTTGCTTGCATTCTACATTGTCAAGAAAACAATAAACAAATTGGTAATTTTGAATTTGTGTGCTTGATGCATTTATAGAATATAAACTTTATACAAAAATTTTTCCTAAGCTACCGTCCCTAGAAACATAATCGCAATGCCGAGCAAGTTAAAAAAGGTCATCGCGGCCATGAAAGATCAAACGAGCATAAGCATTGCCAAGGTATCAGGAGGAGTAGAATCCTCATCTCTAGAAGTCGCAATCTTAAAAACTACAATTCACGACGAAACTCCAATAGATGAGAGATATGTTACGGAAATTCTTAAAATTGTTTCCTCTAACAGGTCTTATGCAGGATCGTGTGCACGAGCAATAGGACGTCGTATAGGACGGACAAGAAGTTGGGTTGTTGCGATAAAATCACTCATGTTAGTTTTACGGGTTTTTCAAGATGGGGACCCACATTTTCCTAAGGAAGTCCTTCATGCCATGAAGCGAGGGTACAAAATCCTTAATCTCAATTCTTTTCGTGATGACTCTTCAAACTCTTGCCCGTGGGATTTCACGGCCTTTGTCCGAACGTTCGCCCTATATCTCGAGGAACGTCTCGAATGTTTTGTCACCGGAAAGCTTCAACGGCGTACAGCCTACAACCAATCTGATGATCGGAGGTGTCATTCGAGGAAAAATGAGCCTATTGTTCGTGACATGAAGCCTAGTGTGCTCTTGGACAGGTATTCTATAATCTTAAACATTATCAAACAATGCCTTTATTTGCCTCGTATTATATATTGCTTGCATTGATAATTGCAAAACTAAGATATGATTTCTAGATAAATTGAGGATGTATATGGGTTAAATTTTTGAATTATACAATAATTTATTTATTTCTGTTAATTAAAGAAAAAAATAAGCTAATAAATTAAAAACCAACGAGAACTTATAATAACTTTTTCATTTTAGCTTACCGAATAAATTTTTAGTTATTTGATCCACCGGCAAGTAAGGATCCACGCTTTTGAGTTTTGAATCCCAGATTCGCCTATATTAGATCCTAATGGTTTGGGTTGGATTTGGGTCTATAAACTTATGTAGGGTCTAAATTCTCACTTTTGAGTTTTGAAACCCAAATTCAAAGACACATTTGCATTAATTTTTTAATAGATTATACAAAAAAATATTATGTGATCAATTTGTATATTTTAGAATATTACGTGATTTGAAACTTTATTAATTTATTGAAATGTGATCGTTGTATATATTTGTACTTTAGAAATTACTTGATGAATATCTTGTGTTAAGGACTTGAATGTTGAAAATTTCCATATATTTAGGTTCTTAATGAGTGAATACGAATGGACAAATATTGCATGATATATATTTTTTTTTAAGTTTTTTGAAAAAAGTAAAAAAAATCAATTTTGAACACAAATCCAGACTCTAACCAGGTTATGGTTTGAGTATGAGTTTAAATTATCCACTTTATGAATATGAATCTAAATCTAATAAAAAATAAATTTGTCTAAATTTAATTGAATCTGATTCAAGCACATCTCTACCAGCATGTTAAATATTAATAGTCAACTGATAAATCGGGCAAAACGTTATTTATCAAATATGGCCTCTCATATAATTGAAATAGCATTCATATGTTTCAATTTTTATAGATAAAAGCCTTTGTAAGCTATTTTAACTAAGGTCCTAAAAAATTGCATCTTTGAACAAGTCCATATTTTATTTATGTTTGTAGTGTGGAAAAAAGAAGTTGCAATAACGAATTTGAACTTGGAAAATGGATATAGTACAACATTATTTCACCCAATTACTCAAGTGCAAATAATTTGATCTAATTCCAAATTTTAATCATCTAACACATTTGTGTGTTTAACATCACACAGGATCTTACACTGGCAAAAGCTACTAGACCGTGCGATCGCCACCCAACCAACAGGCGCAGCTCGAACTAACCAGCTAGTCCAAACATGCCTATATGCAATTGTCCAAGAAACCTTTGACCTATACCGCGACATATCCGATGGTCTAGCCTTATTACTAGACAGTTTCTTCCATTTACAGTACAAAAACTGTGTAAGTGCATTCCAAACATCAGTTAAAGCCTCGAAACAATTCGAAGAACTTAGCTCATTTTACGACTTATGCAAAAACATTGGTGTCGGAAGAACCTCAGAATACCCAAGTGTTCAAAAAATCTCAGACGAATTAGTCGAAACATTGCAAGAGTTTCTCAAGGACAAATCCTCGTTTCCTGGGACTAATGGTAGAAGTCCTCCAGGTGGAAGTTCAGCTGGCCTACCGCCTCTTAGCCCAAACTCGGAGTCTGGCTCAGTAAGGCGGTCTGAGTATGGTGGGTCCCAATGTACTTCACTCGAAGATCTTATTGGTGCGGATGGTGGGTTCAGCCCCGGGAGGTATTCAGACCCGGGAAGGCAGAAACCAATGCAATCAGAAGATCAGTACTATAGTACAAATGACACTGCTTCTGTGCAGTCTGATCCGACTGATCACCAAAGATTTAGCTCAGTTACGGATCTTTTGTCACTAGATGATCCATACCCATCAACTGAATTCAATGGGGGAATAACCCGAGAGGAAATCTCATTCGAACTTACCGATGATCAAGGCCTAAGTTCGTCCGCAGGACAAGGTTGGGAATTGGTCTTATTTGAAACAACACCGGCAGATCAACCTCCTACACAATCACAAAATCATGTTAGAAACGATAGTGAGATCAATTTATTCGGTGATTTCAATCGATTAAGTACTTCTTCATTATCACCCTTACCAAACGTGCAAAACTATAATCCGTTTTTACAAGATACAAATGATTTATCGGAGGGTTGTTTTCCTCCTACAATCAATGCTGAATTTGGTAATACCGGGGAGTTTAGTATGGATCATTTCTCCGAGAGTTTTGGTAACCGACTAAGCATTACCAGTACTAGTTCTGTGCCACCAACATTTGTACCCGATCCAAACGACAGTAATCAAGTTGATTTCTTTAGAGACCTTGTCCGAGGTCCCATGCCTTATGGTAGTGATCTCGTCGAACACAATCGAAGTGTTTCGACATCATTCCTGGATGACTTCAACGGTTTAGGACAAGGGCTGCCTACATTTAGCAACGCCAATGTACCAACAACTCATCATGCAAGGTTCACGAGTACTGATCTGAGCGCTCCAATATTTTCGGGTGCATTCAACAACAGTAGTAATGACTTCGATTCGAGTGAACAAACAACAGCTCGACATGCCAGGTTCGCGAGTGGTGATCCAAGTACAGTGTCACCATTTTCCGGTGCATTTAACAGTACTAATACTCAAAGTGTTGGTGAACAAACAGGAGCTCGACATTCTAGGTTCCCGAGTGGTAATCTTAGTGCTCCATCAGCATTTTCGGGTGCATTTAACAGTACAAACAATTTAGGTGCAAGTGATCAATCAGCAGCTAAACATGTTAGGTTCGCGAGTAGTGATCTAACTACTTTATCAGCATTTTCGGGTTCATCTAACAACATTACTGATAATGTGGGTATAAGTAAACGACCTACATCTCATCATGTTCGATATGGAAGTAATCGACTAGTGCCACCAACTTATTACGCGGATTTAAGGGATGGATCAACTGATGTGAATACGATGAATGCAATTGTACCTTTTGGTCAAGTAGGAAATGATAATTTCTTCTCTTCAAGTCCTAAATTCCAAGCAGCACCAACATTTCGTGCCTCCTCGAGTGTAGAGATGGATCAGAATCAGCATAGTTTGTGGGAGCAAAACGATCCGTTTGGATCATTTCCGAGTACGACAATGAATAATAATAGTGATCAGCAACGAAATAATGGGCATTTAGATCAACAGAATTTATGGCAACAACAACAGTCATGGCTGCAAAATCAGAATAGAATTTTAGCTAGACATTTGACATGATCACTCTATTATGGATGATATAACCACCTTGTATTTAGTTGTAGATAGCTTCATTTTGTAATCAGTAGTATATTTTGTTTCCTTCCAAATGGCCTTCTAGCTCCAAAATAGTTAACGTTTTTTTTGTTGGCAGCGAGATATCTGCACAACGAACAAACCTAGCCCACAGGGTATCTGGGAATCCCACTCCAACACTAAAGTTAGAATGTGCATAAGATAAGGTGGGTCGCTCCTGGTTCAAGGAACCTAATGCCGTAGATGAGTAATTCAATAGTGGTTTTAGTGGACATGACGTCATAATAAGGTGCGCTAGGACTCTTTGAACTAGAGAACTGAAGCTAAGTTGACAGAGAATTAGAGAGTAAGAGTGATCTCCACCGTCTTTAGTATACCTATGAGGAAATAAACATTGTGATCATTCTTCCTTGCGGTCTAAGGAGAAAATTTAAGAGAAATACATGGCACGTATTTCAGGCTTTTCTGGAGGCTTTCACTTCTTCCAAGATGATTTTTTTACCCATGGAAGGCACGTGTTTATCTGGTCGATATGCGTAAGCCCAACTCTAGATGAGCTCTTTATTGAAAGTTAAATCCAACCAATACACATTAAGTAGAGAATTATAGCATATTGGCTTAGGATGAAAGTATCTCAATAGTAAGAAAATAGTCATGCAATGCTAGTGTTTATCATTTTTAGCCTTCTAAAGGCAAAGGTCATTCTAAAAAACTAAAGCCCAAATAAATGAACATATCATTTTGTAAAAAACAATAAGAGAAAAGACACAAATGATAAGTACATAAAGGTACCTCTATATGGGAATGGGACCAGTACATGACCAATTACAACATAGAAGTATTTGTAGCTCAACAACTTTTCACAAACAAATACTAAGGAGTACATATTTGTAGGATGTTTGAATCTCACTCCCTAGGCTTCAAATGATTATAAAAATTATGGAAAAAGAAAGTCTTTTCACATCCAAATCAATACACAACATAACTTAACAATTTAAAATTCACAATATAAAACTCCCCTCCATCAATCAAATAATCACTAAAAGTCGACACAAAATAAGAAAATGTAACTAACAAGAATGTTCCTCTCCCGTTGTTTCCTTCTTTCTCGACCTTAAATTAAATAATTACACAATAGTCTCTCAAATTAACCTTTAATCTCAACAGGGTACCTATCAATACATTCCAACCAAGGACTTTTTGGTGATGGCTTAACATCTCTTAATGCTTGCCAAACAATACTATTACACTTAAACCCTGATCCAAATGCAATTTGCCATACCCTATGCCCTTTCTTCATCCTATGTTTAGCCTCAATATACCCAAGCTCGTACCAAATTGAGCTCGAAGACGTGTTCCCAAACCTATGAAGCGTCATCCTAGATGCTTCAACATGGACCGGACTCAACTGAAGGCTCTTCTCAAGCTCATCAATTACGGCTCTTCCACCAGCATGAATACAAAAATGCTCGACCGCAAGCTTAAAATCAGGAATATAAGGCTTCACATTAATATTTAAAAATTTCCTCCCAACAAGAGTGAAGAAGAATAGTAATTGTTCACTTATAGGAAGTACTAATGGACCAAGTGTAGTTATATTAGTCCTTAGTGCATCCCCAGCTATTGCCATCAAATCTTTAGAAAGTGAAACACCAGTTTTACCAATTTCATCTTGTTCTTGGTAAACACAATTAAAAGCCTTGTCGTTCGCACCCATATGTGTGCGGACGACATAATTAAGACGGTATTTGGCGCGAAGTTTTTCTTTTTTTTTATTAGAAAGCAAAACCGCTGCGCCACCAACTCGAAACAAACAATTGGGAATAAGCATTGATTTCTTATTCCCAAAATACCAATTTTGGGTTATGTTTTCGGTGCTAACAACAATAGCATAAGTATTTTTATGAACTTGTAAAAGATCTTTAGCAAGATTAATTGCTATAACCCCAGCTGAACATCCCATTCCGCCAAGATTATAAGATTGAATATTCCCACGAAGTTTAAATTTATTCACTATCATTGCAGATAATGATGGGGTTGGATTAAATAAGCTGCAATTTACTACTAAAATACCAATTTCTTTTGGTTTGATTCCAGTTTGAGTAAAAAGATTTTCCAAAGAACCAAACAGAACTTGTTCAGCTTCTTCTCTTGCAGCTTTCATGGATGGTTTTGGAGGAATTGAATGCATTGCTTCTGGAACAACTGTTTCTTCCCCTAATCCAGAACGCTCTAGAATCTTCCTTTGGAACTCAATAGAAGATTCATCGAAATCTCCAATTAATCTAGAATGTTCCACAAAATCCTTGAATCTGACCCGGAATTCACTTGGTGGATGGTACAATGAAAAATCCACCAAGTAAACGGATCTGGGTCGGGTCGTGAAGTAAACAGTAGATCCAAATACAAGAATAATACAACAAGCGACAACAGTAAAAGCGTTGTACTTAAGTTGAACCCAAAAGTGGTAAACGTCGTCGTATCGCATTTGAGAAGCTTGAATAACGGTCAACGATATTAATGGAAGTAAACAGAGAGTAAGTAGGTGATTCATAAGGTAATAAAAACCAATTTTGACGTATTTAAGACCAACACTCTGGAGAAAATCAGGTAAATACCTAAAATGACGGGTACGAACACCATTAAACGACGGCGTTTCGGCGGTTTCCGGCATTTTTGAGAAATGGGTTTTGTAATTAAGGAGGTTAATTGAAATGGGTAAGTGTTAGTTTTTGGAGATTTGGACTAATTTTTTTGGGTATGTTTGATGAATATATAAGTAAGAAAAAAAGAATCTAAGGCGTTGGAAATGGCTGAAATGAAGAAGTGGAAAATGTAATTAATTAAGTATATTAATTGAAATGGGTAAGTAGGAGTGTTAATTTGGGAACATTCCCAATAATTTCCAAGATTAATGGAAGGGAATTTAAATAGAGGGAAATAACGTGAATGAGAAGATGAAAGCTGGAAATGGTGACGAGGAGAAGTGGGTAAGGTTTAGAAATGGTAGTTGCAACAAACCTGGGGTAGCAGATTTACATGGATGGAAATTGGAATAATAGAAGTAATACATAGTCCCATTTGGTTTCTTTAGGCCATTTATAAATTAAAATACAGTTTAGTAAAATATTGTTTAATTTGTCTCAACATAAGAATTATTAATATCAGCGGTCAATGAAAAGAGTAATAAACTAAGTTGAGAAATAAGAATGGACTACTAGTAGTACGTAAGATAAATGGATTGAAAGGGAAAGTTTGTTGACTGATTCTTACCATGTTTGGGTACAATGTAAAGAAATTTCCAGATTGATGAAATGGAAGCAGAGAGTTGAAGTGTTAAGTTTGGGGGTGGAGATTTATGCTTTCCGTGTGATCTACTGTCTGGGAAACACGGACACGACACCTAACTGGTGTGTCCCGTGTCGGACACGGACACGTAAAAATCCGTGTCCGACACGCCAAATGAAGTGTTTAATATTTTAATACTTTTTCGGACACGTGGACACGACAAGGACACGCGATGGACACAGCAAGGGACACGGCAAGGACACGTGTGTTATTTTTATTAAAAAAAATAAAAAAAAATTTAAAAAAAAATATTGAAAACAGAATCAATACAGTAGGCGAACAATCAAATTCCATATTTTCATTTCCCTCTCAATTCCCTCTCTTGCTCTCAGCCTCTCACTCCTCCTCTAACCCTAAAAACTCGAACTCACCTCTTCCTCCACCTCCACCACGCCACCGCCACCGCTGCAACTGCTCGAACTCGAACTCGGTCGGTGCTGCAACTTCTGGCTGCTGCTTCCCTGTGGGCTGTGGGTTGTTCGAATCCAATCAAAGAATCCCTAAAAATCGAAATTTTTGATTTTGTTTAAGGTATTTTCACTCTTTATCCTAAATCCTAATCTTAATCTTGTTCTAATCTTTAATCTAAGTGTTAATCTTAAATTCTTAATCTTGTTGAGTTGTTGTTTTAACATTTATTTTTAAATCTTGATTGTGGGTTCTTTTTTGATTTTCAAGTATTGTTTTTGAGGTTTGCTGGCTGCTGCACTGTATTCAATATTCATGTCTTACTTGACTTTGTTGAAAAAATCATGTGGTTTGCTTTGTTCTATCACTCATGAAATCTGGAATTTAGGACTGTTTTCAATATTATGATTTTGATCATATGCATCTGGAATTTAGTACTTGTTGTCTTGCTGATTATGGATCTCAAAATGCATAGCAACTGTTTGTTCATATGCATCTTCATTTTTAGCATTTTTTTTAATGTGTTTGTTAATGTTATTTGTTAATCTTGATTTTTAAATCTTTAATTGTGGTTGTTTGAATTTGAAGAGTTCAATCATGTCTAGTAGTGGGGCTAGTGGCTCTGATTCATGCAATGTTAGTGGTGATGCTACAAAAGAAGAGGTTGATTTCGGTTCTTATCCTTTGTGGAAATATGTTGTTAAAGGGGACAAAATGAGTGGAGGTGGGGGTAATTATACTTGGCAATGCAACTTTTGCAAACAAATAAAGAGTGGTTCATATACTAGAGTTAGAGCACATTTGATGGGTGTTGCAAAAGGTGAAATTAGTCAATGTCCTAATGTAAAAAATGAGGATAGAATGCAAATGAGAAACTTAGAAAGACAAGTTGAGCAATATAAAGAATCTAGACAACCAAAAAGACCACCACTTCCTAGTCAATCTTTGTCTATAGAAACTTCTCTTTCACCAACTTCATATGTCAAGAAAAGAAAATCTGACAACCCAATCACCAAAGCTTTTGATATACAAGCTCAAAACAACTTAGATGCTGAGATAGCAAGGATGTTTTTTACTGGAGGATTGTCTTTCAACCTTTGTCGAAACCCTTACTATGTTAGTTCATACTACTATGCTGCCACAAATAATATTCCTGGTTACAATAAAATGAGAACCACTTTGTTAGATAGAGAGAAAGAAAATGTTGAAAGGCTTTTAGAACCAACAAAGGCTACTTGGAGGGAAAAAGGGGTAAGTATAGTGAGTGATGGGTGGAGTGATCCACAAAGGAGACCTTTAATTAACCTATGGTGGCTTGTGAAGTTGGTCCTCTGTTCTTAAAGGCCGTTGATTGCTCGGGAGAGGTAAAGGATAAAGACTTTATTGCTAGCTTGTTGAATGATGCCATTGAAGAAGTTGGAGATGACAAATTTGTTGTACAAATTCTCACTGATAATGCAAACAATTGCAAGGCTGCTGGAGAACTTATAGAGGGTAGATATCCACATATATTTTGGACACCATGCATTGTTAATTTAAATGCAAAGTAAAGTAGCTCCGTCTGTTAGATTGTTTATTATTGAAAATAATGTGGTATGTGAATAAATTGATGGGTTTTGGAGTCTGAAGAGAAAAAGCGACATTTGAGTGAGGTTTTTAGTTTTTTGGGGGTATCAACTTTGAAGATTGATTGAAATTTTTGTTTGTTTGTGTAATTATGGTTGAAGTAGAACAGTAAAACATGAATTTCCTTTTTTTTTCCTAGGTTGTTAGATTGATTTTCTCAATTGATTGCTTGTAATTTGCTAGTAGTAGTATTACTAAGGCAGTATAGGCAATATTGAACAATTGAACATCATCAAAGAAAATAGGAAAATAGAAGAGATGATCTAGAGTCATTTGTAATTGTTATGCCGCATTTTATGGATGATGTTGCCATTCACATAAGCCTCCTATAAGTATAGGACTGAGGTGCTTGTCTTATGCGTGCGCTGAAGTGCTCTCATGGATTTGGTGAGTAGTAGTGGCTGGTGAAGTGAAGCTAAGTAACAAAATGAGTGAACGACTGCGCGTGCAGGCGTATAGCAAGCGTACTAGTGTTACTGTAATGTGGCTAGGACACATCAAGAGAGTTGTAGTGTTTCATAAGACTTGTGAGCGAATTTGTAAGCGAAGTTGTGACAGCTCCCAAACTAAAGTTTGTGTAAGAATGCCGCAAAAGTTTTAGTCCCCCGGAAATATTAGAGTTGGATCCTTCACAAGAGGGCGGGTGTATTATGTGATATACTTTCCTGTATATAATACTAGGAAAATATTTTGATTAAGATACTAAACTTAGGTTGGCCATCTCCATTTTGTAAGAAATAAGCAATGGGAATTGATTTAAATGATTTCTGTAAAATGTTACTTTACATAGTAAGATTACAATGCAAACTCAAATGTCCAACTAAATGTTGTATTTGGTAAGGTATGTGAAAACGAGGCTATATTAGAGTTCGAACAATGTGTTTCAAACTCCAATATTGCCAAGATCGAGTGTATGAAGTTTAGTGACAAACAAATTACGCTATCAATGAAATCAATGTTTGTAGGAGAAAATAAAGCAATAAAATGACACAAAGATTTAACGAGGTTCACCCAACTTAGGCTACGTCCTCCAGTGTATAGTATCTCTTATATTATCAAAGGAGTTCAAAGAACTCTCAAATATGGAGAATTACAATAGAGAAGAGATATAGGCTAGTGTTTGGCTTGGGGTGTATTTTGTGGATGTCTATTGAGTGAGTATGAGAGCTCTATATATAGTACTAGGTACATAAATGTCAATAGCTCACTAAATACAGAATTAATATGAATAATGAATGACATGAAACTTCTCCAAGAACTTGAAAAGTCGAAAACAGCATCTTAGGCACATTAGAGAAACCGCTCGACTGGAACAGAGAGCTCGCTCGGTCGAGCGAGCAGCTGATACCTTCTGGATATATTCTGTCTGTCCGCTCGACCAATCAATAAGGCTCACTCGGTCGAGCGGATAGGTCGAGCGACCATTCTGCTTCTTCTGTCAGAATTCTGATCGAACAAACATAAACCAAGTCCTTTCTACTTCTTCATTAAGTCCCATAACTCTTTATATTTCATTACCTTATTAATGCATACTTTTAATCACCATCATAAATCACAATCAACACCCACATTAACATACTCATGGGATTCCATCCTAAGAGTCACACATGAATGCACACACCAAATATGCACTCAAGTCACACTAATCATAACAGTATGAGTTTGCTATGTTTAGATTTTCTATATGTTTATTTGGTATAATTTTGAGATTGCAACTTTGTAAGGCTAGATTCTTATCGTAGAACAACATCACTATGGAGGTTTAAGGGCCAGGTCTGACTTTCGTAAATGAAAAACAGGTCTAGATTTTGTCTTTCAATTTGTTTGATTTGGATTATTCAAGTTTTTTTGAGTTTATAATTTCTAATATTTTATATATTGTGCTTTTAACATATTATATTCAATGTTTTGTTATTGAATTTTATGGCTTTTGCATGTTGATTTTGCAAGTTTCTATTTTCATTTAAAACTTGCGTTTATTTTAGCCGATTTTGTGTGTTTGAGTTTCATTGTTGACTGAGCTAGAGATTGATTTAGGATTTACTTGATGAATTCGAATGTCAATTGCCGATTGGGGAATTTTGTGACTTCTAAGGTTGATTGAATTTTGGGTTTCTTGGATGTTAATGATCACTGAGCTTCATTTGAATGACAGTCATACAGCATGAGTGCCTGACCTTCATTCTTCATGAGCTCATCCTTTATGTCATTCTTCAACTCGAGGTTTAGGGAGTAAACACAGTCCTTGTTCTTGTCTGAAGATGTTTTAGCCTTTTAGGTGTTTTGAGAATTCAGTAGGCAGAGGGAATGAAAAAAGGGAGAGTAAATTATACTTGTTTGGATACCTGCACTAAAGGGAAGTATTTGCAGCCTTAATTTGTTAAGGCATGTTTGGAGGAAGAAGTGCAAGGGGAATCCAGGAAAAACATTATAGAGGAATCAGGGGAAAACTCCACTTGTACAGTCAAAAAGCCGAACATGGAGAAGAGGGGTTACTATTTCCCTTAAACCAAACATTATCCAATTAATCTAGAGTTGTGCCTTTTTCCTAGGTTAACTTGATAAAATTACTTCGATAAATCTACGTCATTCTTGTATTCTTTACCCCTAAACTCAAACGGAACTTTAGCTGCCTTCTTATAAACACCTGAACAAGATTCATCTTCCCACTGAGCCGATTACGATTTTTTTCATTCAGGTAAAAGTCTATAGAGTTCAGTTATACGAGACAGCAAAATAGTACCAATATGAATCCTCGATGTGTGAAGTGCGGCCAAGGAGTTGAAAAGCTCTACATTCAATATTCGCCAGGAAACATCCGACTGTTGAAATGCAGCAACTGCAAGTCAGTTGCTGACGAGTACATAGAGTGTGAGGTTATGATTCTCATAATTGATCTGATCCTTCACAAGCCCCCGGCTTACAGACACTTGCTCTTCAACTTGCTCCGCGACAAAGTTCAAAATTTTGACGCCTTGTTATTCAAGCTGTCCATTATCTTCCTCGCCCTTGATGCTTACAAGTTGTGGATTTTGAATGGGATCTCAGTTGAACAGTCGATTATGATCATGGGTTTGAAAACTTTCGGGTGTGCTCTTTTAGGAAATGTGGTGTTCTTTTGTGTGCTTTTGGTTTTACCAAGGAGGTTTTTGACTTTTGTAGATGATTTTTCTGGGTATAGAGATGTGCTGCTCGTAGTGATTGTCTCGAGCTACTTAAAGCTTTATATGTTGTCCATGTTAGTATGGGAATTGCCTGCATCAGTGGTTTATATCATTGATTTGTTTGTTATGTCGTCAAATATGGTGGCTTTGCGGGCGATAACGGAATCCCCTTTCAGGAGATGTTTCGGGTTATGTTTTGGTGTTCATGCCTTGAAGTTTTTTGTGAACTGGTTGCTGAAATAGTTGTAATGTTGATGTTGTTCAAGCTTTTATAGTTTTCTTTACTTGAAAGATATTATAGATCACTATTTGTGGTTATTGAAATTGTCTTGAGGGAGTTTTACATTTTTGTGTGACCTGATGAACTATATGATGCCTTTTTAATCTAAAAGACAGCTTAATTTTTTGTTGCTCTTTGAGCACGTATTCTATAGTAGCAAGTTGGGAACATGGAATCTCAAAAGCATCAAGCTGAAACTACACCATCGACTACTGCACCAACTCCCGCAATCACTTCATGTCGGAAGAAAAAGAAAGAAGATGCAACTTTCCTCGAGGACATAAAAGATCATATTGATGAGTTTGTCAATGCTTCCATGGATGAACACAAGTCGTGCTTCAAGAAAACCATTCAAAAGGTCAATTCTATTAAACATATTCTCAAATGAGATATCTATTGGGTTCACCCAATTACATCTACATTCTTAAAGTGATACTTACAATCTTAAAAGTGATAAATCATAACTTTAAAGTGATCACTTTTTTTTGTTGTCTTAAATTGATTACGTATAAGTTATAACCTCGAAATGATTACTTACAGACTTAAATTAATCACTCATAATATTAAAGTAGCCGATTATAATCTTAAAGTGAACTTACAATTTTAAGTAATTATTTTTTATACTTCTAAATTGGTCGCACACAACTATAAATGTATAATTTTAAATTGATCAATTAGATAAATGACCTGATTGTATGTGTGTGTTCATCTCATGGTGAGACGTTTCTCGTACAAGACTTGCTTTTATTATGCTCATTATGATAAAAGTAAAAACATGTTACTCTTTTACCCTTCTATCAAAAAATTTTTTTTTCCTAGTCTTGTTGGCCTTTTATTATTAAACTACTTTCAAAGTGCAATTTCCCCTCTGTTGAAAAGATCTATTCTTTAGAAAGAGATAAGCCCTGTTTATTAGGTGATTTGGAGGATGAATTTCGTGTAAATGCTCTTATAAACTTGTCATTAATGATCGAAATAATTGTGTGAAGGGCAGATGTTTGGCATGTCAAAGGTAGTAGCACAAAGGAATTCTGAGCTGCAAGAAGTAGAGAGTGTTCTTCCACTGCAGACAACAGTCTCAGAGTAAAGCATCCGGAAAGTACTCTCGAAGAAGTTTTCCTTCATAATAAGAAGCGTTGATTTTCACCTGTACAATCGTTGTTGGATATAATTTTTCATGATGACTTGCTTTCGTTCGTGTAGCCGACTCTATATTGTCGGTTACGAGATTAAGGCTTTTAAATAGTTGTGCTGATTAGAAATGATGCTTTTGTACAAGTGATCGAATGTAACATAATTTGCTTTTTCAATTCATAATTTGCTCAAATTCAAACAACCCAAAATTGACCGTAATTTGCTGTTATAGATTTGGATTTGCGAGGAGTTAGAGAATCATGTAACACTAGAGTGATTGGTAATTGGTTCAATGTGATTGATGACAAGGGACAGCAACTACGTCTGATGCTAATTTTGTGCACCATGATAACATGAGATATGACTATACTTTTATGCTATACCATCTAGAACCAAATACTGATATTCAACTATTTAAAAAAGTAAAAAAAAAAAAAATAAAAAATAAAAAAAATACCGATATTCACTAACTGAAATATTCACTTCTATGCTGTGATTATAGGTTTCCTGAGTATCTTGTATTTAAATTATTGAAAACATTTGTGGATATTCTAACTTTTCCTGTTGATTATTTTGTCTTTGCTGCAAATTGCAGGTGCTTACACTTTTTCTTTTTAATGGAGTGAAAGTCGCCCAAAAGTATTTCCAAAAAACGTTTTTTGTATTGCAAGAGGGAAAAGAGTATAGCCCTTTTTCTCTCTGATTTTTATTTTGGAATATACTTCTATGATATTGCTTCACTACATATCCATGGAGCAATCAATCAATAAAATATACTAATGAAGAAATAATTTGAGATATGTATCACGTTCTCATTAAAAAAAATTTCGTCTTTTTTTATGGAAATTTTTGATGATTAACTTGATTTTTAAGGAAATAATTAATTCATTAAAAAATATAATACTTTTTAATTGACTATAAATATATTTGCTTATATAAACCTATAATTTTTTTATCCTAAATCTAAAATAAAAGTAAGTTTGCTTCATTAAGAATTGATCCAACTATAAAAAGACAAAAATAAAATAATTTAATTTTCTATTTTCATATATACAATTTTCATATACATAAATTTTAAGCTCAAAATTTATATTATATTTTATATACAATTTATATATTTTATAATTCTTTAAATCTGATAAAAATCTACAAATTAAATTAAAATATATAATATATTGATGGAAAATCTAAAATATTTCAACGATGGGATCATAGAAAAAGAATAATTTTTTATAAATCTTATAAAAATTATTAACGGACATTTCTTAACTTACTTGGGTGATTTCATCAATATAATGTAGCTTAACGTTAATCAATTTGATAAATTTTTATTGATTGGTGGTAATTTTTTTGTCTAATTTTCACATATATGTTTTAATATAATTGAATAAATTATTTCTCCGCGTTGTCAATTATATTATTATAACATATACAAAGATTTAATGATTATGTTTTATGCTGTAAATGAATTAATTTTATAAATTAATATTTATATATTCATATAAGTAAATATTTATTATATCCGTGTTTTGCATGAGAATCTATCTAGTATCATATAGTAAATTAAATAGGAAAATAAAATTATTTATTTATAATATTACTTTCTTTTTTTACTTGCATCATTTTGAATTTTACACTACTAGCTATTCACAAGTATTACTTTGACTATACAGTGAATTATCTATTTATGACAAAAAAAATAGTTCTCAAATCTTATTAGATTTATTTTAAAATGTAGCTTTCACAAATTAACTTTGTATAATTTTTACTTATATAATTAGATACGTAAGCAGATTAAACTTGCATTGGCATACATATCTTAAGAATGGTTGCAATTAAAAAGAAATGGAGAGTATTATGTTGATAAAGCATTATAGAATTGTTCAGAGTTTCAGCCCCATTCTGGCATTCAACAATGGTAGTGCGGCGTGTACCTTGTGGAATTCATTTCATGGTTTCATGCATGAATTGATTATAATATAACTATTATTAGAGAGAAGCCAATTAACATTGGGGTAGTGACAATGATTTTTGTCCTGGTATAAGCGTATGCTTATGATTATTATATATGGATTAGTTACTTAGTTTTAGGCTTAAAATTTAAAAGTAAATATGCAAATAATCAGTGCCTCAAAATTTATTGTAAGGTTTACTCCACTATAGAAGAGCAATTGTAGGATTTATAGTTCAACCGGTCTCAGCCTCTTAAATCTTAATGTCTACTTATTGTTTTCTTAATGTCTAATTACATTATTCAAAATGTCTACTTACTGTTTTCTTAATGTCTAATTACATTATCCTTAATGTCTATATATAAGATACTTAGTGCCCACTGAAAAAGTACTTAAAATGCCTACCGAGAAACTTAACCTACTAGCCTACTTATCATATCCTTAATGCCTACTTGCAATATATTTAATGCCCACCGAGTAAGTACTTAAAAACTTACAATATTCTAAATGTCTACTTACAATATTCTGAACGCCTATCGAGAAACCTTTTTAGGCCAGTCCAATCACAACAATTTGTGTTAATATTTTGAAGAAAGCTCTTTTCTAAAGTCTAAAGTCTAAAGCCACTTCCCAAGAAGAATGAACAATACAATAAAATTTTGAGGACAAGATAGTATGCCTTTTTAGGACTTTTTTGAATGACTGCACATATAAGAGGTGCAAGAATCTATGCCCCACTGCAAGCATAGTTGTCTTACAAAATCTTCTCCAAGTATGCTCACTAAGATTTTGATGGGCTAATTGTGTTCTTAATGCCCTGACCTCATCTTAGCTAGAGAAAGAATAAGCTTAAATATAAAATTAAAGCAACCGGATAACACCAATACTGCAGTCATTATTAAAATTAAAGCAACTAATCAAATATATTAGTGTTTTGTCTAGATTCTGCTTTGTTTTGTGGTATTTGTTTTGTGTATTCTTTTGCTGGTCTTTTCTTGGAAGAACATTAACTGCGGGCCATTACTCGAGTTGAGGGTCTCTTTTAGATCCCGACCTCCTTCTGATGATGGTATTGGTTTGCCTTCTATCCACCCTCCACTTTCCAATAGGCAGGATTCAGTGGCTTAATTCTTCTAGCCTTTTCATTTGTATGCCTCTAGGCTCTAGGTAGCTTAGAAGTTAAGTTGCTTGAACTTAGGTTCTCTTGTCAAATATTAGTAATAGAAGTATAGTTTCAATTAAGAACTACTATAATAACATTATATTATCCCAATGTCATTAAAGGACTCACTTACTTATTAGTGATAGCAAAGAGGTTATTTCCAATGATCTTTTGTAGCAAATATCATCTGCAGCTTTACATAAATAAGAAATGTATATAATTTAATGCATCATTTTATTAAAGCCCATTTAATTTGAAATCAAACAACAATAAAAATTTGGCTAAATCGAAATAAGGGACATACGAATTAAGAAGTAAACCAATGAAATTATATACCTCTCAAAAGTGGAAAAACAGAATCACATTAAACCTACTAACTTCCAAATCTCATCACATTCAGAGAATCAAATTCGAAAAAGCATTTATTATGCACGCTTTAAATGTCAACTCAGCATTACTGTCAGTTTAATACACTCATATCAGCACATATTTGGAGTAACTAATAAGGTGATCCCATAACTAAACATATAATAGAGTGTTAAACAAGAAAATTATACTGTTGAATTATTCACCCTCCCCTTTATCAGCTCATTCCACTAACCAAGATATAGCATCAATATTTTCAATTTTCCTTTCAAAGGTTCTGTTTCAATGGTATCAGCATTTAGTCCTTGTGCCATGCAAGGACCACAATGGGTGGAAGATTTCTGTAAAGCTTAGGTTCCTTGGTCCCTTGTCTATACCTTGTCTTAAACATAAAAAGGCAATGATAATCTGATAGAAATTAGTATATGCTCTATTTCAAAAATTTTGCATCATGTATAAATCATGCATTCTCCTACTACGTCTCACGACTCTCAGCCACATGCATAAGCTGATATAGAAGTATAAAATATGCTATCACGGTATTACCCACAATGCCAAGTTGTCTTCGCCTAGATAGAGTTTGGTAGGACGAATAAGATGTTGTTTCTGATTGACCCTTGTAACCATCATTTGCAATTTAGAATACAAATGATCTAAGAAGTTGCTTTATTATTGTTCATTATAATTCGAAACTAAATACTCAATACTAATATATACACGAAAATAAACTCATGCATTTCCTAATAAGTCTCTCGATTCTCAGCCACATGCAGTACTAATAAGTACTATATATACATGTCGTTATCCTAATGCCAAGTAGCTCTGCGAATTTCAAGTGATTAGAAGTATGCAATTCTGCATTGTTATTATAAAGAGATTGTTTCAGAATGACACTTGATTGGAAACATTTGAGCTATTTAATATGTCCATTATAATATAAAATTAATGAAATATACTAGTGTACTATCTATGAAAGAAAATAATCTGGCAGTTTGTCTGACTTATATAACACTGAACAGTAAGCAGCAGCTCAGTTATAAAAAGGGCTAGCGGATAGATAGATAACACCTGACAGGAACCAATGATACGGATTCCTTCTCAACATGAAAAGATGCAAGTTGGAGCTGAAATAAGAGATACCTAGAAAGTGGCAGGAAAAAACTTTCTAACAAATGATGAGTCCTAGACTCTTAAAAATGTATGTCAAATGCAGTGGCAGTCTGGCAGAGGTTCCATTTCCAATGATATACTCATGATTGCTGAATATTCAAATTTCAAGGAACAGAATACAAGACTTGTAAGATTTAAGCAAATGCAAATTTACATGTTATTCGGCAGGAGAAGTAATACTTATTATAGCTATTCTTCTTTGCTGTTTATTTGTGTACAAAGTTTTAACAATAATGTTGCAATAGTTTGTTTAAACATACTATTAAATATAACAAGGAGAACATTTTTAATATCATGAATCATCTTATATTCAAAGCTCTCCAACTTGCAATTTCCTGTGTACATATCCTGATTCTAAATGTAATGATCAAGTTTTTTTGGTGAAATCTAGTTGGCATTTTATTCCAATAGAACCTACAGGTTTATGCTCATTCAAGCAACTTGCAAGATGAATCCAAACTCTCTCATTATCAATCTTCCTTCTTCTGGTATCTTTCCTTTACCACCTCTCATATCTGATATTAACGTTCCTCCTAATTTCAGGCAGACATATTCGATGATCACAACATCAACTCTAAGAATATGTTAACGCTTGTCTAGAACTAACTCATTGTTAAGGTCTCAATTCGTCTTTTCTCTTTTGATTGATACATGTTATTCGAATTGGAGACTAGTTACTAGTTAGTAATTAGAATCAGTTAACCATTAGTCAATATTTTGGTGATATAAGCTCCTGAGGGAACAAGAACATTTTATCACCCTAATTCTTCTCCCAAAGCTCAGCTTTAATCAAAAAAGGGAATCTTGAACATACACAGCCTTAACCCTGCAATAACAGATAGGCTGAAACGGTTTCCAGCGGATTCTTAGTCTGATATACTCCTTTGTCCCCCTGAATTTTCTACTTTTAGGATTAGATAACTATATAAGGAGTAATTTAGTTGTAGATAAAATAAGATAAAGAAACTTAAGTTGTGTGAATGGTATAAAAATAGAAAGTAAATGTATGAATGAGAAATCAAGAATGTGGTAGAAACTAGTTTCATAAAATAAAATGTAACAAAATAGGTGAGACAAACAAAATGAAATTGTAGCAAATTCAGGGGCAAACCAGTACTTGTTTGCAACTTCTCACTTCTCAGTAAGAAAGAACATACAAGAGTGAACAATTTTAATTTAGTTAACTCAAGTCCTAAAGTCAAAAACAATGAACCTTCTAGTATTACATTGGGAAAAAAATAAAATAAATAATTGCATGTCCTTTGGAAGTACTCAGGTCATTAGGGTACTGATCTCCACAAATCATAAATAAAAGATCAGTAAACATAAGAAGATATGACATTAAAAATAAAGAATAGCTAGTGTTAAGTTGAAACTCCTGAGTCCTGAATGTGTCTGGTGCAACCATTATATAGACACGACTTTGTAAATATCTTAAGTCGAACGTAAAAATTAACTCTATCATCATCTACCTTTATAGGGGACTTTTTTATTAGAGAAAACCAAATTTGTTAAGAGAATGCAAGTGGACTAAAGGCGTTAAGGAAGCTTTGCATACTCACATAAATATCAATTATATGGTCCTGTAAGAGATTCCTTAGATGTCTGTACCAATGAAGTGATTGTATCCCGTATCACAGAACACAGTAACAGTTGAGATATGATTCGGTGTTTGATCAGAATTACAGACAACAAAACATGTTGATTGTCTAAGCTTCAGATAGCTTAACAAACCACGTACCAATTTGAATTTACATTCTTTTCTAATTTCATGTAAGTAGACCAACTTACCAAAAAATTACTTACACGTATACACTCAGTCTCTTGCTGAACTTATAATCTATGACTATGAGATTCCTAAGGCAATCATTTTACTGTCTAAGAAGGCCAGCTAAAGAGCATGGAATGTTGTTCTGGACAAGGTACAATAAAAGATCATCTGCCTTAAGAAGCACACAAAAGATGTTCTACCAGAAGATTTGTCTGACACCAAAAATAGTAAATTATTAACTGACCTGTGGCTCACTCGTAAAGTTCTCCATATTGTCAGTGGATGATTAAGAATATTCCTAGGCCTGGATAATGAAACAGGTAAGTACTCTTCATAAAAATCCTGAAAGGCAGAGAATCTTCCATGGCCCGAATCATTAAGACTCTTGCCTAACCCGACCTGCCCTGACCTGCCTTGTTGAACATGTCTACACATGATGTATATGGAAGAAAATTTTCTAAACCTGAATATGTATTTTTATGGGAAAATGTAAATGTTAGGACTAGGGTGATAATGCGTAAGCAAAATTAATGCAAAAGAAAACAAGTTTAGTGATAAGAGATACTGATTCTAGTACCTGGATAATCAATTTTCACTCTTCCTCCAGCATATTCCTGTAGGAAAACAATTCACTCAAATTCCACATTTTTTGGGCAAAACACTTGACCCAACTGGCATTACCCCACAGTCACCTCCACACCACTATAAAGAGCAGGCACTGCCAACGCTTACTCACATCATAACATCTGTTTATCTACTGATTCTCACGTAGTTATAGTTTTTCATTCTCACGTAGTTATAGTTTTTCATTATTCAAAATATCTCCAAAAATTTGTGTTCACTCATAGTATTCTCATTAGGCTCATTTTATCAATCTCACAATAACCTTGTGTTTGCAGCTTCTTAATCTAACAAATGGTAATGTCGTCTCAGGGATCAGGATCCACTTGGACACCTAAGCAAAACAAGGCCTTTGAAAGGGCCCTAGCTATCTATGACAAAGACACACCTGATCGCTGGCACAATGTAGCCAGAGCAGTTGGAGGGAAAACTGCTCAAGAGGTTAAGAAGCATTATGAAGACCTCTTGGAAGACATCAAAAGCATCGAGGCAGGTCAAGTGCCCTTTCCTAACTACAGAAATACCGGTAACTGAGGAAAGCAAAGTCGAATTTTGGAGCAAAAGGTATAATAAAAACCTGAATTTATTTTTCTTATTGTAATACTACATTTACGTGTCATGACCACAATGTCAAGTGGCTCTCGCCAAAACAAGATTTAGGAGATCGCCAAATCCGATGTGCGCAACTTTTCCCTTATAATGACAAAGAGTTTGTTTCTGATCGACTCTTGAATACAAACGACATCTTAACTTCACATGTACTAGAAGCGCAAGCAATTGTTATTTTAGAGCAACAAAATTACCCCTTTTGCTTCCAGGTTCTTGCTTCATATTTAATAAAGCTTAGGAACAAGTCTTTGTTTCCATAGTTAGCTACAACAAATCAAAATAGCAAACCCAAAAAGTCTACTAAAAAGTTAGCCTTGTCTCATTTTCATAAATCTTACATGGGATTTGAAAGTATTGGAATTAGGTTGCCAAACTTAACCTAAACCCAATGCTTAATTACCTTTTACAAGCCTGAAATCCTGACTTACTAATCAACTTGCCCACTTCTGTCACCCTGTGAATTCCTTCAAGGACAGTAGTTTAATAGCAACATAACGCCAAGTTCATGCATTTCATAAACCGACGAAGAATAGTAGCGTGATAAATTTAATTTTAATTACTAAACAAAAATTACAAGTGTTGATTTAAAATATGAAGAGAAGGGAACCAGACATATGCCACCCCTAATGAAAGAAGGCATCTTACAAAATCAAATGTGCAACCATTTTTGAATACGCGTAATTCACAATGTAAAAAATAATAACCTAACATAAAAGTTTTGTCTATTTTCGATGGAGTTGCATACAACACTTCATTATCCCAATGTCATTAACCGGCATTCACCTAGGGTGGAGTTTGTGGGGTTAAACGTATGCAACTTACTCTTGTTAGTGACAACACTAACAAAATGGTTGTTTTTCTTGGTAGCAAACATCAGGTGCAACTTCACATAAATATATACGCATGATTTAATGAGTCATTTTACTTTAGTTCATTATAATCTGAAACCAAAGAACTATAAATTCTGATGGAATTACATAATTATAATTATTTTGGTTTTGAGTTATGTGTTACAGTTCAATGTTCCATCATTTTATTATGATTCATATTTCTTATAAACTACTTGCAATCAAGGGTCAATTGAAACAACAGATTTATTATTACAAAGGTATGGTTGCGTACATCCAATCTTCCGCTCTGCTTAAGAGGGAGTTACTTAACGTTGATGGCATATTGTAGTTTGCAGGCACCTATTCAGATACCAACTAGTTCAACTTAATAGTAACATTTATCTTTCTCACATTATCCTTTTTTGTGATTTTGTCTTGTGCAGGTTGAAAGATCTACAGCTCTCATGAAAATTTATCTTAATGAATAAAAAAATTATTTAATCACTTGCTCCAGTACCTCCTAGTAAATTAATCAATGCTACTGTTTTTTTATTTAAGCTCTGTGAAGCAATGCATCAAACATCTAATATGCAATCATGTTTGTACCTAATGTATAAAAGATTGTCATACTCAAGCCTTGTGTTCATTTTGTTTTTCTATGCTGTGAAGTTCCAAACAACAATCCATTTTAGAATGATTTTTCCTTAATACGACTTCAATTTCTTTAATTTTGATACAACAAAACAAATTAAAAGAAAAAATAAGTAGAAAAAAAAATACAATATAGCAAAATAACAAAAATCTGAATCGAAAATTGTGGCAAAATCTATAGCGACAGTGTGACAATGTAATAGAAGTATGTATTACCTGCGTTTCAAATGTATCCTATTATATTTTCCTAAATACATTATGTTCATATTTTGATATCATCCAAAATCAAACGAAATAATGAAAATTTTAGACGATAATTTGCAGCTAGGGTTTCCACAAATTTCAAACCTTATTTAGATGATGATCAGGTTGTAATAACTGAAATGCGGAGAGAAACTGCAAAACTCGCTACCAAGATGGATCAAATATTCATTGAAACAAGAGACTGAAGATAAAATGATGCTAGCTTTTAACGAAATCTTACCAATTTGTCCATGAATATTCTGTGCCGTAGTCTTATCATATAGAATTATGATTTAGCGTATGATATAACATAAGTGTTAACATACTTCATTTTAAGTAGGAAGCAATAAACCGCTAGAGGTTTTTTTTAGAAGAAAAAAAGGTAAAAGATCTTTAAAAAAATGGGATTAACAATGGTTTTTAAATTTATTTTTACAAAAAAAAAAATTAAATCTTAAAAAAATCTTAAATTGTGAAATATAATTTTCAATATTCTATAAGAAATAACCTATCACAATTGTTATTTGAAATTCATATGCCATTCAAGATTTCACTCATTGATTCTATATTTACTCGTTATTATAGTCTTGTATGATTTACTTGATTTTTACTGATTAATATTTATTGACTGATTAAGCTTATTTTTACTCAATACTCAATACGTATTTAAGATGGACTAAATAGAGTCTAATAAACATTGGAATTCCATTCACCAAAAACAATTATATTTGTATATTAGAGTGGATAGCTTATGCATTTGCTCAACCAAATTATTTCGAAAATTTCTAGTAAATAACTTTAAAGAAGTAAAGCTGGACTTCAACTATAGAATTAAATTGCTATGAAATATGAATTAATTGTATAGAGATTTTTTATATGAAGTTTTTTTAAAATTTAAAAAATTATATACTTTTTCTTTTTGGAAAATATATTGTTACAAAAACATTTTTAATAATCCTTCACCCATTGAATGGACCCGAAACCGACACAACCAAAACCAGAAAACAATCCAACCTAAACTTAATATTACCCGAAAAAGACTTAATGCGAATTCGACTAACGAACTGTTTTGACAGATCTAACTACAAACTTTTTTTGCCCCTAAAATTTATTACAACTTTATTTTTAGCTAGGAATTAATAAAAACATATTATATACTTCTTCAGTTTCTTAAAGAAGTTTTCTATATACGGTATAAATTTTGAAAAAAATAACCTTGTTGATCGTCATTTTAATAATTTAAAAATGCTTATAATCTTCATATATCTTCCACTAATTTTATTTTAACATTTTTTAGTTATATTCTTTATTGTCTCCACATATTTCACACTAACTTTATAAATTTTTTTTTTTTATTAGGTGTACTTTCTATATTTTTTTCCACTTTCTTTCTTTTAATATTTTTTTAACATTTATTATTTTCATTTTACATCAATCAAATTTATTATTCAATGAAATAATATCTCTACCATTAAAAAAGAAAATAAGTTTATAAATTCATCATATACTTATAAATAGACATAATTTACAAAAACGAGAAAACGTTTCTAAAAAATCCCTCTTATCGAGATTAGGTTGATAGGTGTCTCTTATTTCTTGAAGATTATACATCGGTAATTACGGTTAAACTGAATTTTATATAATTTTTATCAATATTAGTCAAGTACATCTTATAAATTTTATTAAAATTAATATTAATATTTTAATTTTATTAAGCAGCATAGAAGATATTTAGGAATTAAACTAATATACATTCCCAAACATGCAAATAAATAAAATAAAAAATTACTATTTTAAATAAACTCAAAATAACGAATTAGTACGTTACCGTTGTTTCACGTACTTTCTCCATTTAATATTACTTGTATCAAATAAATTTTGCACAATTTAACATGTGTGAAATTTTTTATATATAGAGTTATACATAATTTAAAATTATGAAAATTTAATATTATAAAAATTTTGTAAATAAAATGAATAGTTAGTTTAATATAAAAGAGGAAGCACTACATTGCACCCCAGTAATTAAGGCGGAAAATCAATTTAACCCACCGTAAACGTCAGACGACAGGCAGATGCGGAGATGCCGTATACCCGCAATAATTTAAAGGAAAGGGAACTCCCACCAGCTCCACCCAAATTGTCCACTCGAGCTAAGATAAGATAATAAAATGAATATGGATCTTTTCATTGTTTTATAATTTGACCCCTATTTTATTATTAGTGTAAAAAATATATTTGCGTCAGTTTTGATACAATTCTTTTACTACTGTTGTTTAAAACTATTGAATAAATGTCAGGGCGAAAAGTCTAAAAATTTGAAATGCATATATAAATTCTCCATAGTCCATAATGTATAAAGATTATGGTAAAATTTTGGAGTAAAACTGATAGTAGACGCACAAATAGTGTGAAATTCTTTTGTGAGCATTAAATTGTGTAAAAATTTTACACTATAGTAGATACGTAGGTTAATAGCATTACTATGAGCTTATTTTATTATATATATTAAAATAAATATAAATAAATAAATAAATAAAATCCTTGATAAATAAAAATAATTAATACTCCCCTAGGAGGCGTAGATTAGATAAGCCGTAAATAAAATACCTCTTGGCTAATAGTATATTCGTAAAGTAGGTCGCGGTCAGTACTGAACCTATATTGGCATCGAATCCCAAATCGTTGTGCACAGAAAACAATGTTTAAATTGTTAATTTTTAAATGAATGATGATAAAGGACCAAAAATTGAAAGAAATAAAGCAAAAAGGATAAAGATTGAAGACATTCGGCATTCAACTTCTTTCCATTACTTGCAAAAGGCTGAAACTATAGTTTCTAATTACAAACTAACAGTAACATCCAGAATCACAGTAACCAAACATCCCTAAGAACACCCATTATCAACCAGCGATCAAAATCAAGTAACCAAAAGTAACAGCAACAGTAACATCAAACAGAACCAGTAACAATAAGATAATTTTTTCCCATTCAATGGCAAAGAAAGCTTATGTGGGTGATGGAAACAATCCAAGATCCTAAAATCTAATTCCTCCAGTTTCCGTCAGAGTTACCACGAGAGTAACCACCACCACCACCACCATAACCACCTCCACCACCTTCACGGCGATTCCCACCATAACCACCGCCTCCACCTCCGTAACCACGGTTACCACCACCGTATCCTCCTCCACCACCTTCACGACGTCCTCCGTAACCTCCACCACCACCTCCATAACCACCACCACCTTCACGGCGTCCTCCGTAACCTCCACCGCCTCCTCCTCCACTGCGAGATTGGGCTTCGTTAACGGTGATTTGACGTCCGTCAAGTGTTTGACCATTCATTCCTTCAATGGCTGCATCGAGTTGCTCCTTGCTTTGGAATGTGACAAATCCAAATCCTCTAGATCTGCCAGTCTCTCTGTCATTGATAACCTGAAAATCATGAAAACAATAGGTTTAATCCCAGATCTACGATAATACATTTAAAAAATAGACAAAAATGGAAAAAATGATCATTGGTCTTTTGACGGACATACCGTTTCCGGATATCATCATAAAAAAGAACAGATCAAGATCAAGTAACAATAGTAACAGAGTAACAGAATTTCAGATCAAAGCAACACAATCATATATTTTTTTTTTCTTTTTTTCTGAGATTTAGTAACAAGAAACCTTCGAATCAACGACATCTCCATACGGTGAGAAAGCTTCTTCCAAGGCACGGTCATCGGTGGCCCATGCGAGACCACCGACAAAGCATCTGTACTCAACTTCAGCCATTTTTTAAGAGAAGAAATGTATAATAAAGATCTAGAGTTAAAATAAGAGAGAAAAGTAGAGAGCACGAAGAAATGAAGAGGACGTAGGGATGTTTATATAGGAGGAATTAGGGTTTGATGGTTGTGAATCAACGCAGTTTACGGAGTTAACTATGGTTTATGTGAACTCTAATGGATAACTATGGTTAAAGAGATATTTTGATTTCTGAGAGCTTTCACAAAAAAATATCTTGTGATCTTATCTTTGGCTCGTGATCGTGGCGTTTAGTGGATTGGAGTATTTGACCATTTGGCCACTTGGTGAGATATTTTTTAGGATTAAATATTTTTGTTACTTTAACATGTTTGTTTTTTTTTATTTTTTTTTATTTTATTTTGAACGATATTCTTTTTCCTATATTTTTTGTTACAAATATAATTTATAAGTAATTTGAGTTAAGGAAAAGTGATGCTTTAGGCAAAAATGAGTAAAAAATATATTGATGGATCAAAAATATAAGTTTAATGTTGTGCGACAACGGAAGCAAAGATTGAAAATAATAATGAAAACAATAAATATTCAAACAAACAATAAAGAAAATCACACCGAGAAATTAACGTGGTTCACTATCAATGTGATAGCTACATCCACTGGCACCGAGAATAAACTTTTCACTAAACCGGGAGATTACAAGATGAACACGAGAAACCACAACAATGGCTGTCCAAACTTTTTCTCTATTAGTTTTCCTTACTTTGTGTTTTGCATTGCATCTTATGCTCTAATTCTAATTACATTGGGGCTTTATATAGTATACCTCATAATAAAAAGAAATTAGGGTTAAGATAATACAAAAGAAACCGTCAAAAACAAAGAGTAACCGGCCAAAAACGTGCCAAAACTAACTTCCCGCAAAAATCGCAGTGCTCCGCGGCCCGCACACAACCTTCTACTTGGCGACCTGCGTTATCCATTTCCCAAATCTTCATCCCAAATAATGACTTGTTCGAGTCACTATATTTCAACATTTAATAGGGTGTGTGATAATTATTGTTGTCAAAATTGTGATACGAATCATAAAATCGTACGATTGTACGACCCATATCGGACCCAACGACTAGGATTGTTGGTTGAATCGAAATCTAGTGGTATTGTTGGTAGGATCGTTAGAATCGACTATAATAGCTGGTAGGATTGTTCAAAACTACTAATTTAATTTTTTTATAGTTTTTTGTTTTTTTTTTGCTTACTATGGTTTATTATTATATCTTTGTGTGTATGTGCTCTAAATATATTATGTGTAGTGTATATCTTTTATATATTTTGTCATTTCATTAAGAATTGAGAAAAAAAAACACCATTAAAAAGTAAGAAATGCATATGTTATAAAATTAAAGCAAAATCTTAAGAAAATATATGGGTTCTTAATACTTGTTTATATTGAAAATGATCAAACAATAAACATAAACATAATACAATTACTGCAAATTCGTAAGAGCTTTTAATCCTACGATCCAATCCTATCAGTTGAATTTAATTCTACATAGAATCTTGATCTTGATTACCTTGGTGATATCTAATTAAGAAGATTTTGATTCAACGTCAAAAAAAAAATATATAGCAACAATGAAAATTAAACTCCCACGTATAGAAAATAGTTTCACATTTCCATTTTTAACTTTATTATTTAAAAATAGCTAAGACTGACACAATTAAAATCATCTCACAATAAAACGATCTCACATACAATATTTTTTGAAACTTTTGGCACAAGAGGTTAGTAATTGTGTCATGACTTTGTGTATGATCAACATATGGTGTGCTAGTGCGAATATGCTAATAAAAGGCCCAATTCAATCAGCCCATTATTAATCCAACAACTGTCATGAGAGAGAAATATTGAATAAAATGATTTTTTTTTCAACAAATTGCCGAAATATGCTTTGAAAAATCTTAAATCTCCAAATATGTATTTTTATGTCCGAGCTTAAGGTCATGGCTGGCTTGTTCGTTCTTGTCAACAGCGAATAAACATTTGTTGTTTTTTGTCCTTTCAAACGTTATTGGTAACAGCGGACAAATACCTGACCTCCTTTGGCATAAAAACGCTTATTTTGAAATTTAAAATTTTTAAATTGGAAATTTTTTTAAATAAGACTTTTTTTTTTCAAATTATCCGTTAGAAACCGCCTTTTATGAAACAACTTTAAAAATACAAAGTCTATATTTTCATAATTTGAGGCTTATCTTAACTTTAAACCCATATATGAGGCTTATCTTAGTGAAACTGCCTCATAAAAGAATTTGTGTTACTAATCGGGTGCGTGCTAAATGTCGAGTCTCCGGGCGTGCAAGTACGTGGGCCTGTTTGTGGTACGAGTTGGAAGGGAGGAGACAAAACTTACATGAGACCATCTTATTATGAGACGGACCTATACAATCATCCTAAATTCTAATTAGTGATTACTTTAAGTAATGATTGCTCACTTTAAAATTGTAAGTAATAAGGGTAAAGTTATAAGTGACAACTTTAAGGTTATAACTGATTACTTTAAGGTAATAATGGTCACTTAAATATTGTAAGTGATCGTTGATAAGTGATGAGTTAAGATCATCTCTATTACTTAAAATGTAATGGAGGATCTATTACTCAAATCTAATGGTTAGAATTGTTTGATAAAGGAAAACATGAAGAATTTTGAGATTTTATTTTTTATTCTAAAATAGGTGTCAAAATCTTAAAATGGGTAATTGAGAAAAGTAATGGAGAGGATCCTAATACATAAGTGATTACTTTGACATTATTAAGTGATCACTTTAAAATTACACGTTTTTAAGGTTATAATCGGTCACTTTAAAATAGCAAATTATTAATTTAAGATTATAAGTAATTGCTTTAAAACTGTAAATATACACTAAACAAACCAAATAATAACGACCTAATCGTGAGACCATATCATTTGAAAAATTGTGGAAGAGAACTGAAATGATCTTGGGTGTTTTTGTCTTGAGGAAGTCTCATATGCGGTCGTCCTATATTTAGGACATGGTAAATGAGCCAGCCTATCATGTAATCAGTTTTAAGACTTATGTGATCACTTTTAAAGCTTATGCGATAAAGTATATGTGATCACTCTTTACTATTATAATTGGTTACTTTTAACGCCTATGTGATCCTTTTTAAGGCATATGTGATTAATTTAAGACCTATATGATCACTTTTAATTTACTGTGTGATCAGTTTTAAAGCTCATGTGGTTACTTATAAAGCATATGTGGTTACTTTTAAGACTTATGTGATCACTTTTAAGACTTATGTGATCACTTTTAAAGCATGAGTAATCACTTTAACTACCATAAGTGATTACTTTTAAAGTCTACATGATTACTTTTAAAACTTATGTAATTATTTTTAGGCTTAAGTGATCACCTTTAAGGCATATGTCATCATTTCTAATTTTCAAGTCCACTACCACCCCCACCACAAAACACAATCTTCATAAGCTTTAAAAATAATCACATAAGCCTTAACAGTGATCACATATGCGTTAATTTACTGTGTTGATCACTTTTAAAACTTATGTGGTTACTTTTAAAGCATATGTGATCACATTTAAAACTTATGTGATTTCTTTTAAAGCATGTGTGATCAATTTAAAGACCTATGTGAATGTGATTACTTTTAAGGCCTAATAGTCAATGTGATAAGTGATCATTTTTAATTTTTGAGTCCTCTACCATCATCACAACCACCACAAAATATAATCTCTATCTCTATAAGCTTTAAAAGTGATCACATATGCTTTAAAACTGAGCCTATAAGCTTTACAAGTGATCACATAGTAAAATAAAAATTAGCACATATGTCTTTCAAAGTAGTCATATAAAAATTAAAAGTGATCACATAAACTTAAAAAAAATGATTACATAAATTTTAAAAGAAATCACGTATGAAATAGCGTCCTTATTTTAGGACAATCCTAAACAAGATTTTGGGTTTTGTCTCTACAAATAGAAATAAGATGGCCCAGTAATGGACAATGTGTTGAACGGTCAATGGATCATCAGATATTGGGCTTAGCAGGTGACATCAAATAATGTTTGGTCCATAAAAACGTTTGGGTTTTATGCCCTTGTGCCACGCGTGGATTCGTTGCATCAAAACCATTCGTACAACTCTTATATCAGACCGTGACGGATATGTTCATATAAGAAGTCTTTATTTTAAAAATGATATGTTAATATAAACAATTAAAAGTGGTATTTTAAGGAGATTTTAATTATGTAATGTTTAGGAATAAGTATTGCATTTTAAATTATAAATTTTAATTATTAAAATAATAAATAAAAAATTTGAGAATGATAAGGTTTGAGTAGTCATTTTCAAATTCTCAACTTTAACTACTTTAATAATAAGGAAAATTGGCTGAACTTAATCCCAACTATCACCCGTTGGCCAAAATTAATCCCCACTATCGATTATTTTTTAATAATTCCAACTGTTCTCCTAATTTGTTCAAAACATACCCACCTCCCGGGTAACCGGCAGCAGCAGGTAACACCTGTGACATTTTTTTTCTCCTTTTTTTTTTTTACTTTAATCTTCAAAAATAACTCATCTCCTTCATCTATTAATCCCCTCCTTCTTCTTCTTTCCCATTAATCCCCATTAATCCCCTCCTCTAGTGATAAATCCTAACTTCTCAAAAAAACCAAATTGAATGTAAACCTCCAAAATCTTTAAATTCCTGCAACATATGATGTTGATCCCCCAAAACTAATGAATTCAACTTTTTCTTCTATGTTTTCAAACTCTAATCCCAAATCTAGGGGTGCACGTTACGGAGGAAGCTTGACATGCTACAATGGTCTTCCTGTGCAACTGAGGATTGCCAAATGAGTTACTAGATTGGGAAACAAATTCTATGGTTGTGCTAATTGGCCTGTAAGTGCTCCAATTTCTAAAAAAAATTTCAATTTCATTTTTTCACCAAAATAAAGCATATCTGATTTAATCTTTGTGTGGCTGTGATAGAATACCAATTGTAAGTTTTTTAAGTGGGAAGATGATGTTGACAAATCCACTAATGAGATCGACAAGCATGAACAATTAAATGTTGAAATTGGAGCTTTAGTTGACAAAATTTAGAAATTAAAGCATAAGAAGAGGATTATGGAAGAGGTTGTTACATCACTTAAAGTTGAAAATGCAAAGCTCAATGGCGCGGTGAAGGCCTTAGGAATTATGCTTGTGTTCTCATGGTTCATATGTTTTGTGATTGTATTTCTTCTTACTTAGCAATGTAATAACATTCATTATTTAATGTAATTGGAAGCAATATACTAAATTGCAACTAGTATTGAGATGTAATGACTAATTTGTACTGAATTTGCAACTAGTATAAAGAATGATTATGAAGAAATTAGTGCTGAATGATAATGAACACAGTAGTGCAACTTGTATTAGTACTGAATTTACAACATATATTAGCTGGTGCTTCTAATTGTTGAAGGTTGGGCAGACACCAAGTGATGTCAAGGTTGCTCTGTTGGTGTTTTCAAGGGAGTAAAAGCACTTTTTTTAGGTCTTTCTCTTGGTTTTTTGGGCTATGGAGGGACCTCTTGCACTTTACCCTTCTCAGGGCATTTCCTCTTGTTGTGAGTGGTGCTTTTGCATAGGGTATAAGTCATTTGGACCTCGTGTTTGGTCAGTCTGCCAGGATGTTTGGGGTATTCATGGGGTGATTTAAACCTAGATTTCCTAGGTCTACCTGGGCCTATTTTAATTGGTGGGGGGTCCATTGGAATGTTGAGCTGAGGCTAGTGCCTCTCTCCAGCTAAGGACTAATGCTACCGTTATACGCAAGTAATTAAGACTCTACAGTGTAACATTTATCAACGTATGACTAAACTTCCTTATGTAAATAAAACAAAGCAGCCACAACATGACAACATGGTATACCCTTTAACTTCCATTTCCCACAAGTGCACTCTCTTTTTTCAATATCAACTTCCAAAATATCAAAATGACAAGATACTTGGAATCTGGTAGTAGATGCAGGCATCACTGAATACTTAGTTGCTTTCTCTTTCTCTTTATCTAGCATCTCTTGCACTTTAGAACAAAGGATACCATCCCACTTAGCAGCCTGTTCCTTCTTTGTCACAAGTCTTTTCATCATCAATGACCTAATTTCTTCTAACATATTTATAAGATGTTTTGACCTTGCATTCATGATGTAATTGTTGAATGTTTCAACCATATTGCTAACAATTACATCACACATGCTATCCCTTTTCACATATGCTCTACAAAACACATTTGGATCAGCTTTTTTAAATGCATCCATAGCTTCATGACTTACCTCATCCATGTCCTTGATGGCATCATAGAAGTCAGGCTGATTGTAGGCCTTGGCAGATCTCCAAAACAACATCTTCAACTCAACTCCCTTGAATTGCTTGTTACAGTTGGCATATATATGCCTTGCACAGTGCCTATGCTTAGCTTTTGGAAACTCTAGATTAACTTCCGTTAGTATGCTCTGCCAAGAAAACAAAGTCATTGCATAAAACCAAATTCAATCATTGCACAATGAAATTAGGGAAAAAAATATAGTTACCTGATGCTCATCAAAAATCACAGTCCAGCCTTCACTATTGGTTGGAGGTAAACCCTTCTTCAACTCTAATAGAATCCATTCCCAAGATTCATTGTTCTCCCCCTTTACTACGGCCTAAACCAAAATTTTGCAGTAAATTTATCAAAAACACCAGCCTAAACTGAAAAAAGGGCAAAATCAACTACTAATACCATCCAAAACCAACAGATTACAAAAAAATTAAAGTTAAATGCTAGAGAATTACTAAGGGGAAATCGACATTACCATTGAAGAACCAAAATTGAGTAACGCCTTCAACTTCCTCACCTTCAATTGATCTTCTTCAACACTGACACCTTGTTCTTCGCGTTCAACTGAGTACTTAGGGTTTGATTTTGAATATGGGGAAGGATGTATGGAGGGTCAGTAATGGAGGATGATGAAGGAGATGGGTTATTTTTGAAGATTAAAGTAAAAAAAAAATGCCATAAGTGTTACCTGCTGTTGCCGGTTACCAGGAAGGTGGGTATGTTTTGAACAAATTAAGAGAATAGTTGGGATTATTAAAAAATAATCGATAGTGGGGATTAATTTCGGCCAACGGGTGATAGTTGAGATTAATTTCAACTAATTTTCCTAAAAACAATGGTGAAATTTAATCCAAATTCAAATTTGAATTTGATTTGTCAGACAATAAATTTGAGGCAATTTGAAATTTTCAAATGAAATCATTTATCCAAACATAACATTAAGGAATAAGTGTCACTTTTTAGGAAATATATGGGTTCGATTTTTACTGGCCTCCCCCCTTTTCTAGTCTACCATGTTTCCAAAAGAGTGGTTATAGCGCAATCTATGATTGTCTCACATTTTCAAATGAGAATTTGTGAAACCATCAGAATTATAGGAGTCTAAAAAATAGGTATGGTGATTTTAATTTTAGGAACTTTAACACTATAGAAGAACAATTTAGAGGATTTTTTTTTAATTGTAAATTAGAGGATTTTTTTTTAAATTGTAAATTGATCTTATTTTGTAAATAAAAATTAGGAAAATTCCACATGGTATCATCTAGTTTTCGTGAAACACCAGTGGTAGCACTTTTGTAAGATTTTTCCATATGGTAGCATTCAGTTTATGCACTATCTAACTGCCGTAATATTTTTCGTTAAATTCTTGTTAGTTTCTGTTTAATTCATTATTTTGTAAGATTTTTCTACATGGTAGCATCCAATTTTTGCTTTCAAATGTTTAATTCACCATTTTAACGTTTAATTCACTGATTAATTTATCAACACCCTTAAATGTTGTAACAATTTTATTTTCATTCAAATTATTCGCATTATAAAGTTCAAAAGGTGCATTACAAATATTAATAAATAATTCAAAATGTGCATTCCAAGCACTAATACATATCTACTTAATTGTTACAAAATTATAAGAGCGTTGATAAATTAATCGGTGAATTAAACGTTAAAATGGTGAATTACATATTTGAGAGCAAAAACTGCATGCTACTATTGTAACACCCGAATTTCCTCCCTTCCTTCACGATTTCTGGTTTCCCTGAATTTCCAACCCCTTACACGAAACCAGAAATCGTGAAGAAAGGGAGGAAATTCGGGTGTTACAACTATGTGAAAAGATCTTACAAAATGATGAATTAAACGGAAATTAACAAGAATTTAACGAAAAATGCTACGACAGTTAGATAGTGTAAAAACTGGATGCTACCATGTGGAAAAATCTTACGAAAGTACTACCACTGGCGTTTCATGAAAATTGGATGCTATCATGTGGAATTTCCCTAAAAATTATGTTACCCTCCACTTGCACATGTATAGTGCTTTAAAAACACACAAATTTTTTTGAGAGATCATCTCTAATTAGACCGACCCATTATTTATTTTTTAAAATATTGTAAGTAGGTATTAAGAATGATATAAATAGATATTTAAGATATTGAAAGTAGGCACAAAGGATAAGGTAAGTAAACATTAAGAATAATGTAAGTAGGCATTAAAAATACGGTAAGTATGCATTAATTTTTAATGATTTGGGCATAAGATACGTCTCTCAAGAGACTAGCTGTTAAAAAAAATAGTTGAAAGTATAAAAACCAGAGTTTGAAGCATTTATGTGGAAAGACCAATTCAATATAAAACACAATATGGTGAAAAATTGTATAAATAGAAGTATTTTTTATGGAGTCGAAAAATGGACGACAGAGTAAAAGTTTGGGTTGGGATTAAAATATATGTGAGTTTGTAGATAGAATGAGTAGAAGTTAGAAGAATTTTATCAGTCTGCATTTATATAAGAAACTGTAGCAAACTAATTGTGACGACTCTTTTTAGAAAATATAATAAATCTAATGAGAAAGAAAAAATATCTATGTATTAAGTATACAACTATTTGTAAGAGAGATTGTCCCTTAAATAGACAATCCTAAAATAAATTATTTTACTTACTTTTAATTTATATAATTAAATTTAACTATTTAATGCATTTATAAAATACATTATTAGGTGAGATTACCTTATACAATAATTCATGTTAGTGTATATTTTTTTGATGTCCTTTTCCATGCTTCAAAACAAAATCTCCGAAAAGGATGGTTGGGCCAATGTGTAAAGAAAATGGTAGAGGTTGCTTAAAACATTCGTACAAACTTATTATTGCTTGTTCCAAATTCTTTGCCAAATACTAGTAAGTCGATGGTACATCACTCTCAAGTCTCACCCAACAAATACAGGTTTTATTTTCAACGCCAAACTTAGAAATATTAGTTCTGTTTACAAATACTTGTCAATTGTAATTGATAGTAATATATTTATAAGTTGTTTAAAATAAACTTGATAACTCGACATTTAACCCGACCTTGTAACTAGAGGTGTTTAACGGGGCGGGTCGATCAAACGGGTCAAGGGTCTGATCACATTTTAACGGGTCAGGTTAATAACGGGGCGGGTCATTAACGGTCTTTGGTATAAAGGGTTGGGCCGGGCCAGATAATTACAAGAATTTAAAAAATTTACCACTTTTTTTTTATATTGTTAAATTATATTATTGTATACATAAATGGGTCGATCTAACGGGCCATAAAGTATAATAAAAAAACTATTTTATGAACTTTAAAAAATTGGGTCAAAGTGGGTCGGATCTAAACGGGCTTTGACCCGTACCGACCCGTTTAGTTTTGACCCGACCTGCTCCGACTCGGCCCGTTGAACACCTCTTCTTGTAAGTGTTGTAACTAAACTCAATTTGACCCAAATTCAAAAACGAATTATAATTATATAAAAAGCAACATGGACACAAGACTCGACTTTAAACCAACCAAAATATTTGACCGGAAATCATTCGATGATTTAAATAAACAAATAAAGATATTACTATCAATTTTAAGTATAATGAAGTGGAGGATGAACGAATAAATCGGCTTCGACTACGTTTGTGCTTAGCTACTTTAATACTAAAATCCATATTTAACCAATAAAATTTTGACCAAGAAAATAAAATTTGATAATCATCATTTTGTTCTTTTAGTGATAAGATGAAGCCCAAGCCTTAAAAGATGCAGTTAATAGAGTTTCATTAGGCCCTTATTAAGATTTTGTATGTCAAGGAATCTAATACAGCGTCCTTAAAAAATATATTTAAAAATATTATGATAGATATTTGAAATATAATTTGTTGAGAAAAACATAGAAGAAACTCTTAACCGCTACTTTTTATTTTGAAAAGCTATAAGTTACTATTTGAAAACCACTACTAATAATTAAAAGTTACTTAAACTATTATTTTAATGAATAACAACATTTTTTCTAAAATAGTATTTGTAACATTATTAAACAACTGACAATACTTTAACTATTAAACTGAATACGCCTTACGTAACTGATATTATTAAGGTAAACGTCCATTTCATTCTATCTAGGAAAGATAAATACTAAATATATATAATATTACTTTATAAAGTTGAGAAATAGCTGAACTATTATCAAAAACTTCAATTTGAATTTCCTTTAAACTTATAAGTGAATTATTTTCTTCTTCACATTGTTTGGATGTTCCAAAACTATTTCTAAAATTTTATGAAGTGATAATCTTTCATTTGTATTAATTTATTACAAATCTTTCTATACGCGCAAAATAAAAGGATTAGAATGACTTTCACTTTGTTTTTTTCTTTGTTTTACTGTATCAATTTCCAACAAATTGCAAATATTTCGGCTGTTCAAAGCTTTTCTTATCAAAGAAACGTGTTTGCTCAAATGTGCTTTTTGGTTTCGTTTTATACAAGTTGTTTTTAGGTTATCATGGATTCATGGTAGTTTTTTTTTTTATTTTTTAAAAATGATTGTTTCAAAGTTTGACATTATATATATTGGGTAAAATTTAATAAGAATAGTATTTTAAATAAACAAATATTATACATTCCTAGTTTCACACAAAAAACATGAAAATAAAATGAAAAATTATTTATTGCCTTTTTTAGAAAATGGCGATGATCTAGTGACAATTTTTGATACACTTAAAAATCAAACGGTGACGGCTTGGCGATCCTCAAGGTCGTCACCCTTTTTAAAATTTAATTAATTAATTTATTTAATTTTTTTACCATATATATATATATATATATATATATATATATATATATATATATATATATATATATATATATATATATATATATATATATATATATATATATATATAAAGGTAGACGGAGGAACGAGAACAAATTAAATAAATTAACTATGCAATTAACGGTAACAAAGATTAATTTTTTTTGTTCCTAATAATTTTTATGTAATACAATTTACAATTAACTAATTAGAAAATAAATATTATTATCATTTAGGTATAATAAATTATCATCACTTTCACCTCACAATTAGTTTATTTACTTTTCAATTTAGGGATCTATATATAAGAGGACGCAAACAAGTATATTTCATCTTAATTAATGATTACAGGCACACGTACTGCATCTAGTGATGGCCACGGTCCGGGTTGGGCCGGTTCCGTTCTGGTTCCATTTGGAACCTGATTCGAACGTTTCGGTTCCGGGCGGTTCCGGCGGTTCTAACTCGCGAGTCGGACCATTGGTTTATTTTTATTTTTCCTTTAAATATAATATAAAAATACAATAACAATGCGGACGTACCTTTGATGATTACTTGATTATTAGCGAAATTCATTGCTTATCATCGTTATTAAAATATTTACTAAAAAGAATGAAAAAAATAGATTAATAAGAAACGATAAAGATGATTAATAAAAAAAAGAGGGAGAAAATGGACTTAAACCTAGTACCCGAAGGAATACTAAGCTGTCTACGTATCCCGAAGAAATCAAAGCCTACGTAGTTCTTTGTCATACCTTTTATTTGTAGTTGTTGAATGTTGATTGATCGTTGTCCGATTGATCCTATTCGTCTTCGTCATCATCATCTGTCTTAAAACATGGGTCTAAAATTGTCGCAATTTCATAAATAAAAGGAAAATCAGTAAAATATGTGTTCCACTTGTCCATCATATCTGCAAGAATCGGCTTTAAATATGTGTTAGTATCATCATGCGAATGTTTGAGAACATGATAAAAAAATAGTAATACTAAGTGGACGTTTGATTCGTAAACATATGAAAAAATCTTAGTTGCGTGGTCATACGCTTCTAATATTTTCTGTACACGTATAGCTAGTTCCCATGTGTCATCACTTATATAGCTATCTGTACACTCACTATAAAGTTGTGTTATAACTGGACGATAAGCAATCACTTTTTTTAATAAATCGTGGGTTAAGCCCCAACGTGTAGAAGTATCTAATGACCAATACACTTTTTTTAGTTGATAATGGTCACATAATTGTATATATCTTCTCTTTACCTGTCCAACTCTAAGCCACTTCACTATGTCTCTAATAGGATCTAATAAATCACTTGATTGTTTTATACCTGCTTGGCAAGATAAGTTTACTATATGAGCACAACAACGTACGTGTAATAATTTACGCAAGAATAAAACTTAATGCAGGTTCGTTATACAAAAGTTCGATGCATTTAATGTTGGCGGTTGCATTATCGATAAAACAACAAAATATCTTATCTAACAAGTTCCATTCTTTACATATCTCTATTAATTTGTATTTTATGTTTTCACCCGTATGTCTTTCGAGCATTACCTCAAAAGCAATTGTTCTTTTTTGAATAATCCAATTTTGATATATCCAATGTGCTATTACACACATATAAGCTTCTAAATGTGGGGAAGCAGACCAAATATCAGTTGTTGTGCTAACCCTACCATTAAAAGATTTAAACATTTCTACTAATTTATAGCGCATTGATTCATATAATTTAATTGTTCGTCGTTTAAGAGTGTTCCTAGGGATTGCTCTATATGGTGGTTGCAAAGTTTTTCTAGTGTAATACTCGTACGCCCTACTTTCACCATGGTTAAATGGCAATTCATCACAAATTACATATTTAGAAAATTCATCAATCATATCATTACGATTATATTTAAAAGGCATACCTCCACTGGGAATATCCCACTGTCGGCTTCCACTTGTGGTCCCGCTGCCGCTTGCTCCATGAGTTTCTTTTGTGATTCCATGCTTCTTTGCCAAATGTTTGTTAAAAAATCCCGTACCACCACCTAACACGTATTCACAAAACACAATAAATAAATTTTTAATACATTCTTGATTTATAAATATGAATATCATGTATGTATAAAAAACTTAAAAAGTATTTACCTCTAGTTAAATTGTATGAAACTAAGAGATTTACTCCTTGACTTTCACAAATTTGACAAGTGCATAAGAAAACATCTGAATTGTCGGTTGGTTCTTTTGTAAAATACGACCACACATTTGAAACAACTCTATCACTAGGAGATGGCATTACCGGAAAAGGTTGTCTTACTAGTTCATCTTCATCTAAATTTAAATATAAAGACATACTCAAATACCACAATATATAAATAAATAATTTAAAATTTAATCAATTTGAAGAATAAAATTATAAAACTAACCGAAAGTTTGGAAATTGACTCGTTTACCACGAGCTTGTCTCTGTTGTTGTAGTTGTTCTTCATGTGATCTTGTTGATGACTGTCGAGAACTATGTATCCCAATAGGGGTCATTGGTTCCTCTTCATGTTCTTCTTCTTCATCAATTGTATTTCTCTTTCCACTTCTTCTGCATAATCGTGTAATTCTTAGTCGTACCCTTTTGGATAATTTGGTTCATAATTATAATTACTAATCGAAGGTGTTGTTGATACCGACGGAGTTGAAGTGGCTTTTCTTTTAGAGCTAGAACCTCCCAATAATATTGAAATAATAATGAAATTAAGAAATAAATAAATAATTAATAGACTAATTATGTAATTAACTAAATTAAGAAATAATTAAAGACTAATTATGTAATTAAGAGAATAATTGAGTAATTAAGTAGAGAGAGTAGGAGAAGAGATGAGTTGTGAATGAAAATGATTGAAAATGATGTGTACTTATAGTAAAAATCACAATGGCTATTTTTTGGACGGTTCCAAAGAACCGCTGGGCCGGTTCACCAGGCCTGTTCCGGTTCCGGTTCCAAGGAACCTGTGGTCCGGGTGAACCGGCCCGCGGTTCTTAGGTCCGGTTCAAGCAGTTTTTTCCGGCAGTTTCACGGTTCCGCGGTTCGGGCCGGTTTGGAACCTGTCGCAAATGGTTCCTGTTCCGGGACGGTTTCAAGCGGTTCGGGATCGGTTTGGTTCCGGGTAACCCGCTCTGTGGCCATCACTAACTGCATCCAATGCCAAAGATATATATTTTTCTTTGAAATCGTTTTAAGGGACCACGCATGCATGCAATTGAATACACAGAACTATCGATGAATCTTCACCAAACAAATATCACAAGCCTACGAGCCAATGTTAGAAAAATCGACATAACCAAATTAAAAACTTAAGTTAATGATTGATTTCTTATGATTTGTTATATAATCTAATACGCTCTTTTACACGAGAGCCTATTGAAGTAGAAGTGTGGATGTAGTACAATGCCTTTTTATACTAACGCTGAATATTTCACTTTAATTCATAATCTCTTTTCACTTGTCAGGTAGCTCTGTTACTATGTGAAAGAACAAACTCGATCAAAAATTTAAACTGATGGTTGAGTTTCAAAGATATGTTATATACTCTACCACAGAGCACAAACAAATAAGTAAAGCGAGCCCTTGTTTTTGATTGTTCCTCATGTTTAAAAAAATTCTTGGATTTAAAATCTTATTTTGATTTGGTTTCTTAACATGGTATCAAAACTTACGCGTTTGAATCTCGCCCACCTTTTATTTACCGTGAAATATTTAGCACCATGTAAGAGGAGAGCGTGCGTTGCATCCATGATCGTTTAAAGGGTGATAGAGTACTGGGGGGGGGGTGTCAATTCAAAATTTAAATGGGCGTATCAGGGTAGGTCATGTCAAATTTAAACGGGCTGGGGTGGGTCAAAGCCCGTTTAAACAAGACCTACTTCGGCCGATTTTTATAAAGTTCATATAATAGTTTTTTATTTTACTTTATTGTCCGTTGAGTCGACCCATCTTATATATATAATAATATCCTATAAAAATATTTAAAAAAGTGGTAAATTCTTTTTGCAACCAATTTCTATAATTATCCGATCCGACCCGCCCCGACCCATTTAAATTAAGGCTCATTTATTACCCCACCCGCTAATGACTCGTTAACGTTTGACCCAACTCTTGACCCATTGGGTTGACCCATCCCATTAAACACCTCTAATTATGACTCATAGGATCTTGACCAGTAGTTATAAAGGTGTGGATTGATTATAAGGTTTATCGTTAATTGAAAAAAAAGCAAGTGGTTGGTTGGTGATTTGGTCGTAATTAGCAACCAAATATAGTTGGCCGGTGCTATTTGTTCAACATTCAAGCGTTTTTTTTGAACTGTATAGAAGATAGTAAAAGGAGGCCGACCTCCAAATACCACAATTGTTGATAGGTCATAGGTGATCTCATGAGTCATGATCCGATGGTGATAATGTAGATCCTTCACCAACTTAATCAACCAATATAAATATTCTTGTTTATTAGTTTCATAATAATGATGTAATTTTAAAACAAGTCCAAGCTCAAATTTATGTCAATTTTTTTATTTTTTATTTTTTGCTATTTTAATTTACATACCCAATTTATGTTAGAGTATACTTCAACATTCAAATAACATGTAAAAGATTCAATTCGATTAAAAGTTTAAGTTGATGGTTAAAGCCTCAATTTATGTTATGTACTCTAACAATATTCTCAATTTTAGCACAATTGCACTATGAGTTCAATATTGTATTCTCTAATCTACCAAACATTAAATTGAAAAAAAAAAACCAATTAAGTTACTGTAGGATAATCAGTCAAATAAAATTTCGAGATATTTTTTTCTTTTCCACTATATCCCAAAATTTGAAGTGACATAAGTCAATTTATAATTATCAATTTAGCCTTTTGCTTAAAAAAGGTTCAGAATTAGAGTTAGAATTATCAACCCATTATTCTGCACAAGTCAAATTCCGAGGGGGAGGAGGATATCAGACAAATCATATTCATGCCCCCTCCAAGGAGAGAGCAAGGAGACATGAGCGCACTCAATTTATCTCTTAAAAAGATAGGTTCTGGTAAAAGTAAGGGGGAGTGCCTCACAACGCGCACATGCAACGTACAACACACATAAAAACTAAAACTAACCCATAAAGTAAAAACTAAAAAACGGTTAATTTTCTAATTTCTCCGCTCTTTTTATTCCTTTTTTTCTTAAATGATCGTCTCCTGTTCATACTTTATATTAGTTAGACTATTAACCCGTAAATAATATAGATCACAGGGAAAAATTATCTTATATAACAATTTATATTTTCTCAATGGAGGCCAGACAATAACCAAATGGGCCATGTTCTAGCGGTAAAGCCAGGAAGGTTCACAAATCAGCAGCAACATTGTTAGCAATTAATATAGAATCAAATAGCTAGCAAAAGGCTAACAAATACTTGTCTCATCTAGCATTCTTTAGAATAAACATTATATTGTATATTTTTATAATTGAGTTTTTCCTTAAATATATGTACTGTCACAGATCACTTAATTAATCATTAATTTATATATGTGGTTAATGGAAATCCACATGTATTTAGTTTACCTTCCTCTAATCATTGAGTCCACTTTTCTTTAACCTCATGAAACTAAGATATATACTTTATTAATGTATCATTATTTTATGAGTGAGTAATTAGCTATGTTTTTAAATTGGCCGAGTGCACGTGCCTTTTAAGTTACCAAATGTAATTTTAACTATTTTTTATTGGAAAAATTATCTTAAATAATCTAATTTTTTACTAATTTCACTAGAATAATGCCAACTTTTGATTTGAACATGAATTATCCTAATTATTAGGGGTTTTTGCTAAGAATGTACCTAGGTAACTTCTTACCTATACAACAAATTATTTTGCATAAAAAAATAAAAAAGTAAATGCAAAATTAAATTGTAAAAAAATCAAAAAAACTAAAGGAATGTAAAAGATAAATCGAGTGAGTTTATTTTTTTAATTTTTAATTGTATTTTTTGATAATTTTAATTTTTTTATTTCATTTTTTCTTTTTTATTGCAATAACCTTTAATAACCACTCACTATTTGGGCAACAATGTTCTTAGATAAGTGACTCTAAAATTGGAATTTATTCGAAATTAGGATTATTGTAGGAAAATCAATGAAAGATTGGATTATTTTAAGTAATTTTCTTTTTTACATTATAAGATAGGTTGGGGAAAAAAAAAATGCATATGTGAGAATTAAATCCAGTAACTTGTTAAAAAATATGGTACTTACATTAACTGGGATAAGACTTGATTTTCTAATCTATACTAACTCTTTTATCTGGCCATGATAATTAAAATTTAAAACTTTGAAGATATCATTTCAATTATCAGATTATATTTGATTTAAGCATGTAGTTCTTCTTTGAATAGTACAATAAAATAAGTTATGTTGAAATTTGGTACAAGTTTATTCAATTTGATTTTATATTAGATTTTAACGGGCAATTTTCTAAGGAGTACAAATGTGAGTATGAATAGTGAATTAATTTTTTTTAGATTGTGAGAATTAAACTCTTGTCATAAGGCTGAAAATAAAAATCTTTAATCATTATACTAACTCAAATTTTTTCTACACTTTTATCGTAGGGGTTCATTCTCGTCTTAATGGAATTTCTTATTTATTTTTGATAATTCTACTTTCACTTGTAATGAATTTATGAATTATACAATTTAATTCTCAAAATAATTAGAAAAAAACTGTTGTTTTTTCTTTAATTACCACTATAAGGACAAGCACGTGGTTGAGTAGTATTGTTACGAACAATGTCATGCACAAAGAAAGAAGGCAAGTATCAATTGCTTTACCACCTAAAGTAAGAGTCGGGTTAAAATATAATCTAACTAACTCTAACCTAAATGAGGTAGTTCTTTGTTTGAATTTAGTTACATTTAAGTTTGGTCAATAACAAATTCGATCAATATAATTCATGTTAGAGTTGGCTATAACTTGAGTTAACTTTAATTCATTATATAATTGGTTAAATAGAAGTTAATTTACTTATGAATTAATTTTTGAGTCGCTTATATATCGAGCTAATATCAAATTAAGTTAATTTCACTCAAATTGAATCTTTAACTCATTCGACTCAAAATTTATGAAAAAATTAATAATTTTTATTTTTTTTATTTACTATCCTTTCCAATGTCATTTAGTGTGAGTGAGTTGTCACAATAAAGATATGTGATTCTCTTCAAGTGGACTACACGTTCCTCTTTATATTTTTTATTAGTTTGTCCTTCTAAATGTACTTTCTAGAGACAAAAAGTATGGCATGAAACCATGTGGTTGGCCATTACTCTCTCTATTTAATATATTTTTCTCAAATAAAATTTACGAATTTTAGCGTTAAATTTTAATTATGATTTCTCATCGATCTATTTAAAAAAATATATTTACTGTAGAATCTTATTAGAATTTGTCTCAATGTAAAACTCAATATTAAAACTATTTGACTTTTAAGTTTGCATTAGGATCTATAAAAAAAGTAAATGAGAAAAACAAAAAAATAAAAAAAAGTATATTTTTAATTTGGACACTTTTAATAATAATAATAATGTCAGAATTTTAATATCAGAAGATTAAAGTTGAGTGTTAAAGGAATTTTGCTAGCTAACAATGATGAGGTGGTCCATAATTAATTTATGGTACTTAGCTATGAAATATTTTTACCTAGTTCATATAATTGATTTCGATTTGCTAATTCATATCACTTCAATTATTTACCGAATAATCAATAATGGTTCCAAAGTCCTTTTTTTTTCACCACGTAAATAATTTCCTATTTCCATTCTTGTTTAGTAACAAGATGTTTATTAATGACAAAGGGATGAAGCTTTAAAATTGAATCACATACCCTCTCTTATAGTACTAGACTACAAGATTAATTGCTGACATCTATATCTATAAATATATATATCTAATAAAAATAAAAAGATAGATTTTATTTTTTTTAAAAAATGTCTATTATTCATGGTAGATAAACCTTTTAAATGTAAAACATTTAATACCTTCGTTTATGTACTAATAACCTTATTTTATTTTTGACTCTCGTTTATCATAAACGGGTTTCATGAGTACTAACCTAATTAAATGTAACCAAAATTTACATTAGCTTTTTTGATGCTCTATCTAGTACTTCTTTTGTTTCCATGAATTTATAGCACCATGGAATGGCACAAATCTTAATAGAGTAGCGAGCTATGATATTAAAATTGTGGAAATAATATTTAAAATAGTAAATATATGGATGAGAATTAAAGATATTTTAAAAGAGTAAATGTATTTTTATTGAATATAAAGTATTTTTTCATTTCCTCTTATTTTGCATTAATGAGTGAAATTTAGTGAAAAGAAAAATTGGGTTTGGAGAGTGATACAGAAAACAAGTGATAGATAAAAATAAATGATTGAAATGGAGAGAGATAGTATATAAGTTTGTGGATTTTTTTTATAAGTAAATATTTTATTGATAAAAGACATATGAACAATAAACCCAACCGTCAACATATAAAAGATATTTGTCTCTCCTTTTTTTAACCAGATTTTATTTTAATTTGTTTTACTGATTTTGAACACTTTTTTTTAGTTACATTTAACTATACTTATAGGAGTATTAAAGGATCCTAATGCTTCTTACTCCTTTACCTCGTCAGTGTTGGCTTTTACGAAATGATTGTTGTAAAAGCAAGCTAAGACAACTGGGGTTGCTTGGACCCCAACAATAGCAAAAAAACGAATGTAGAAAATGATGAAAAACAGAATGTAACGAAAAAGGCAACAACACAACAACTTAATGAGATATCTTGGATACCTCTTTCTCAACAAATGTTTACTTTTATTAATAGATTCAACAATACAATAATGAATGAACTCTCGTACTTGAGAACAATCTCTCAAGCCATATATCTCACAATGGAGATCTCACAATACTAATACATAGAAGAATACTCTCAAGTTTCTTACAATGTATAGCCCTCTCATAATATGTTTATGTGCATTGGTGGTGATTTGATTCTATGAATGATGTATCCTTACATAGAGGCTCATACATCATTCTAGAATCCTTACATAACTCACCATCAATAGCACATTAACACCTAACATTTAACATAGCAATAAACTCTATAATAATGCATGACAACAAAACCATATTAAAGCTCACCATTATTCCTAGTTTAATTGCCCCTTAATTAATTACAACATTAAATAAAATTATATATTTAATTGTCTTTTATTGCATCTTTAATATTGCTCTCAAGTCTCAACATGATGTGCCTTTGAGTAAGTCACTACCATCACACTTAAATAATTTGTCACTTGCACTAACAACAAGATTTCGATCTAACTTAAGGATACAATTACAAAGAAGCCATAGATGGTCACATAGATCTTAATTACAATACAAGGTTTGTAGTAGCCTAGTAGGTGATACATAACATCTTTTTCTTCAAGAAAGTTTCTTATTGTTGAATGCGGACATAAGGGTGGAGTATAATAGTACATTATGGGGATTCAACTATGAACTTAGCTTTAAGTGATGTTAAAAAAATAATATATTATATTTTGTATTACTTATTTGATTCAATTAATTAATGGACTAGTTGAGTAAGCTCCATAGTATAGGATAAAAATTATTCTAGACCCTTGAATAAGATAAAAAATCTAAGGTTACGATTGAGCCAAAAATACTTTATTATAAAGGCACTATTTTATATAGAAAAGATATTATGTTATAAATTAAAATTTGAAGATGTATTTAATTTATAACATAGTAATCTTTTTTGGTATATATAGTCACTAATAAAAAATTGTTCTCATCCTTCTCATTTTAAAATTCTTCTATTTAATCATATATATATAAATAGATGTACGATCAAATAATAAGGATTTTAAAATAAGAATGATGTATACAAAAAAGATACTATATTATAAAGTAAGAACACTCTAAAAATTTATGTCATATTTACTTTTCTAGGTAACATAGTTACTTTTATAATTATGTGTTTTTGGCTCAATTGTGACCATAAATTTTTATATTTTAGTTAAATCAATGGTATAGAATCCTTCTTACTCTTCTCATTTTCAACACCTTTCTTATTGGATCCCTCCCATATATATATATATATATATATATATATATATATATATATATATATATATATATATATATATATATATATATATATATTGATATTATTCACCACATATTTTATTGTTCATGATAATAATATTAATTTTTCCAAATTTCCTTCTATTTTTAAGATTATAATAACGATAGATTTAAAAAAAAAACTACAATAGTAATAAATTTCCTACCATTCTTTCTTATTTGCTATATTAGTAATGTTCTCACAAATTTTTCTTTTTTTTATAACATTGCATCAGTAATAAATTTGTCACGAATAATTCTCTTACAACACTATATCACAATTATTTTGTCAATGAAAATATCCAATCAAATATAGTAGACATAAATATAGAAAAAGGAAGTAAAAATCTTCCTTTAATGAAAATCTCTTATGAATGAAAATAACTACTTAAAAATCATAACATAGAGCCGTTGATAAATATAAATAGCCTTAAAAGTTGTGAAGCATTACTTCGAGTGATCAAAAATCAAAGTAAATTATGTGTTGCTTCTTAGATTATGACAGGCACACAATTGCACAAGTGAATCCGTAACGAGCTGCAATGCGTGAACAAAAATAGAGAACCCTGAATTATGTCGGAAACCTTTGTGTAGACGTGTAATTGGCTTATGCATTCAACTGGGGTGTGGGGTAGGGTGCGGCGGGGGAGGTTTAATTCAGGAGGCATATGTATATGAATGGATGGTGCATGATGGTATTGGTATTTGGTAGGTATTAGTCGCTCGAATTATAATAAAAATATTGTAAAATAATAAATGTTATTTTTTAAAATTTTTACTAGAGACCATCTTTATAAAAAATCCGTTTTAAATGGGCCGATCCATTATTAATAAAAAAGTATTTTTCAGAAAAACGCGTTGTGTAATTCTATTTGAAGTTAGCGTTATAATCTATTGAAGTTGGTGTTATAACCTATTAGAGTTGGTATTATAACCTATCAAAATTGGTATCTCCAAATAGGTTATAATACCAACTTTAATAGGCTATAACACCAACTTTAAATACCAATTTTAATAGGTTATAATACCAACTTCAATATGTTATTATACCAACTCCAATTAGGATTTTTAGATTTTTCTCTTTTTTTTTTATTTGTTAGGCCTGAGCCTGGAAAGCCATCTCTTATAAAGACGGTCTCTCACGAAAGGCGTTGAAAGTCTTAACAAATAAAATTATTTTAGTAAAAGCATGATAGTTGATTACATGCTAATATATATTTACCTAATTAGAATCTGTTTTTTTTAAATTGGAGGTAAATATAGGTAAAGTATTTATATGATTTATTATAACAATTCATACCTCAATTAGAATTTAATATGTTTAATTGAATGAAAAAGTGATATATCCGGCAAACAATTTCTTTAAAGTTATATTTTTTTATATTCCATACTAATAAATTTTTGTATTGCATGCGTTTCTATTTTAGTTTTGTATAAAGAATAAAAAACGATTGGAGTTTTTGAATTATGTATATGATATTTAATAGGAGCTGAAATGTGTGGATGAGAATAAAAGAAAGTATAAGGAGCAGAATAAAAAGAAAAGTGTGGCATGTCTTAGAGATTGAGGGAAGAGGAGGGCAAAATGAGTATCAACTTTAGGATCATGTTTGAAAAAGACGATACTTACTCCAACTAAGAGACATATTTCTCATTATATAACATTAAGTCATTAAGGACTACATGACATTATTTATAAGTAATATAAATGTTTTTTGAAATTATGAGATACATAAAGCAACCAATATCAAGTGAAATAAATATGAAAGAAAATCAAACCAAGACACCTATATATAGTTTTAACATAGAAAATCAAGGAAAAAAAATCTGTAGCATCATTTGCAATAATTATCCTGACCGTGACATCAAAAAAATTTGTAATGTAAGAAAGTCAAATGCTGTTACTAGGCTCATGTCATAGTAAAAAAACTAGATAAGAACATGTAATGCAGTAAATGCACCCTTTTATTTATTTTTTATAAGTAAAACTGTATAAAGAAAAAAGAAATTTAAGAAATAGATTGTAGTATATTTGTACATGGTAGTCATATTATCTTTAACTCTAAGAGTTATATGTATTGTATTATATTTTTCATTAAAACTACTCAATTGTGAAAAATTTGTTAATGTCAAATAATTTATCTAAATAACTAAATTTGAAAAGGCTTTTTTGTATTAAATTTAGAAAAGCGAGTATTATTTTTGTGAGAGGTCACCTCAAAATAATAAGCTATCATATACTAATAATTTGTATTAATTGGGTTATTCAATACATATGTATGAGACGCTCTCATAGTGAAACCGTCTTATATAAAAAATTTGTGAGCTTAATTTCAAAATTAGTTCTAATTTAATTGGCTTGACTCTTTTTTTTTTTTTTTTCCTATACTACCACTATAAATACTTCAATTTTAAAAAAATTATTAATAATGAATATATTTTTACTTTCTCTATTTTTTTATCTCTATTTTTTTTATTAGTAGATATGCTGAGAGAGAGAAAGACCCTAATAGAGAACTCAAAGTCTTATTGAAAAAGATAATAAATTTATTTCAACTCAGATTTTTTTTTCTTATTACCAACTGCTTCCAAACCTCATTTACTAGTCAAGGCTATTAATGATACTTTTTCTGCTAGTAGGACTGCAGTCTCAAGTCTGTAGGAGCATAAGATCTGACATTATGATTGACGAACCAAGTTAATGTCTTCTTAATGCTATAAAACCTCCGCTTAATTAACCAATAATTACTCCTAAAACACTTCTATTTTTTTTATTTGTATTTATAACTAATATGAAACTTATAATAATAAAGTACAAAACTTTAGTACTCAATCAACTTGCTTCCTCGTATTAAAAGATTTTTCCATATAACTTTCTTTGTTCTTTCTAATATATTCCCAAGAAATATTTACGAAAATTAAAAAAATAAATTTTTTAGATAGTGAATATATATTATTTTATGGATGATAAAATTAATGGCGAAAATCAGTAGAGACCATAATTATTAAAAAATGTTATAATAAAATTAACGTAAAAAATATAAGGACGACAATTATTAAAAAATATTTAAATAAAGTTAGTAGAAAACATGTAAAGACTATAAACAATATAAAAAAGTTAAAATAAAGCTATATACCTATTTTATTCTTTAACAATAAACCAATGGTTAACAATTAATATTTAGCAAATACCTTGATAACAGTTGACATAAATAATTAGCTTAAAAAACTAACTTAACAAATAGCTAAAGAATTAACTTAACAAGTAGCTAAAATAGTTGGTCAAATTAATTACTACCGCTGATACTATAAATGGGTAAGAGGGAGAGCTTATACTCCAGGCCCATTTAAAAATTAGAAAAATAAAACTTTAATATTTAATAGTTATGGATCTATTATAATGTATTTAGTAATTATGGTCTCAAATAAATGTTCCGCTCCGGATGTCTCAAATGTCATTAGCTTCGGGACAAGAACTGTAGCTAAGCCTTAGTCTTCAACGAAAATAATATAGAAGTATTTACGTGTAGAGTATGTTGATCTCAATCCCTTGTACTCCTAGAATTTAGTAATTATTTACAAGTATCCTAATCATTCAACACGTAATTAATTTTATAGTTAAAACTATAAAAATTATCATTGATTTCAATTAACAACATATGGTTCTCAAATAAAATTTATTAATTGATTATATTATAGTTGATTAATCAGAATACAAATTAATTTATTGATCCAATATCTTTCTTTAAAAAGCGATTGATTCTCACTCCCTATAAAAAATGGTGTAGTGGATCCTCTATATTTTTAGGACGTTTCGAGTTGAAGGTTTCACTAATCGCAGTATTTTTATCTTCTTTTACAAAGATGTGTCAAGGAACCAACTCAATCAAAAATTTAAGCTGATGGTTGAAGCCTTAGAATTTTCTATACTTACAACATACTAATGAAGAAACGATTAGGACACATGTCGACTTTACAATACAAAATTTTCCCCTCTTTTCATTTTTTTATTAGAAAAATATTATTTAGTATATCATGTAATATCTTTTTGATTAGATTTATTGGATTTAAAATTTTACCTTATTTTAATTTTTTACCATATACAATCATCTAAAATATGTAATATCTTTTAATTATAATGGATAATTATTGAATAACATATTAATAATTTATGTAAATTATTATTTTTCATTAAAATAAATTTTTAATAAAGTAAGAAAAGAAAATAATTTTGAAAATTTTTCATAGATAATCTTGTATATTACTTACATGGCTATATTAAAAAGACAAATTTTTGTGAGAGACGGTCTCTTTGAGAGACCATCTTTCATTTGGTCAGACCACCATTATCTTTTAGTTTAATTAAGCTTTAATGGATTGAGCCTGAGAGATGTCTCTCAAAAACACGGTCTCTTAGAAGACCGACTATACTAGAAAAGCTGCACAAATTAAATAGGTTACACATTAATTATTTAAGAATAATAAACATTTAATAATTAGGATAAGATATCAGTGAAATAAATTTCAAATGATAATTTTATCACCTATGTTTGACAAGTTTATAATACAAAAATACTTAAAGTTAGGTATATGTTAATTATTATAGGAAAAAATAGGTTTTTTATGCTGAAAACTTATTTTAAGGTTTTACAAAGACATTGAACATTTAAATTATTTTTATATTATTTTTTATGTGTAGACATTTTCTATTATTTTATGTAATTACTTATAGTACATATTATTTAGTGCATATAATTTTATGATTATGTTTTATATAGCAATATATTAATAACATGTATCTCAATCTAATATAGTAATACTTTTACAATTTTTAAAACAAATTAATTTATAGTTTCAACATACTTAAGAAGTTAAAAGTCATATAATAACTTAATTACACATATAAGGTTACTAATTTTTTTATTTAAATAATTCATAAATCGTGCTTGGCACGGGAATCTATCTAGTATGTCATATACTCTAACGCGCCCCTCCTCACAAGAGCTCTTTGAGCTAAAAGTGTGGATGTAGTACAAGCTCTCCTCATACTTGGTGCTAAATATTCCACTTAAATGAGGGGCGATTGAGATTCGATATCGTGATCTCTTGTCATGTTGGCTTTTGATACCATGTCAAGGAACCAACTCAACCAAAAACTTAAGCTTATGGTTGAGACCCCAGAATATGTTATATACTCTAACAATATGGTTTTTCGTCTTCTAACCCTTTTTATAATTTTTTGGTAACTTTTATGAGCATGATATATTGAGTACAATGATGATAATAGCCACTAGTCTATATTATACAAAAGACCTATTTAAACTACAAACCATGGACTTTATATAGGAGTATAGTAGAGAATTCGAATTAATTTACTGATTTTGTATCTATTTAAAAATTGTTAATTCTCACTTCCTATTTAAAATGTTAAATATATGGAGAATATTAATCAATTATCTAGATAAGTCATATAGTTTTTAATAACATACTCATTTGATATCTTATTGAAGACTACAATCTTACATACTAATATAAACTAAAATATTAAAAAAAAAATGAGAAATGTCACCTTTCAAGAGTCTTGACAAATTGAATTATGTTAATGGATGATAATTATTATATAGCAATTATATTTACCTAATATAAAATTTGATTTTTTTTGTTTAAAATTAAAGCTAAATTAGTTAATTATTTATATGATTTCTCATAGCAATTCTGTTTACCTAACTTAAAATTTGATGTTTAATTAAATGAAAAAGTCATATATTCGGTAGATAACTAATAAAAATTTTCAGTAATTATTTTCATTATTTAAAAAAGTTATGTATTCGATAATTTGATAACGGTAGTAATATATTATTAATTCAATTTTAAAAAATTATATTTTTGTACATTTGATATTATTAAACACGTATAACGTACTGAGTTACTAAACTAATTTAGTATAAATATAAATAATATAAAAAAAAGGAGATAAGAGGCAAATAAAAAGAAGGTCAGCTTAATAAGATATTTTCAAGTTTGAAGCGATGGAGACACAAAGAAAATTCATAAGTTGACGAATTCTTCTTATTTACCTAATAATTAATTAAGTATCTCTACAATTGTATTTGACTTACATGACTTGTAGAATTGTGCTTACCTCTAAGGCTATGTCATTGACTAAGCCATTATAATGATCACCACACATAACGGCTTACTAATAAGCAAAAAACTAATAATAGGATTATCCATTTGTTAATAACTTAAATGCAATATTTTATGTATATAATCATTTAATTAGGTTTTTTTAAAACTAAAATAATTAGTTTATAACCAATAAAAAGTGCAAAATAATAAGTAGGAATGTTGAGCATGTTGATGTCTGATATATGCAATTGATGTATTCAATGAACAAGATCAATTTTTCAAGTAAATAAAATGACATGAGCAATGAAGAAACTAAAATAACAAACATAGGAGTAATAATTTAAGAGGTTCACTAAATTTGTCTACGTCCTCACTTTGACTAGTTTTTGATTACGTGTTTAAAGGATAAAAATAAAAACTCACAGAGTATGAAGGAATTACATTGGTAAAGTAAATTAGTTGTATTCGAAAGAGAAATAGCTAAAGAGCAAAGGTTGGGGAAGCCAAAGTATACTAAGACATGAGGGAGTGTATATACAAACAAGAAAACTGGGTAATTTTTATTGGACTATAAGCAAAAGATACGCAACAATAACAAGGATGGTCGAACTGCTTGTTTGAGCGCCTTTGCGCTTATTTGGGCAAACCTAACTAGGTAGGACCTTATTGTCTCATTTCTTGCTTTGTTCACATAATTCTTTAATATCTTTTTTATTGCTTTTTTCCAGTGTTATTTTACCAATTATTTAATTTACACTAAAATAGCAAATTATCAATGGTTCTTTGCACACATTTCACATTTCTTTCATGCTTTCCTTTAATCAACTAAGTGAGCATGATCATTTTTCAAGGTGTACATGCTACATCTTCAAAGTTAATGATTTTCAAAATTTTAGATCAATTTCAACAAAGTTATCTTTGGGATATAATCTCAAATTCAACATTCCTTGACTTCAAATGGTAATTGAATCTCAAAATGTATGTCAAACTAAGCAAGACTTAAGTGAACCAAATCATCACTAACCTCATCAAAAACAATAAATCGTACATAAACAATTCTATTTTAAAGAATATTCAAATAAGCTAAATATATAAATAAAAGTTTTAAAAATTATAACTTATTACCAAAAATTAAACTGTAGTAAACTTTATGAAACGTACTAAAAAAAATCCTTGCAATTCCTAGGAGACAAAGCTCAATAGGGGGGCTTGTTGTGTACCTTCAAAATATTCGTCAACTAAAATTGATGCATTTTTTTGATAGTACTTCTTTTCTTTATTGTCCACCAAACTTGGTAAACCTTAAATAAGAAGTACTAAGTACTAACTAATTTTTCCCCAAAAAAAAAATTAAAAAATAAAAAATACTAATACTTTTTTTTTGAGATAAAAAAATATTAATACTTACTAGATGAGAATTAAGTCTCATCTCAATTGAAATAAGTATTTTTACTAAATTTTTATATGAGACGGTTTCACTGTAAGATATGATTCATACTTGGATTAAATAGCCCAATAATAAAAAAAAATTAGCTTATAAGCTTCTTATTTTGAGATTTCAACATGAAACAGTCTCATAAATAAGGTAAAATTTTGAAATTAAATTTAACCTTAACGCTGTTATTTTTGTGTATTTTATAATCAAAACGTACTAACAATGATACAATATAATTTATAATTTGGGTTGGCGGTTGCCAAAATTGGTACAAATGGCAAAGTGTTCTCTAATTCTATTGCAGGACTATCATTTTATTTCTTTCCATATAAAACTTTATTAACACGGTTGGGAAGGCTCTAATAATACATAAAATTAATATTGCATCAACAACATAGTAGACTGTTTTAAATTCCAATGAATGATTTATTATAATGTACTTCTGAAAAGAGAGAAAATATAATATTTCTGAGAGAAGTAATAATAATTAAATGAATAATATATTATATTGATATATTATAAAATGAATTTTGTCACCATATTCATACCCGCCGATAATATATATTCAATTATTACATGCAATTTAGATTTAAAGTCATATTTAATTAATAATTTTGCCAAGATTAATTTTAATCCTTTTATGGTAATTATAACTTTTTTATTTGAGAGTAGACTAGAAAATCCATAGAATACATACAAAAAAGAATCAAAAATTACATTGACATTATATTAACAATAATTTCATGTTACACAACTTTGAAGTAGGGATAAACAAGTTATATACTTCAAATTATTAATATTGAAATTTTAATTACTCCTATAAATAATGAAAAAAATTAATAAGGTCAAAGTGACATACATCATAATGCAAAAGTCAACATAATATAATTAATCACACAAATATATATAAAAAAAAACATTTTTTGCATTTAATTTAACAACTATTCAATCCTCACAAGGAATTAGAGAGGAAAGTAAAGCATTTTTTTAAAACTATGTACTACTTTGAGTTTTTAATTGAAAGTAATATATTATAAGAGATATTTAAAAATATACTAATTGTTGATTAATGACTGGCTTGGTAGCTTGGTAGGTTTAAATTATTGTTCGGAATTAAACATTTAAGGCATGTATTCTCATATATCTTTTGAGTTTTCGATTGAAAATAATATATTGTACGAGAATATATTACTGTTAGTATCAAATTTAAAAAGGAAGAAAGTAATGAAATGAAAATGTTGTAGTTTTTATCAAATATTAGCATTAATGATGTTGTGGCAACAAGTAGAATAATTTAATTTGAAAAGATCAAAAATAATGCAAGCTTAGGAGTAAGGTCATTCACATAGATCCATCAGATTCAATTAAGCTTAGCTGTCTTTAGCAGCTTCACCGTAAGTCAACTATTTCCAATAAAAAACCGTTACCGGAGGTCACATACCCCTAAATTTTTGTCCTAGAAACCACACCATGGCTTTACACAAACACGCGTTTGTTTGACTATTAATATTAAATCATGGTAATGAAAATAATTTGTAATATTATTAAAGTTTTTTTCTTTTTTATTCTCTATTATCATCTAATATTTTATTTTTAAATGATAATGCATTAGTTGAATGAATTTTATAAAGTAATAAAATTGAGGAAAAACAAGCAAGATCATTAAACTTGTCAAGAGATATTTCTACGAAAGTTATACTAACATTCAGTTATTTCCACTATTTAATACTTGCTACCAAATGAATACAGTACTCCCTATTATTCACCATTATTGTCCTATTTGCTTTTTAAATATTATTTATTGATCACTTTTAATTTGTATTTTATTATTAATCTATAAATTAAAACATAATTAAATGTGATCTCGTTTAATTTGGTTCAATGTAAATTTTACTAATACTAATTTTTAATAATTTTTTATTTAGCAAATTAGTGATATTTATGATTAAATATGTGTATTGGCAAATGTATAAAATCAAATACGACAATAATAATTAATAAAATAGAGTATGTATTTTTCAGAAAATGATATAATTTAGAAAAAATTATACTCTAGATTTGATTTTCAGCTCTAAATTAGAATGTGCTTGTGATGTATGTTTTTGAACTCTTCATAATTCTTCATAATTATTACTTGATTTGAGTATTATTTTGATTGTACTACAATAATTGATTATTGGATTATAATAAGAGTAATAATAATAAAATCATTAAATTGCAAAACTTTCTATCTATTTTCAATTTTTGTAGATTAATTTGCATCAAGAACCAATTTAAAATTCTAGAGCTTATTTCTTTTAAATTATTTTCAGTATAATAATAAATCAAGTTTAATAGATACTTCTTTTTCTACTTTTATTCAGTGTAGATCATTATTCAAAAACAAAATGTGCCTCCACTAATTAGTACTCATTAGTCATTTTTTCTATGAGTCCTGTTGAATAGAATATATATATATATATATATATATATATATATATATATATATATATATATATATATATATATATATATATATATATATATATATATATATATATATATATTATTGTGTTATTTATTTTTTCTTGATAAATACTAATTGAATTTCGTTTAGAATAAAGTAAATATGTAAAAAAAAAGGTTTAATAAGAAAATATTATAATCAATAACAATAAAGTGACTATATTGAGTATTAATACTCCCTCCATTTTTTAATGTTTTTTCCGTTTAAAATATTTTAAATTGGAGAGAGAAATTTAATTAAGATTTTTAAGACATATATAGATGATATAATATGTCCATGTGAGATCTCGTTAGATTCGTCTTAATGTATACTTTTTTGTTATATATTTTTTATAATTTTTTATAATATGTATTTAAAGATATTGAGGCATGAAATAAGGAAGATTGAGTCTAAACCAATGTTTTTAAAACTTATATACTCCTAATGAGCCCTAATAATTATCTAGTAGTATGTGATTGATTCTCAAGATATTTTTTTTATAAAGTTGAATGGAACAATTAATAGAATATTTGATTGATAAATTTTTTTTATAATAAGACTTAAAATATGAAGTATTCCTTTGTTGATTGAGATAATATAACATTTATTAAGGAATATTTATATATATTAATTATATTATTTAAATAATAATATTATATTAAAAATTTATTACCAAATTACGTGTTAATGGATATAATCTATGTTTTAGTATTTACATTTTAAGCTCTTTATACATGGCGCTTATGGTTCAATTTCCTTATTGTAGATATATAGAATATTTTTGTTTTATTTTCTTTAGTCATAACTCATAATTTAGATACACCTTGCCAAAAAGTTAAAAATCACATCTTTACTTTCCATTTAACTTTGATATTATCAATATATTTTTTATTTAATAGCTTTTTAGTAAAACTTTATTTCTTGAAATCCTTTTCTTTTATTTTTATTTCTTGGAATCCTAATAGCATATTTAGACCATTAATTTTTTAGCTAACATACTTAGACTAAACATAAAAGATTTCCAACAAAATGTGTAAATTCAAGACTTTTCAACAATAATACAAATTCAATAATAATACAAATTCAATAATCATTTATTAGGACTTTTCAAAATAATAGCATGATTAACTTTTTCTTAATCAAATTTTGTCTTGATTAGCGTAAATATCACTTTTTTTAAATAATATCATAACTTATAAATTTGATTCTCACTGTCCATCTCTTAAACCTCTCTTTCCTTAATTTGCCTTTTTAATAAAAATATAAATTAATATTTTTTAAGGACTTTTCCATTCCTTTTATACAACAACAAACACGCCAAATAGAAAATCAAAGAGAACTAAAAACCAAAAGATTCATGTCATCATCTATAAAAGAGGCCCTTTTTTAAAAGCTTTTTGGTAATAAAAGTAGACTATAGCTTTGTGTATAAGAGAGTGACACATTCAAAAAAATTAATTTAAAAAAAAAAAAATTGTAGACAGACGGCTTGACCAGCACAACTTCAAATCAAACCCATCCAAAATTCCAAATCTCTCTCTCTCTTCTTTCTCTCAAAAAAATTAATAATATTATCAATTATTATTAACTTTAAAATAACCCATAAATTATTTTTTAAAATTATATGATCTGAATTTACTCTTTTTCTCTCAACATCCCAAAACACCATTGTTAACCCAAGAAAAAGCTAGAATTTTTCTAGAGAGAGAGTTGGTGGGTGATACTGTAACTGATTTAAGTATTCAGAGAAAAAGATGCTGATTTTTTACACCACCAGAAATGAAAGCTACTCAAGCTTGTGAAGAAATAGGTAAAGATTTAATCCTTTTCTTTTCTTCGTTAATTTAGGAAAAAAAAAAGTTGAAAATTTTAGTTGGGTAGAAGGAAAAATTGGAAAAGAATGCAATTCAGCATTGTTTTTTCTCAACTACCCTTAATGATTACCAAGTTTTTTGGGACAAAAATTGCTTTGTAGAAGACTAACATTGGAAGTTAGTTGAAAGGAAGAACAAAAAAGATGTGTAGATCACTACTCCATTGCTATATTTTGTTGTTAAAAGCTTAAAAATGGTGAGATTTAGAAAACCCAATTTGTTATTTATTGTAGAATTTATGTTTTTTTGGTGGGTTTTGTTGAGATTTGGGAGTACATTTGTTTTGGTTGTGGGTCAACAACAACAAAGGATTACTTTGCCTTCAGAAAGAATTGCTTTGATTCAACTCAGATCATCATTGGGTCTTAGAGCTAAGGATTGGCCAATTAAACCTGACCCATGTACATTTTGGAGGGGAATTCAGTGTAATAATAATGGTTCTGTAATTGGGATTAATATATCTGGGTTTAGAAGAACTAGATTTGGTGTTTTAAACCCACAATTTGCTGTTGATTCTATTGGTAATTTGACCAATTTAGTGTCTTTTAATGCTTCTTCATTTGAACTTCCTGGTCAAATCCCTAATTGGTTTGGGCAAAGATTGGGTAGGTTGCAAGTTCTTGATCTTCATTCTTGTTCTATTAAGGGGTTTATACCTTTAAGTTTGGGAAATTTGAGTAGGTTAAATACTTTGATTCTATCTCAAAATAATCTTAGTGGTATTGTCCCTTCTACTTTAAGTCAACTTGTGAGCCTTTCAATTCTTGATCTTTCCCACAATTTGCTTAATGGGTCAATTCCAGATTCATTTGCCTCCCTTATGAACCTCTCGTCCCTCGACTTATCATCGAATTTCCTATCTGGGTCGATTCCTCGTGGTATTGGGGTTTTGCAGAATCTAAGGACCTTGAATTTTTCCAATAATAGGTTTGTGTCTGATGTCCCACCTCAACTTGGTGATCTTACTGGTCTGATTGACCTAGACCTTAGTTTTAATTCTCTAGGCAGTACGTTGCCTTCGGATTTGAAGGGGTTGAGGAGTTTGAGAACTTTGGCGGTTGGGAACAATAAGCTTTTCGGTTCATTGCCAGATGGATTATTTGCAGATTTGACCGGATTGGAGATTTTGGGTTTGAACGATAACAACTTTTCGGGTGATATTCCTGATGCATTGTGGTCAATTCCTAGGTTGCAGATTGTTGATGTTTCGGGAAATAAGTTTACGGGTATGCTTCCAAATGTTACCTTGAAGGGGAATCAGACTTTTTCTTCGCTTAATCTCTCGAATAATGAATATTATGGGGGTTTAACATCGGTGCTACAAAGATATAGTTCGCTTGATTTATCGGGCAATTACTTTGAGGGAAAGGTTCCGTCATATGTGAATGATGTTGCATTCCTAAATGTTAATTGTCTCCAAAATGCTACGGGACAGAGGACGGAGGAGGAATGTTCCTCGTTCTATACATCGAAAGGTTTGGTTTTCGACAATTTTGGGATTCCAAGTACAAATGTTATTCCGGGTTCAGGGCAAGTGCCTAAGAAGTCGAATCACAGGCGTACTATTATATTAGCTGCTGTTTTGGGGGGAGTTGGTCTATTGCTCTTGCTGATTTTTCTGCTATTGTTGTTCATATGCGCTCGAAGGAATCGCGGTACAAGGCAAATAGGGAATGGTGTGGGTCCGATCCCTCCGTCTGGAGCTGCGCCACCTTCACCAGGAGTTTCGATTAATTTTTCGAGTTTGGGTGAAGGATTAACTTATCAGCAGCTACTTGATGCTACGAATAACTTTGGTGATACGAATCTTATTAAAAACGGACATTCCGGTGATTTATTCCGTGGTGTTCTTGAAGGTGGTATTCATGTTGTCATCAAAAGAATAAATTTGAATTCGGTAAAACGGGAGTCGTACCTTGTAGAGCTTGACTTTTTTAGTAAAGTATCACATCCTAGATTGGTTCCTCTTTTGGGATACTGCTTGGACCAGGAAAATGAAAAATATCTTGTGTATAAGTACATGCCAAATGTCGATTTATCAAGTTCTTTGTACAGGAAGATTAGTACTGATACTGAGGGTTTGCAATCCTTGGATTGGATAACAAGACTAAAGATAGCAATCGGAGCAGCAGAGGGTCTATCGTACCTGCATCATGAATGTACACCGCCCTTTGTTCATCGGTAATCTACATTTCCATTAATTTAGTTTTTTTCTTCATATTTTTCGTTTTTCATGTTGCATTTTGTTGCATCAATATGTTTTGTGTTTGCGGATTCTTGTCCAATGATTATATTGATTCTTATTGTTTTGCACTTTTTATCAATGTGATTGGGTTATTGTTAGAGGTGTTCATTCGGGTCAACGGGTTGATTTTGGGTTAGGTGTTTCGTGTTAATTTGAAATCGGGTTTTGTGTCCATATTATATTTTTCATAATTGTAAATCATTTTTGAAATCGGGTCAAATTGAATTCGGTTACAAGGTAGGTAAATTTCGGATCATTGTGTCTGCTTTGAACATCTCTATTCTCTAGTTGTAGTCACTTGTGGGAGTAGCAATTAGCATGTTTGGTTTGCCAAACATTAAGATTCTAAACGGAATCAAGAGTGTAAATCCATTACCGGTTGTTTATTTTCTTAAACCAATAAACATTTCCATTACAAGAAGCAAACCAATACCGTACATTTTCCTCTGCTCCACCACCGGTAACAATTGATCTCTCGTCTCCCTTGTTCATCATCGTGCCTACTCTCAAGTGTTAACCATTTCCATCTCAAGTGTTTCCAAACAATTAATATCAACTACTTGTATCGTTACCGTGTTAATTTCCTGAGTGCTTCCATTTGATTGCATTTCCTTTAATTATTATACCAAACAACCCCTTAATGTATGCTTCTTAATATCTAATTGCATATGTTACAATGATTGCCTTTTTTTGTTTGGATTTTTGCATCATATATACAACATAGCCATATAATCCCATTTATTTGTCCATGACTTAGCGTCAATATCTCTGCAGGGATGTACAAGCTAGTAGCATACTACTTGACGATAAATTCGAAGTAAGACTTGGCAGTCTAAGTGAGGTCGGTGTACAAGAAGGAGATACTCAACCAGGAGTCATTACAAGATTGTTGCGGTTGCCGCAGTAAGTAGCTTTCTTTATCGCCACACATTTTTAGTATTTGGATACTTTAAGTATATGCACGCAAAATTGCAATGCATTCACTGATTCACAAATTTCACATCTATTTGAAAATTGTTAAGTTTGGGATGATCAAGGAATTGGGATTTTGTGTTCTCGGAAAATCTTGACAGTTTGACTTTGCCTTTTCTTCTTCTACTCCCGTTCAATTATACTAATATTGTTTTATTTGATATTTGCAGGGGCTCCGAACAAGGGCCATCAGGTATGTAGAACGGAATTAAAATTTATCAACATTTTATTATTGAATAAGAAATTAAAATTATGATTTTGTTGCATGACATATCATTCGTTTTTATCAGCACTATTTACCTACAAAATAAAGGAAAATAAAGCATTTCCGGGCATTATTTACATATGAGCTTCCCAAACTCTATATCTATTGTTACCCTATTATAGGGGCTATCTTTTCCTCATGTTTTCGGATGTTACGGTCTAATGCTTGTTGAGCTGAAAAAAATGACCAATTGCATAGATAACTTCCGATAGTGTAGTTCTTGGAATTGTAAGATAGCTTTCAGGATGCAAATTCCCTGAGGTATTGTTTTGTTGCCTTGTAAGCTGACAGTCGTCACCTCGGTTTAAAAAAATTGGCTTTTGTGTGAGCTTGGATTGTTGGATGGAAGTTTTTGTGTTAAATTGGCTGAAATTCGATGCTAGTATACAAATATCGAAATGGTTAGTAGGTCTATGATCTGATATAGGCGGAACTTCTATCTTATGGTCTAATCAGCCTTTTGAATATTTCTGGTTGTGAGAAATGAGAATGTGCGATCGGGATATTAGGCTTTAAGTCTTATTCGTGTGTTTTTTGTTGTATACATATTTTGCTACCGTTTTTAACTCCCTTCCGCAACCAATGAAAGTTCAAACCATTGTGTAGCAAAAGATAGTTGCTTAATGTTTATTGCTTTGAAAAGTGTTGTTCGAGCTAGTCACGGGTACTGAAGACCGGTGTAACATGATTCGCCAGTTAATTTGCTTTTTGAATTCGCAATTCGCGTAAAATGACCTAAAATAGCCCAAAACCGACCATAATTCGCTTTTTTTGATTCACGATTCGCAAGAAGATTAGTGAATCATGTGATAGCGGTCTAGACATGAGCCTTTAACAATTTTGCGCATATTTTCTCCAGGTTCTCAGGCATCAATATGTGCATACGATGTTTATTGTTTCGGTAAAGTGTTGCTCGAGCTAGTCACAGGTAAACTAGGCATGAGTGCATCGAATGATGCCGGCGTGAAGGAATGGATTGATCAAACATTGCCCTATATAAATGTATACGACAAAGAACTCGTGATGAAAATTGTGGACCCCTCTTTGATATACGATGAGGACCTATTAGAAGAAGTATGGGCGATGGCTATTGTGGCTAGATCATGTCTCAATCCAAAGCCTTCGAGAAGACCGCTCATGAGATATATTCTTAAAGCATTGGAGAATCCATTAAAAGTTGTACGAGAAGAAAATGCCGGATCAGGAAGGCTTAGAACAACATCGTCTAGAGGTTCATGGAATGCTTCGGTATTTGGAAGTTGGAGGCAAAGCTTGGATGTCGGTGCTGCCCCCGCAGTACCCGCTTCTCGTATTGAGGGAACAGGCAGCCTAAAACGGTCGGGAACTTCAGGTTCACAGAACAGCGGACAGGTCGTTGGTGGCGTGGGCGATAATTCATCTTCGCAACAGCGGCAATCTAGGGAAATATTTCCTGAACCTGCTGATGTGCATGATATAGAAACACCATAGAAACGATGAAACGTTAGAGAAATCGAAAAACAAAATAGATTGTTTCACGTCACATTCTTTGTCAATAACATTTTATGCACCCGCTTATCTACATTTCGTGGGATTCAAGCCAGTTTTGATGTCGATTTATTGAGCTTCCGGAGTTGTACAGCCGTGTTACTCGTGATTCAGTGAAGAAAGTCCGAGGTTTGAAGGAAGGGAGCTTGATTTCGTGAGCAATTTCTGCTTTTATGCTAACCGTTTGATCCTCGAATGCTCGTAAGGCAGCTCGATCAAATCCCGACAAGATTCATTGAACAAGTTTGTTCGAGTTTGGTTATGACGAGGAACCCATGAAGAACAAGCTACTAAAATTTATTTTTTCTGTAATTGATCGATTTTCATTTTCGGGTTCTTGTTGTGAAAGTTGTAAATTATTAGTTTAGAACTCTTCTATGTTTTGTTTTTAGATTTCTATTTATTTTGGTGGGATTATTGGGTGCAAAGAAGTGAAAAAAGAAACAAGAAAAACAATATAACTTCATTTTTTACCCTCTTTATATCCATTATTTAATTCACAGATAATGCTTCCGTATTTACACTTTTTGATTATATTTTAAATTTATCATAATATTATTAGATTCGGGATTGGGGTTAGGTTAGGCTAAAGAATTCCTATGATAAGAGAAAAATGAATTAACCAAGTAATGTAAAATTAAAGCTCTATTACAAAAATAAAATAAAAAGCTTTAACCAATAGACTGCAGACTGCCACAATATGTAGTACGCAGGATTACTGTATTCAGACTGCAGAGCACAATTTAAAATACTACTCCTATTTAAGTATAAAGATACTTTGTATATTAAATAGAAGTATTAAAATGTTAAAAGATCAAATTTACAAAAAAAATAAAAAAAAGGTCCTACCGAGATTTGAACTCGGGTTACTGGATTCAGAGTCCAATGTCCTAACCACTAGACCATAGGACCTTGATTGATACAGAATTAACGTTTAATACCCTTAAAACCACAGTTTGATTTTTCCGAATTTATGATTGTTATACTAACAATTTACACAATTTAACATATTATTTTGATCATTTAATAATTAATTTGTGCAAAACTTAAAAAATACTCATAATAATTAATATTATGAACTATACTTTCAGACGATTTAAATAACATTTCAGTTGTCTATTTTTTAAACAATTATTAGGTAGTAAGTACTCCTATTTGAGAATAGAGTATTCCATCAAACCAAACTTTCATGTCTCATTGCCAATTTATTGGGTCGGTCACTTTGAAGTTCGCAATTTCGCATCCACCCTTTCTACCCAGCATCTCATATCATCCATCTGTTCACGGATTTTTTTAAATAAGATTGGTATTTTTTTTATAGTGGACTAGAGAATTTCTATAGGTAAATGGGAGAGTAAATTTAAGTTTTTTTTTTGTAAGTGGTGATAAACAAATAATTGTCACAAAGGTGAAATAAAAGGCCCTCAACCACTATACTAAATAATCCCGCCAATCATAATAACATATTTGATATAAAGAGATGTATATTGTATAGCAATTAATGGTCGATCGAGTTATCTTTTTTAACTGGTTATTAATATTGGCCATTTTATTAGCTAATTAGAGAAAAAGAAATTTAAAATTTTATAAATTTATTAAATAAGAGAGTCTCACTATGAAATAATTTTATATTGAACTAAATATAATTCAACTAAACTAATATATCCACTTTCATGCTTAGTTATTTCGAGCTTATCACTGTGTTAAAATCACATTTTAGATATTATAACATTCATTTATTGTTTTAATATTTAAACTCTTATATAAACTTGTCTCACCATAAGATGATTTATACAAAATTTGCTCTAAATCCAAATGTCAATAACCAATAAAAAAACTCATAGTGACTTTTGATTTTAGCTTATGGGTCAGCTTTTCAAATGACTTACAAGCCAATCGTCAAACATTTATTTAAATTGTTTGACTAATTTAAAAAATAAAAGATAAAAATCAAAAATCAAAAGCTAAAAATAAACAAAAAAAAAAACTCATTTATCAAACACAACGATAATACTAAATGGTTTTCATGTTTCTTTGGACAAGGAGTAGAATGACAAAAATTTCAAATTATATACACAGGTAAAAACATTAGTAATGGAATTGAATAAACCATAAACTGCACATCGGAAATAAATGCAGGGACAGACAGAAAAACCAAGGCGCAGACATGTAAGTTGAGTCTTGTAGAATGTTTTGGCGTTCACATCACATGTGATTATGGCCGAATAATAGATCAAAATTCAATTCCGAAATCTATATGATTTAATTTAACAATGTTTACAAAAAAAATTACAATATGATCTCTGAAATTCCACAAACAGAGATTATTAAATTTGATTTAGAAACGAAAATAGAAAAACAGCATAGCCTCGTCAAGTAACTGGGATTAGCGATACAAACTTTCCGATCTCAGATTCTCAGCGATCTCGGTTTCCCATCGATCACCGTTCTCCAACAACTTCTCCTTATCATACAGAAGCTCCTGCGACATTTTGATGCAAGAGTAGCTTCAGAAACGGATTGAACTTATACGGGAAAAACCAAGGGGAAAAGAGTTGGTTGCTGGATTGCTGTCTTTGTAGACAACTGCACCAACTATTCCATACCAACAAATAAATAGTTCTTTGGTATTTTAAAAACAATTTTTTTGTTTTTTTGTAACGAGCAACAAAAAACATTTTGATACAAATTATTTAGTAAAAAGATGAAGCAATCAAACTTTTAGGAAAAGATGAAGCAATCAAACTTTTAGGAAGAGTATTTAATTGGCAGTGCTTTCGAGTTTCGCCTATTAAGAATAAGTGAAGAGCTAAAGAATTTTGATAATACAAAGAACAATACTAACCTCGTGAGTTTCTGTTGCAAATTCGAAGTTTGGTCCTTCAACAATGGCATCAACCGGGCATGCCTCTTGGCAGAAACCACAGTAAATGCATTTTGTCATATCAATATCATACCTTCAAAAAAAATATGTTTCATTTAGATGCTTCGATTAAGGGGTGTGAACATGGTTAGTTAAGTACATTAAGATTTTCTCAAGAAGATACATGCTACCTGGTTGTCCTACGGCTTCCATCTTCCCTTTCTTCTGCCTCAATAGTAATTGCTTGAGCAGGACAGACCTAAAAGGTTGACAGTAGCTAAAAAATTAAGTGATCAATACAGCAGCAGTGATATATGGAACCAAAGAACAAAACATATATCAACAAGAACATACACAACATTTAGCTCAATGCAAACACTAAAGCAAATATGAGTTCCAATACTAATACTGGAAGGAATCGCATGAAACAGCAAAAGGTAGAGCAAGGAACTACTCACCTAATGCAAAGGTTTCCAGACTTACACCGTTATTGCTAACTAAAGTATCACAGAGAACTTAGGCCTTTGCCAAGCAAAGAAATTTACATCAAACCCACAAATATTTAGTGATGATAGGTTAATACGAGACCCCCTACCCTCTCATCATACCTCTTCACAATATGCATAGCACTTATCTCACAAAATATCCATTCATCAATGTCTCCAAGGACCATGGAACCCTATCAGTGTTTGAGGGGGAAAAGTTGCCGTCTCAGGACTCTTATATGTTGATGACTTCATCATTTTTGGAAAGGCTTTTCAAGCCAACTTTGCATCAGTCTCCAACACTCTAGACACCATTGCATCAGTCTCCATTCTCCAACACTAGAGACCTTCAAACAGGCGAGTAATGAAAAGCAGAAAAAGCTCTGTTTACTTCTCTCCGAACACAAACAATCAAATGAAGATAACTTTAAACAGGAGTTTCATTTGTAGCTTTCCCTCTTAACACAAAAAGAAAATCCAAAAACTTTTGCAACCCCAGAATAACACCCAAACAAGGGTAAAACCCCAGAATTTATGACCGCAATTTCTACTGACCTATTTGAAATATAGATGATCGAGTGTGAAAAGCAAGAACTATAATCACATTTTTCAAACATGCCGAAATTGACAATCAAATAATCACAAACCTATCATTTAGCCTGCTCCTTTATCCACGCTTGGGATCAACAATGAGCAATGAGCACTCAACGACAACGGGGATATGGTATCGCTAATGGTTAAGGGTAGTATTACAAAACAGTCATCAAAACAACTACTATATGGATGTGCACACTGAACTTTTAGGAAGATAGGGTAGTTGAATTGCAGATGCTTCAATGGATGAGTGCATATATTTAGAAGGATTGAATTCAAAACGAAAACATAAGAAAAGGTTAAGGCATCACATATACCAAGATAAAGATGGGAGATAATCGTTTAAGGTGGTTTCGAAATGTGCAACATGTTAGCAGACCACTAAGAAAGATTGAAAATTAAAACTTAGGGGTTTATAAAGAGGGAGAGAAAACACGAAACAAATGAATAGAAAAGGATATGATGAATCTCATGTACGGGTTTGAGTTGGTATATAACCAAATGAATGGAGAAGGAGAATTTACATAGATGACAACTGGGACTAATTTATGGTTCATGTAGCGAAACCCAATCTTTTGGGATTAACATTTTGGCATTATCTTTTTCTTTTTATGTAACACAAATTTCTTCCCTTTCTTTGTGATTATGTAACAAGGTTGTTGATACACTTACACAATTAGCTGGAATAAATTAGTGTATTTAATAACTCCAAATTTTGACATCCTCTCCATCCGGATGTACTAAAAAGCTACTTGATAAGTGCAATGCTAGCATCCATGGGTGGAACCAATTTTACAATTGTTTTGTGGACTCTATAATGGAGCTTTGTAAGTAATGATGAAACTCCTTCTCTACCAATACTGATAGAACCAATAAAATAGCCCGAATGTTGTCACGATTGCAGTAACAGTCGCGATTGTGGCACATTGCAGTGTTACGAATCGTTTTGCGAACATCGCAAAGTGAATCGTTGACTTGAAAATAATCCATCTTATCATCATAATTTAAGTTTTCAAGAAAATATCTACAAATTAAAGCTTAAAATAGACCTTTTAGAACCTGATACACTTTCAAAAAAGCTAATAATGTCTAATATGTTATAACAACTTAAAAAGACATTACTCCATGATTATAAATCACAGATTCGTTTAAAAGCAGAACGTAACTGCCTTATTTCACACTCTCTAATAAAATATAATAGATGAGCAACTGTCTTTATCCATCTTTCTTCCCTATTTCCTTAATAAAGAAATTCTGATTGCATTTCTTAACCTTAATCTCCATCAAACTCATAGCTTTTCAAGCTCATAATTATCGGCTGGCAATTAGCCACTAAAGCCTAACACCCTAAAAGAACGTTAAATTTTTCATAAGCTTGTGTAAGACCAACTAAAAATAGAAACTACGCTCCGCAAATCATCCCATAGATGCATTAAATTCAAATGAGATAGCTTCAAGATTCAAAAACACAACAGGAGTTATAATCAGAAAATAAGAAAATTCATATTAATCAAGTAAATGTAGTGGATAATCAGAACAAAGCCTAAAAAGCAACTCACAGCTTCACAAAGTTTACAAGCAATGCAGCGTTCCTCTCCAGTTGGGTAACGACGGAGGGCGTGTTCTCCACGAAAACGGGGGCTTAAAGGGCCTTTTTCAAAAGGGTAATTGATCTGCAAAACAGAAGTGAATCAACGATGTTTGCATATGAAATAATATGTGATAAATATTAGATACTAAAAGAGTGCAGCAAAAAAAAAAAAAAAGAAAAAAGGAGACACTCACAGTCACTTTGTCATCGAAGAAGTATTTTAGAGTCAGGGATAGCCCTCTAACCATCTCAGTGAGAAATAAAGTATTTATGCTTCTCTCAAAAACTGCAACCAATAATGAAGTGTCGGCACGTAAAGAAAATACATGATAAAATAAATCTCTGACCAAACGAAATTGATATATAAACTAGTTAACAAAGTGTTGTTTGTTACCAGAACTCCAATCCTTTGATATCTCTCTAACAAGCTTTTCTCTTTCTTCATCATCTACAACAGATGGTAAGAAGAATTAGACGCCTACAACGCAATAAGCATTACAATCCAAAACTATAAAATTACATAAATATTTCATGAATGCAGTCCAAATAGAAGTGTACTCCTGTCCCTAATGCTAGTAAGATGCACAAAACCAGCTCGTCAAAATCATGATAAAAGATTATCAAAAAGCAGCAACAAATGTCTTCAGGTTTTCTGTAAGTGAGGAAATATTCATTTAAATTGTGCTACTTGGATATTTGGATCAAGGTTAATACACAGATAAACCTAATCTACAAATCAAACCTAAATAAACCAATAGTAAAAAAGATATCCCGTTATTCACCATCAAATTACTTAATCATTTAAATTGTATTACTTAGATATTTGGATCAAGGATGATACACAGAGATGAACCTAATCTACTGATCACATGACAGCAGAAACACTCCTGGGAGTGAAGATTGTGATTGGTATCTGCTTCAAATTCCTTCGCAACTTTCAGTCTCTTCATTTTTTGACATTTCTAAAATCTTCCAACCAAAGGGAAACAGATAACCATCAAAGAGTAAGAATGAGGCTTTATTCTCTATCTTTAAAACAATATATATAGCAACAAATTTAGTTTAAATCAATAAAAATATAGCAAAAAAACAAATTCAGTTCAAAAAAAGGAAATGCAAAGAACAATGAATCAGTAAAAATAAGTTCGAAAACACTAAAAGGTTTAATTCAAATAAAAAAAATGTAAGTTCAGTTTAATAGAACAAAGTTGATTCAGCATAGATGAGAAAACGAGAATGGGCCAAAATGGAAGAGTTTTCCAAATAACTATACCAGGAAATAGTCAATGGAAAAGAGAGGGAAGCATATTAAAATACAAGGAGTACAATGCAAAAGCCCAGTACAATGCAAAAGCCTCAACATATAAACTATAAATCAATCTCAATGATCGTTCACGTGAATTTTCCTTCTCCATTCAAAACATGGAGTAGATATAACAAAATTAAATTTTTATCAACTAAAAAAATGGGTATTATTTGGGAAAACATCATGAAAAGCTAGACTTAAGTCAAGCAAAAACCTATTGTAATTAAGTAATGATAAAATTGATCATATACCACTATCCATAGTAACTAAAAAAGACATAATTGATATTCTCTTGAGCTTATAAATTCAACCACATAACTTATCCCTTTTTTCAAACCCAAACCCAAACAATAAGTTGTCATACAATTATAGAAAACATGCACACACAGAAGCGAGCAACAGAAATCAGGAGCAAAGATAAAATAATCAAGTTCACACAAGGATCAAGCACTTAAGCATGCAGCTACTTGAATTTCTTGTTGTCCAGCATTGGGAACCAGATTAGTGAGCAATCACTATGTAAAGCGCAAAGGCCAAAATATAAGTTATAATCCACCTAAGTCTCATGTAACCTGATAACAAGCCAAATACAATCAGAATATCGATAAACCTCAATTTTATCTTGCAGCTTAATTCCCTTATAGTTCCCACAAACAACCACCAATAGTTCGCTTCCAAGGTTATTAGAATAATAATCACATTCCCCAAAAGAGAAACCTGAAATAACAGCATTACAATACATAGCACACCTTTATCAGTGGAAAATGAATGTTTGGTGGCAAATGATCTTGTACCCTGCTGATTGAATCCTTGCCATGGTCGGCCAGTCAAAGCCTGCGTACAAAAATGGAAAACAAAGTACAAGTTACATACAGAAGAAGAGCATCACAAGTAACACATACACACTTAAAAAACAACTGAATGACAGAGGAAACGTTATATGACGCTACCTCCATCAACAGTGATACATTTTTGTCCCAATATCTATCACTCAAATTTACCTTAATTGCCAATAATAGATTCTTAACATTAGCATATGGCTATGTTCATTGGACATATCGTTGCGAACAAAAAAAAAGAAGAAAGCCTCACCAAAAAAAGTTTGCACTTGAGCAAGTACCTATACGAGTGAGTAATGAGCAGCAAACACCCAGACAAAGTCCAAATTATGGTTTTTTCACACCATTATAACACATGAAACATCGTCTTTTACAATGGCCTTGTTTTTGCTCTATGTTTAGGATTAAGGATTTTGCTTTTTTGTGTATGTCAAACTTGTAACATACTCAAATAAATGTTTATCTATAGGAGTGAAAATGTGAAACTAAACTACAAAAGGTGATAGTCATCCTAAAAATGGGAGGTAATCTTGAAAGTGTTCGATTTAACATTACTCTGGTATGAAAATCCATGAGTGGCATTCAAAGGTGAATATACTTTGAATTATAAATTGGAGCAATTAGTCAAATCACAAAGATGGATTTTTTAAATTCACACATGATGAACAGCGGATCAAGAATAGCATTACTAAGATAATATTGAGAAATCAAATCTCAATGGAGGGCGGCAAATAACCAACTTGTTCTGTTTTTGACATTACTCAAGTATGAAAATTCCTTGATTAGGATTGAATCGCATTTTTTTTAACTTTTAAGTATAGAAAAACATATAAGACCCAGTAAGAAAAATCCCTAAGATAATTTCTAAAATAATGGCACAGAAAAAACAGTAACAGACGAGTACGATAAATAACAAGTAATCCAGGTTATTAGAGAACCAGTACAACAATGCCAATTATGGGTCCACAATAAACGAAAGATAATTTCATGCCAACTAAAACATTCTTCCTAATGATTCATAAGGAAATCAATAACATATAATCGCAACTTCAGGAAAAATATCAGCTAATAACAATTCCTCAAAAGTAATTATCAAACACTACCACCCATAATGAGTTAGAATCTCATTACAAACCTCAAAGATCTAAAGTGATCGTTATAAGCAAATCCGATACAATATTACCCCCAAAAAGTTGAGTGTGTTTGACAAATATCATAAGCTTAATCAAAAGAAGAAGTACGAAATAATCAACAAAGTGAGTTAATTGTGTAGAATTTCATCGTTACGGAAGTTAATTTAAAAATAGAGAAATTTAGGGTTTTGAAATAGTAACTAAAGGCTTACAAGCTCACGGAAACGAATAGCAGAAAGCGATTTTCGAGCTAAGATTGCCGCCATTGATGGAAATGGAGCCAGAAATTTGACGATCGATTGATGACGATTCGATGATTCAATATTTTGGTGCTTTGTGGTGGTTTTGAAGGCGGTACAGAAAATGGCGATGCAATCCGCTCTAACCAAGGGTAAAAGGCGGCACAATACGATGCGTTTGGATCAAGTTTATTTCAAATCTATAATCTATTTATCTATCTATCTAAACTATTACTAAAACAAAACATTGTTGACATCGTTACTAATTAAACTTACTTACGTGTTACAACCTCAACAAAAATTTTCCCTCCAACACTCAATGATGGTGTCATTGTTTGTATGACTATTTTTTTATCTTTGACTTTATTATACACATCATTTAATGTAATGGAAAATCATATATATTATTTTTTTTCAATTATTTATAAAATCTTTTTTATTTTATTTATTAAATGAGTATTATTGGTGTATTGAATATTTTGAGATAACTAAAACATAATATACCTTAATTCTAATATGATTCAGGTTGTGACTATTTTTATGTAAGTGAATTATATTTTTCATGATAAAAACTATTTTTTGTTTAAAATTTTATAAAATAATTTTACATATTTTTGTGCGTAAATTTGATTCTTAAATGTGTTATCAATAGTGGTAATACTTTATATAAACTAATGTAATTTATGTCGAAAAATTTAATAAAACAGTACATCACACGGGCATTGTCTAGTTAGATACTAGAACAATTTGCAATTACACCACTAAATACCTTATGGTTGTAATTCATAAAAAATAAATATTAAAACTGTAATTCACAAGAATTCTAAACATTAAAACTGTAATTCGCAAATAAACGTACGTTGAGTAACTAAAAAAAATCAAGATATTTAAAGGTTGAGCATATATGGGGTTGAGTGCACATGAACATTAGGCTTTTAGTCAATATTTTTATCAATAAACACAAGATAGTTAAATACTCCATTTGCTTTATAATATTTGTAAGGTATTTCGTCTAAGACGTTTTCTTTTGTTGGTAATATTTAAAATCTTTCCTTCATGAAAAGTTTTTTATTTGAGTGAGATAATGAATTAAACAATTTTATTGGTCTATTAATTTAATAAATGGTTGCAAAAATGTTAAGAATCTCTTAGTTGATGCTTACTCAAATAGCAAAATAAAAAAACTAGTAAATCTCATATCAAACTCACTCTAATTTCTAAAATTTAATATAAAACATTAAGTAAAGCATCCAATAATTATTTTATTTATTATCGTGCACGTATCAAACTTAACCAATATTGTGAAACATAAGAAATATACTATTTTTATATCAAATATCCTCTTAACCATCGACTTATACGACTAACAAAAAAGTCAATGTGACAATGTCAAATCTTGCCAAATAAACTAACAATCAACAAGTCCATTTTTTAAATCTAGCATCCTCCTTAGTCCTTCCCCATGTCATTTGATCATTACTAAAAACGCTTGTGGCTCAATGAATAGAGCATCTACATGTGGAGCAAAAGATTTGGAGTTCGACCTCTACTAGACGCAGGTATCAATTGGGGAGTTTGTTGACTGCGCGTGTAACACCCCTGAATTTCCGACCCTTTAACGAAACCAAAACCGTAAAGGACGGGAGGAAATTCGGGTGTTACATAAAAGAAAAGGATAAGGATTTAGGTAAACGTTAAATATAACTTTAAAAAGGTGAGTGGAAATTTCTGCAGCATCTCTTCTAAAAAAACGGGCATGTGGTAAAGCCAACAAAATACTATTAAACTAATCTAAGGCATCATTGCCTTTAAAATCTCACACCACGACGGAATGATTCGTCGCGGGCTTCTCAAATCAACATGCCAAGCATGAATCGCGGTCCCAGTGTCGACGTTTGTGTTTTAAAAAGACTCAACTCTTTAAAATCATACAGAGTTATAAACTACGCAGCGGGAATACAAATATACAAGGGAGGACACAAGGCCTCATAACAAAAAATATACAACCAAAGTTTACAAAGGATAACAAGAGCTATAAAATCAAAAGATAGCGGTATGACACAGGTTATGCTTCGCCCTAATCACTCACCCCCAATGCAATGCAATGCAAAAGAAGCTCCAATACCTGCTACGCCTGTCTATGATCCTCCTGCTGCTTGACATTAGACGAAAGACCAATGTGTCATAGCAGGACAATCACAGAAGGTCATCAACAATCAAACATAAACATAAACACGTACACGTTAGTAACTAACATCAAATATAATAAGGCCAACTACTAGATAACATTATATTATACAACAACATAAGATGATTTCATAAGACACAAACACATATAGTAATTGTTTATCGGCCACTTATACTTCTTAATTTCATTACGTGCTTTCCAACCCGAACCATGTGTTCTTGGGTACAATGCAGGTCTTCACGCTTCTCTTTTCAAAACATAAACAGAATACCTAACACATGACCTTATAGGGCTTGTCTATCTTAAGGTAAGTGTGATCATAGTCTGTAATACCTTTGAGGTAACTTAACTTAGGCATACTTCTCACTAGCATAAACTATTCTATCAATAAGTAGATGTTCTATCAATGAGTAAACGTTCTATCAATGCGTAAGCTTTCTACCTAAGAATGAACCTTCTATCATTAAATAAATTTCGATCAATGAACAAACTTTCTATCACCGAATAGTTTTCTATCAGTGGATCTTTTCTCTACTTCCTGGCATAGTGACATGGCCAAGGGCGTTATCGGCCATCCAGCGCCCATGGCAAAGTATGAGCTCATGCCCCCTCCAACTGACCCTCTCGGGTCCTACCTTCGGAAAAAACTAACACACTAGGGTACTAAACCAGTGAAGAGGCCACCATATTGGGGTTTGCAAGACCCCCATGGTAACACCTCGGTCAAGGGGCGGTATCGTCCACCCGGCGCGCAATGACCTAAGCATGCTCATACCCCTCTTACGGTGGTCCCGTCGAACCTCACCTAGGGGACTACTAAATCAACCAGACATAATCCAGTTGAGTCATGCCAGCTAATCATAATCTAATACTTTATCAGATGGGAATAACTTCCACTTTCGACTATTAATGAGCGCCTTGGGATAGCAACGCGCCAAAACCAACTAAGCCACTCAATAGAATATGAAATTCACCTATAAAGGAGTCTATCTAACTCCAACTAAGGCATAATCTAATTCTTAAATAAATAAGGGGGTGGTCCCCTCCTCCTACTAACACTTTCATTCTCTATAACTATTCTAAGCGCAAGGATTTCATAGTCGACAGCTTTTCGTATAAGGCGTACTCACTAGTATCTCATAGTTTTGATGCAGTGCATATTATTACAATAAACAATAATGTCTTAAATAAAATTGCATATAAGGGATTGTTACTGCGTGTACGTACTTGCAAGTATCCCTGCACAACCAAAAGTTACAAAAATCACCCAACTAAGGTTCTATTTTCCTCTTATGAATTGGGAACCTATACAAGTTAGGAATAGAACTAATAAGTTTCCTTAATTACTTTGTCATACCAGCTAAAAGCCAAAGTAACCACTATCATCCATTCACGACTAGATTTCAATTACTTCTAGCACGTACGCATCTCATTCAACACCAAGCATAATCGTCAATTTGAAAATATTTAACGTTTACCTAAATCTTTATCCTTTTCTTTTATGTAACACCCGAATTTCTTCCCATCCTTTACGATTTACTCCCTCGGGGAACTGGTATGATTTGTCCTTTACCTTCATTGCACCCCAAGTAGTTTGTAATCCAAAACCTAGCCCGGTCGCACAAATTGGGGTTTAAGCCTCTCCTCCCCATCTCAAATTCTCTTCCAATCGAGAAAAACTCTAAGAAAACAATGACGACCTTGGGATTAAGGTCAGCAATGGCAGCAGGAGCTAGATTCACGGCAGTTCAATCTAGGTCCTCTTCATCTGTCGTCATCACTTCGAAGCTAATATCTTCTCCATTTTCATCGTCAACTAACAGAGCCATTTCTTCTGCTTCTAGGTATTATTTTTTTGGATAAGTTATCTCCATCTTAAATCAAATAAAACTGGGAACTTTAATCTAAAAATGTAATTTTGTTTGGATTCGTTGATCAAGGTTAGCTTCAATGTTGGGAATGGTTGAGTCACAAAAGCCACTACATAGTGCAATTGCCTCTGCTCGGCTAACTTCAGTTCTTGCTCTTGATTCTAGCTGCTGGAGCTGCCTTTCTCAAGGTAATTTCAATTTGGTTTAATGAATTTAATTTTTTTTATGTTGATTATGACATTGAAAATAATGGACTCTTTTGATTTAAAACGTGGTTTTGTGAGTTGATCATTCAATTGAATGAATGTTAATGTGATTTAGATTCTGCCCCTAATTTCTGATTGATATAATGTTCTTTCACGAGTTGTTATGGTTTTTTAATCGTGTGCAAGAAAAAGGGTTTCCATTTTTAGCTTGATGAAGTTGTGAAATATTGACCGAGGATAATGACCAGGGGCCAAGCTACACCGGGAGCAGGAAAGCCCGGCCCTTCGATCTAAACGTGCGGACTATTATACTATTAAATTGATCCCCTTTCTAATTTATTATTTACTTCTATAATACAAGAGCTGATTGTAGTTTCACTGCATCACTAGCCCTACTAGCTAAGTAATCCACTCTGTCTCTTATGAACTTTAGATTTTGGGTTAGGTTTGGGTTGTTTGCTGAACCTGGAGAGCGTAATGGTGGTTTGTGCTCATCGATGATTGCAATCATCTGATTACAAGAATGATGGTATTGTTGGATGGTTTTATCAAAGTGGTGTGAGTGTAGTTAAGGGAGAAGAATGGAAATGGGTACTTTTTTGTTCTAAAAATTAGATGTACAAGCTAGTTTGACTATATATCTGCTCCTGCAATGTATCTTTTCAAGCTAAGTGATTGAAATAGAGTAATTATCAGCAATCTAGTATTTCAAAGATTTGGCTTTGTTATGTGGCTGAAAGCTTTAGACGGTTAAACCCAAGTAGCTTGTTACCATTTTGCGGGCTAGTGAGTACACAAAAACCAATATCTATATTTTTGTTTTCTCTTAAAATGAAATTTACTAACGAGACAGTTTAAATTTTAAAATGCATAAAATCAGGTTTTTGAAAATTAGATACCCAATTCATCCTGTAACTGAACAGGTTTTGTAATTATTGAAGACGCTAATACCATTGCCTAAAATTTTCCTTTGGGAAAGACTAGGACATTCTGTTTTGCTACTTAGGCATTCATTTGTGGGTATTATTTGATCTTCTGACTAAGTGTGACTCTAAGCTTGATATCTTTCGACCTTCACCAATAAGGTTGACTAATTATGAAGTTTGTGTAGAGCGATACACTACTTACTTGCATAGCAAAAGAGTGGGTGTTCTAGTTAGCTAAAATGTTCGATTTTCCATGTACCACGCCAACTCCTGCTGATGGGTAGCAAAGGAATATAAAATGCCCATTGAATTTATCTCAGTTTACCTCTAAACCATTGATGTAAATATTTATTGGAAAATTAAGCTAAATGAAGCTCACACACTAGTATGATAGAATTCACTTTATGGCATAATAACTAATGTTTATTATTCAAAGGATTAGGAAAAGTTTTTTTTTTAATTATTATTATTTTTTTTAACCTTGGAATCTAAGTGCCTGGAAAAATATAGAAACCTTGATAATTGATGTCGTCTAAAGTTGCTATCGATGATGTTCTAAGTATATAAACCTTTTTTCTCTAAACATTAGTAGATTAGTAAGAATCATTTGTACATGGAAAAATGGGACTTCTGTTCTAGTATGAGTAACGGATTAGGGGGTTCTAAAGGTAAAAAAGAAGACTCTTGAAATAACAGAATAATTAAATAGTGTTGAGCGACAGCGGAAGCAAGCATCGTTGAATAATAATGAAACAATAAGAAATTCAATGCAAACAATAAGAAAATGACACAAGAAATTTAACGTGGTCACTATCGATGTGATAGCTACGTCCACCGGCACCGAGATCAAATAATTTCACTATGATTGCAAAGAATTTACAAGATGAATTCAATCACATTCATAAGTTATAATGGCTCTCTTGTGATCTCTTCCAATTTATGAATCATTATGCCTTAACCCTAAAATGGGAGTTTATATACTAATGTCAAATAAAAGGAAGTTATTACATAATAAACACAAAGTAACCGGCCCGAAAGATTGCTCCCGGGAAAAGAGACCGCCATTTCGCGAGCCGCGTACAACTACGCGAGCCGCAAAATGAAGACAGAACGCACTCCGTGCCTCACGCAACTTGATAGCAGCCCCTCCGCGCCCGGCGAACTCACACTGCAGCTCTTCCATGACTCTTCTCTTGATTCATCTTCTTCACTCAATGGTGCTACTAGTTGGAGTCACCATACTCAACAAATAGATTAAAAACAATGAATGAGAAGCCTTAGCTAAGCAATGGATAGTTCTCTTGATTTTATAATTTGGTCAATGTAATAATTCTTTATATATTTGTTAATTAATTTAGCGTGGAACTAAGATAAATAGTCCCTAATTATTTCCTGGATATTAGTTAAATGTCGCGACCACGCAAAAGTTACCCTAGAAACTAGAACAATCAAAACATTCGTTTAAGATTTAATCCTAGTACAAGGGTAAGTTGAGTATGAGCTGAGTAGTTGCAGATTTTTCTCTCTTTGAAGACCCTTCTCGAGTCGAATGACTCTTTGTCCTCACCCTCCTCTATGGGTATGAGTGCCGTCTTTCTTCCCTCCTCAGACCCTGATCATGGTTTTCTATGAGCGGGATACACTAGGTATGATGATGATGATGACAAGAGTAAGTTGAGTAATATAACTAAGACCAATCAGATTTAATATTACGAGATTGTTATAGAACAAATGAGAGAAATCACCAAAAAAACTAATTCTAGTAGATGAGAGTCCATTTAGTCTATAAACCCCACATTAGTTGCCCATACAACGATGTGAGGCGAAATCCCTGACCTTGTAATGGCCTCAAATTCACTCCATTACATTCAAACCCCTGTAAGGCCCAATGTCCTCTAGGTAATGAGCCTCACTGTTGTCTTAACCTAGGCCAAAAATTCGAGTTGGATCCTCATTGGTCAAGGCTACGTAACTACATTGGTTGGCTTAACCCAAGCCACCAATTCAAGTCGGCTCTGGTGTTGTTGTTAATTGTATATAACAAACGAGAATACTAACCTAAAAAACCAGCCTAGTAGGTGAAAGGAGCCTATTTAGTGTATAAACCCGACAATAGTTTCCTAATAATCGATCTGGGAAAAAGTCCAATAACCTTGTAATCGTTTAATGGCTTGAAATCCATTCCATGACACAATTTTCACCTAAAATCAATTATATCAATACCATTCAATAATTAATTATAATTACCACTTGTATTTAGATTGGTCATACCTGATACAATACCTAAGATAACATTAGTATGGTCTAGATTAGTTTACGACTCTAATAAAAATCTATACTTAGAATTTAAGAACGGGAATATAATACTTGGGGAAGATTAGAAAGCCACCTGGAGGAAGATGTGTACCCACACAAATTAATGGCCTTGAAATGTGTGCTATGTTGTCGGCTTGAGATATTTGCGATCTCACGAATGTGTGCACGTGCATATAAGAGGCTTGTAATTGTGTGCCTGTGCATAATTAAGGAACATATGTTGGGTTTGCAAGCGTTAGTGCGACATTCTTTGCATTTTCGACCTGCTTTTTCGGGCTCCTTGGTGAGGCCCATTTGCGCACTGGATTAAAGTGGCCTTATTGGTCTTGCTTTTGATCTCGACCTTTGTTTTTTAGCCCTTGAGTGTATACTTGAAGTATTTTGGAGTTCTCTTTAGGCTTTTCTTATGTGCTTTATTTACTTGTGGGTGATGATGTTTTGATTCATGATAACTACTTAATGTCATAAGTGTGCTAGGAATTAATAAATTTTATATTTTAACATAATTTCTTCCCGATGCACATTTTCAAAGCAAATGATATAAAATACATCAAAATGAATGAATAAGTGAAGTAAAAATGTCTTCTTTAATAGCATAAAATAATGCAATAATGCTTATCAACAATCCTGTTAATGCCATACAAGTTGCAGGGTTGAAGTAAATATAACCTATTCAAAGAAGATTGTGTAATTTACAAAGTGTTGAGGTGACACTATTTGTAACATAGTTTCTACTTATAAAATCCCGCTAGCATTTGTAATTTGGTGGACCATCATGTTGCTGAACCATGAATAGGCTTCATATAGCTTATTTTTGGCATTTGGAACATCATGGTTCTATGATTCCTGTTAGAAATGGGCATCCATAATTTAGATTTAAGACATTGCAACTTTGCGGGAGGGTGTGGATTTTTGTTGCACTTGTATTACTGATCTTAAATGCTTTAATAATCCACTTGTTCTCTCAGTGGCTTTAGTTTTTTGGCTGAGGTGGGGTGTTGAGTGATTGTTGAGTGTAAAGGGAGTTTGCGATCATCGATTAATCCAATTATCCAATCACAAGGATGCTTCAATAGTGGAATCGTGTAATTATTATGTCAAGTTTAGTGAGGGGAAATAAGACGTTTTTCCTCTAAAGATATTGTACAAAGCCAGTGCCACAATTTGTACCTATGATGTATCGTTTTGAGCCAATTTTAAATGTAGATTAAATACAAGCAATTTATTATTTCAAAGAATAGTTTTTGTTGTGTAGTTGATTGGCTATGAAAACGATGCTATATTAGAGTTCGAACAATGTGTTTCAAACTCCAATATTGCCGAGATCGAATGTATGAGGTTTTGTGACAAAATAATTAAGCTATCAATGATATCGATGTTTGTAGGAGAAAGTAATGCAATAAAACGACACAAAGATTTAACGAGGTTCTCCCAACTTAGGCTATGTCCTCCGGTGTTTCAAAGGAGTTCAAAGAACTCTCAAATATGGAGAATTGCAATAGAGAAGAGATATAGGCTAGTGTTGGCTTGGGGTGTATTTTGTGGATATATTTGGATGAGCAATTGAGCTCTCTATTTATAGGAGAGATCACGTTAAATAACATTGAGTACATTAAGACTATGAATAAATGACAATGAAACAACCCTAAGGACTTAAAGAGTCAAAAACAGCATCCTAGGAGCATCAGAGACATCGCTCGACCAAAGCAGAGGCTCGCTCGGTCGAGCGGGCTACAGGAAGTTTCTGGTTACATTCTGTCTGCTCACTCGACCCATCCAGCTCGCTCGATCGAGCGAGTCGATCGAGCGAGCTGGTCGAGCAGCACTTCAGAGAGCTTCTGACAATTTTGCTCGACTTTGCATTGTAGAAAATCTTGAATTAAACCTTTACACTTCTTCATTAAGTCCCATAACTCCCATGATTAACTCATTAATTCATACTTTAATCATCATCATAAACCACAAACATTAAGACAAAACTTAATACACCCATTCATGACATCCCTAGGATTCCATCTCATAAGTCACCACATGAATGCACCCATCAAATGTGCACTCAAGTCACACCATTCATAACAGGCTAGTTGCCTTTTGCTAGGCATTTGGGTAATGGCCTAATGGGTGACCAATCTCTATGTTTGTTTCACTAATAAAAAGACACAAGACTCTTTGTCTTGAGTAAGGTAGATTAAATTTAAGGTGTATAAGATGGGTTTTATAAAAATTGGTGTCCACTTCCCAGTTTGTACGATAACCTGATTAGCCAAGCTTGTTTCATTTTAAAGTTTCTTAGGCCAAAGACTAGTACATTAAGTTTACATTTGTTGGGTTATTGGGTACTTTACAAAGTTGACTGTGCATCCTTATTGACCTTCCTGAGTCAGGAAAAGCTCTAACATGCGTGTCATAAAAATATAATGGCGGCTTTGAGCTTGACCTCTTGTCTTGCTGTACCGGTATAATATTTCAGGAGAATATGTAAACCCTAAACCCTAAAGGTCTGACTGTTTTTGAAGTTCTCATGAATTGACTGATGATTTACTCTCTAGTGCTAACATGGTTCATTTTTTTGTTGCTATAGGATTTGCTACGCCTTTGTGACGAGCTCTTCCGCATCTTTATTGGACAATTGCCTCATAGGTGTTCTTGAATAACTTGTTATATAAAAAGAATTGCCTTCAACCACTTTGGATTTTTTCCTTGAGTTAACCAGTTATTATTTTGTTTTTAGTCGTTGTTAAGGCTTTGAACACTATGTGTTGTACTGTTGTTGGTTTTCATTTAATAGATCTTAAGTGATCTTATTCTTAAGACTTTTTGGCTCTGAAATTAATTTGCTATGTCTACTTGAATTATTAGGCTTCAAAAGGTATGTGCCTTACTTGGGTGAATCTGCTATGCTTTTTTTTGGAATATTAGATATTAGATATTAGATACTAGGTTGGGATATGAAATTATTTGCACTTCTAGGATTGAGATTGAGATATATTAGATACTAGGTTGTGAGGAGTGACTTGAAGATAATTTGCGTTTTATCAAGGAATTTGCGATGTTGTCAGATTTTGTTTACAAAGAGCGTTATTGGTTTAGACTTTAGATGTTTGAAATGGCTATAAATGATAAAGAAACGCTACATTTCTATTCAATAACTGTTTAGATTATGCTCAAGGAGCTAGGGGTATCCCTAAGGTAAGTGTTTTGTGTGGCCGTGCTCCTTATGGACATTATTTTAGATTCTTTAACCATATGTTCCTAAAAGATTATCATTAGCTGTTCAGAGTATTCAAATTCATATGTGTTATCTGAGAACCAGATGAACCTAAGATTCTCTGTCTTTGCTCTTCTTTATTTGTTTTGGCTAGCCTTTTTACTCTGCCTTTCTTATTCCTTTCCCTTTGTTTCAAGTCTTCAGATGCTCCACTGATTTATCTATTTTGTTCCGATTCTAGACTTTGCAGTTCCTCGGTGATCATGATCAAGTGGATGTAATTTGTTTCCCTTGCCGGTGGGTTGATACCTTTCTGAAACATCACTTGGCCTCCCTTTATATTCAACATTTTTTTTGCGGATCTTGTTTCCATTGCCATCATGGGATATTTGTTGTTAGTCATCCAAGCTGCACAATTTGAGTAAATCATTTTCCCCCTTTCTTTAATTCAATTTTTGGTTGGGAGGGATAAAAATACAGCTACATTCTTTTAGTACAGGCTCTTCTGCTTTGAATTTACTGCTGTTTGCCCACCATGTTTCCATGACCATTTCTGTTTCGAATATGTTTTTGGTTTCTGTGACAGATCAGCCGGACCCGTTACCCTGATATTTTTGACAATTTGAGTCTGCCCAATAACTCCTAACAGACCAATTTCTTCTTATTAATATTCCAAAAACTAATCAATTATTACAAGAGTGGCTTTATATACAGCCTAAGCCCTCAAAAGACAACTAAAGATAACAACAATTCTAATTTCAAAATACTAAAGACTGATTAATACGAAATGTCGATAATGCCTTTGGACCCTTCGACCCGAGTCATGACATTCTTGAGAAGTAATAAATATAGGTGCAAGTTTTTAGAGAAAGCTTATTCATAGGTCTCATCTCGTGTTAGCTGTATTATCATCTATTTTACGTTGGTCGTAGTTTATCCACTGCTTGTGGAAACTAGTTACAGAGCCATCGTTGCAGGATAGACGCTTACTAATACATTGTTCTTTATGTCTTGTAATGTGTGATAATTACTAATTAGAGCCAAGACCCAAGAGTAAGACTCATGACCAATGATTGAACTTTTTACGTCAAGACATAATCTTTTATGGAAGCTTTTCCCATAATATAACATACTGTTTATCTGTACGGAACACATACAATATTAAGCAAGAAAGTAAGGGATTTAATACCAGGAAAACTAAAAATGGTCACGAGAAACTTCCTGAAACTGCACTTACCTTCAAACACTCCAAATGCTTGTTGCAATCACTTCCAACGATCGTTGGGGCTTGGTTGCTTGACCGAATACTTTATGATGCACCTTCAACTTCTTTGGCCTTCAAGGTTTCTCGGGAATCCGTTCGGGTACACAACTAACTCGCAAGGTTTAAGCCTTAAGGAACAAATAAAACATGATGCACTAAAATTTTAAATACTCAAGGCACCAATGGTGGTATGTTAGAAGTGGAAGCAGAAGCTTAGAGTTCTTTCTGATTTATGGATTTAGAAAGAAAGAAAATCTCCGGCATAGACCTCTAGTCTCTTGTTCAGCTTGGCGCCTTATTTTCATGTAAAAACTCAAAACTTCAAGTGCATATAAGTTACTAACAAGACCACGTGAGGCATTGGTCGGGTTGAATTCTAACTAGACTTTATTGGCCCGTTTGGTTAGTGGTAATAAATGGTGATGATGTGAATAATTTTTAGTGTAAATTTCATCAAAAGTTCCATATTATTCTCATAGTGATGAGACTTTAATCACAACTTTTTTTTATTTAAATTTCATTACCAACTAATATTACCTCTCCCAATAGTAATGCATTGGATTGAACTTTATGAAGAAAATGAGATGATTGAAGTTGGACAAGTATGACCATCAAGGTAGTCAAAAGATTTTTTCAATTAAAATTATATTAGTTTTTCATTCCATTACCATTATTTATTAATACCTATCAAATGGACCGCTGTGTTATGATTTCATTATCTTTGTGCCATGTTTTTGCATAAAATTAGACAAACAAATAGTGGCACACAACTTAGTTAAAGTAGTTTGATCTGACTTGAGCATTATACAACCTGATTCGACTGAAATGTTTGGCGCATATATATAAAAAAATTATAGTAACATAGTATGAAGTAGTTTGATGACTTGAATATCCATCTTTACAAATAAAGATGAACCTTAATCACCATAAGCCATTTAATGTATGGGAGCATATTCCCCTCAAGAACTAATCAATTCACTTGAGCTTATTTGGTTTAGTTGAGTTCAATACATCACTTTTGTACTCTATTTCATGTAAAATTCTTGTACAGACTTATTCCACATTATTTTGTGTGCACCGACTTAATAATAGCAATATTTTTCAATGGTTGTATTTGATTATACTAGTTAAGTAAAAATACTAACTATTTTAATATCTTTTAAAATTAGTTCATACTAAAATAATGTGGGCTAAGTTCATACAAGACTTTCTGCTATTTTATTATTATTATTATTATTATTATTATTATTATTATTATTATTATTATTATTATTACTATTATAATTCAGCTAAGTTTAAATCTATTTAAGTTCAGTTGTTAATGGTCTGAGAATAAGTTGGATGCTCTGCGTTAACATGTAATGCTGTTGATTTTTTTGACCCTGCTCGCAGTTACTAACTGCAAACACCATTGAGCATAATGGGCCTGTTAGTGACTGCGAATAGGGTCAAAAAAGTCAACAGCAACAGCTTCTTTGCCTTTTAAAAAAATTAAGCACATGTTCGCAGTTACTAATTGCGAACAGAACCAAACCTCAAATTTGAAAATTAGACACTTATTTTTAGAAATAAGTTAACTTTCATCTTATTTTATGCTTTTTAAAAATAATTAATCTTATCTATTTTAATAATTCTATCGATGCATGGTAGATAATCCCAAAGATTTGAGGGGATAGACTAAAAGAGTTGGGAAAGTAACAGTCACTTCCACTAAAGTACATGTTTTATGTGAGGTTATAAAGTTGTTGCCTTTACCTATCAAACATGTTGTGTTCAAACACTATTGCTATATGATGTGTTTGTTTTGTTGAATGCTTAGATAGAAAAATAAAATTTGCTGATTTTCAGCATATAGGAGCTTATTTTCAGCCACGATTAAATACACAGATCTTGAGGAAAATCTTGTGGAGTTAAAAAACCAAATCTTCTATAAAGCAATCTACTTGTGGTTGTGAAGGCTTTGCCATAAATCTTTTTTGTTAGATATCTTCTCCTCTCTATGTATTTAATAGCGGATCTTCTCGTCAGTTGGCTATGGCCCGACTCTACAACAATAAAAATATTTTATTATCCCTAATGCCGTTGAATGGCTTCTGTTTAGAGTGGGGTTTTATGGGTTGGTATGACCGTTGATTAGCAAGGGTAAAGCGGGCTACCGCCTAGGGCCGTAAATTTTTTTGGGTCTAAAAGATTATTTACAAAATAGATATTAAATTGAATCAAATTTAAATATAAAGTACATCTTTTTGCTATGTAATATATGAGTTATTAGTGATTATCAAAAATAAAAGATAAAATGAGTACTATAACATTATTTGTTACGCCTTAAGTTTATAGAGGTTATTTTCAACTTACGCCTTGGAGTCTAAATATAAACAAGACGGCGACTTTGGGGGTCATATACTCATATATATGTAATCTTACTCTTATAAGTGATAATAAAGAGATTGTGTTTGATTAACCCTTGCTAGTAAACATCATCTATAACTTCATATAATCTAATAAGTTTTTGAAAAATTCTACATGGTAGGATCAAACTTTCATGAAACGTCAGTGATAGCACTTTTATAAGATTTTTTCACATGGTAGCATTAAGTTTATGTACTATCTATTTGCCGTAGTATTTTCTGTTAAATTCTTTTTAATTTCCGTTTAATTCATCATTTTGATGTTTCTACTCTTATTAAATGTTGGTTGTTGTCTTAATAATTTGCCTTAAACCATTTTTATACTCTCAAATGTTATAACAATTTTTTTTTCATAATGTTTGATTCACCTTTTGTCATTTTGAATGAAAACAAATTTATTACAACATTTGAGAGCGTTGATGAACTAAACGGTGAGAACATAAAAATGGTTTAAGGCAATCTATAAAGACAACAACCAACACTTAATAAGGATGGAAACGTCAAAATGATAAGAATTTAACGGAAAATACTACGGTAGTTAGATAGTGCATAAACTGGATGTTATTATGTGGAAAAATCTTACAAAAGTATTATCACTGGCGTTTCATGAAAGTTCAATGCTACTATGTGGAATTTTCCTAAGTTATTTACTATATAGTCCATCATTATTCAAAATTAGATAACTATAAATTTTAAGTCCTATCAAAATAAATATAAAAATTAATGTTTGAAATTTTAAATTGATCCTCTTAAAATTGTAATATCGTTAAACTCCATAAAAAGTGTTCATAATTCGTATATCTTTCTATTTTCTTATTTTTATAATTATTAATTTTTTTTGGATAAGGTATAGTTGTTGTATTTGATAGACTTTTTCTTATTAGGAAGCCTTGATTGTCATTTTCGGAGTGGTTAACATCAATGAGTCATTTATTTTCATTCCAATTTTAGTTCTATTTTTATCAAACAAAAGAAAAGATATAAATATTAAAAAAGTTTGATTGATAAGTTTGCCGACCTTTTTAATCTGGTGGATGTAATTAGTTACACAATTTTGATGAATTTGTTATAATTTGATATTAAATAGTAATTTTGAATAATGCAAGTTTGCAAGATGAGAATTACAACGTGTTAGTTCTTACAAGAATTTTGAGTCTTGAATATTGGATCCATATAGACCCATCAAAATGATCCGGTGATAAAGTTTTGGGTAGGTCATTTATATTAAGTTAAACTTCGGATTGAATTATTTATTTGGACGATCCAACAGGTTGTCCATCGGGTCAAGTATTTTAATTTTATAAAGTTTTATCATTGAGATTTCCCATAAAATGGTAAATAAATTTTTATAGAAAATATTTTCTAATAAATAAAATCCATGTATCAATTTTAAGGCTTTAAAAAATAAATACAAACTTAAAATACAAAAATTAACAAAAAAATATAATGAGTTTTGATCAAAAAGATGGTGAAGTAGAGCTGATAATTGGTAAAATTGAGAAGAAAGGTCAAAATAATCATGTTCACATTCCAACTTGAACTTGATAAGCGAGAAATTTAAAAACAATCAATCACAACATTACAATATTAAAGTGAACAAGTCAAAGCTTATAGTGCTAAATTACAAGTCATCACCTAAGTTATATATCATATTCGAGTCCATTATAACCTTTAAATGGTCAATTATATTATTTAGTAGTCAATTTTAACCTTAAAGTAATAAATTATAAATGATAAGTTATAACTTTTTAAATTCATCAATTTTAACCTTAAATAAACGTATGAATTATAACCTTAAATTACTTAATTCAATATCGGGTATTTAAAAAAATTAAAATTAAATCGCTTAAACAACTTTTATACAAGTAATTTCACAGTAACACGATCTGTCGCAAAATTTACTAAAACATAATAGTCCATATAAGTGTGATTAGTTGTCTCAAATCATGATATCATAGGACTACTCAATCACCCAACTAGATATCTACCAATATCTTATCATAAACATCAAGACCTAACGAAAATCAAACTTCAAAAAAGAAAAAGAAGTTATCAAAAAAGAGGAAGGGTCAAATGTCAATGGTGTACGCAATCTAGGAGCACAATGCACACACAACTCACATGGACCTGTTCCTATTCATTTCAGACCTAACTGAAATTTGGGGGAAAATTACAACAGTAAATTTCATTCTCTAGGCATTCCCTGATCCCTATCCATTCCTATCTGCTGTTATAAAAACTAATAATAAAGGAATTTTCAGATATTTATTATCTGGATTGATTGATCATAGTCATTCATAAAACCCTAATTCTCAGAACTTTCCAGAAGGGTAGATACAATTTCATCAAAGTTCAATTACCCACGCTAATTAAAGTCAATCAAAGAGGGGATAGAATTCCATAGCCTCAATCCAAGATATTTTTGGTTAGTTTTCTTCTGGGATTGTTATAATTTTTTGCCCATTTTCATCAATTTGTTCAATCCAATAGTTTATTGACACAGAAATATTTGTGCAAATTTGTGAAAAATTTGTTGCTTCATGTAATTATGTTGATCAGATTAATAGATTAATGGGGATTGTTTAATTTAAGCTTGTAATTGTGATCAATAAATCTACTGTGATTTTTGCTTGATTTGTAAATTCTAGGGAAACCCAGTTGAAAAATGTTATGATTTATCATTTCTGAGGTTGGATTTATATCTAATATCCTTTTTCTATTGTGGGTTATAACCCCACATCAAAGATTTGGACTTTTTCTGTATATTTCTTGATTTTTTAGTATTTTCTTATATTTTTGCTGTATTTTCATTTAATCAACAATTAATTTTAAATGGGTGTTTTTTTTTTTTTTTTTTTTTGTCCTCATGCTTCTATAAAAGCCAACTTGAGAAATTTCTGGTTAATTTTTTTTGAGGTTAATTTTGCTTCTTTTCACTGTATAGGGATTCAACCCCACATCAAAGTTTGCAACCTTTTCTCTCTTCTGGTGTATATCTGCAATAACCCCATGCTTTCTTATCTCTTATTTTCTTTCTGGGTTTAACCTTCCCTTCTATTTTTTCATTTGGGGATTTAATAGAAATCTCAGAAGTTATCAACTTTTAGGAGTGCATTAAATTATTTGATTGTGCTTATTGAGCTGAAGAATTTGGATCTTTTTTTCTTTTTTGGCTGTGTAATTTTGGGAATTTAGAAAGCCTAGTTGTTTTATTTAGTCAAGGGTGAGGTTACATGCATCTGAAATCGGATACGCTGTGGAAATTTGTGGTAGAAAAGGGGATTCTTGTTGAGCTTAAGAGTCTGATTTCTTTATTTCTGGTGTTGTTTGTGGGCTTTTGGGGGCGTTAGTGTGATTCATCGTCAACTATAGTATAGAGTATGAGTTCTAATTGTAGTTTCCTTTGTTGGAATTGCTGCAGCCGACAGGCTTCCTATGTTTTCACAGAGTCCATCATCTCTTTATGGTCTATTTGGAGCCATTTCGTCGAATATCCTTGAAGGATTTGAGCTAGTAATAAGGTTATTAGTACTTCAGAAGTTATGATGGATAGTTCTTATGGGGCTGTTAATGGTAATGGATACTTGGGCAACAACGGACACTTGCCTTCTAGACTTGCCTCGCCCCGTTTATCCTGGCTTGATTTACGTGTTTTCTATGTGAGGATTAGTAAGTGTGAGATTGATGATTCAACCCCGGAGCACCTTACGTTGAACCATATCCCGTTGGATCCAAACACCCTACTTGAAGTAAACGGGGTAAGAGCTAGTATATATTCTGATGGGGTATCGACCCTTCTTCGAAGGGATCGACTTGACAAGAAATCCGAAGAGGCTACTTTTGTGAGTACGGATAGTATTAGAATAACGGGTAGTGTGAAATTTGAGGTGTTTGATAGGGGTGTTCTTGTGCTTTCTGGGTCTTTAAATAAGTGTGATAGCAACGGTTTTATTGATGGTGATGATTCTGATCATGCTTCTCGGATATGGAGCATAAATTGTGAGACAGATGCTACCATGGGAACCGGCTTTTTAAAGGGAAAACAGTTGATTGGGTCTGATTTAGTTTCACCTTGCATTGAAGTATATGTTGCCGGATCTTTCTTGGGCAGTCCTACTATATTAACGAAGAGTTTGAATCTTAATTCTCGGAGGAAGCATATGAGGATGGCAATGCTTAATTCAATACCCGAACATGACACAACTGAAGGCGAGAAAGAGTCTCCCAATCAGCTTCCTGTGCAGGTATTATTACATATGGAGTAAATTGGGTTGCTTGATTAGTACATGAACATTTTTTCTTAAGTTATATGCTTTTCCATCGCTTTTTTGTTGCTTGACGTAGTTTATTCTTGTATAGTTTTGCTGAAATCACATCATCTACATGTTATATTTGATTGTTCTCTTTCGGGAGAATAAAAATTTATTTGGACGACTAATGGAACTGATATATTGGTTTATATACCCAATTCCAATCTTTTTGGATTAAGGCTTTGAGGTTGTTGTGGGGTCGAGTGTAGAGGTTATGGGTGAACGCTAAACGTGGATTAGAAAATTGCGATGTAGAAGGAAAAGGATTAGATATGTGTTGCATTTGTGAGATAGAAAAGAGTTACTATTATGGGTAAAAAGTACGAAAATCCTTCTCGTCGTGGATAATCTTAACAGTGACGAGTGAAAATTTTAACAGACAAATGCAGTACTTCTTCCATCCCTTCGAGATTTCCTTTAAACAAAATAATGTGAGAACAGATGTTGTCAATAGGGCAAACTTCAAAAGACAGTAGGCGAGACGATAATGCTTATGGAGTACTCTTGTAAGAGCATGCTTACTGTCTGTCGGAAAAAATAAATAAAAAAATTCTTATCCATAAGATGTCAGTGTGGTACTTTGGTATGGGCCTTCTGGCACATGCCGTGATCTGGGATATACCTCTTTGTTCTTAATGACACTGGGGTATATTTATTGCATTACTATGATGTACACAGTACAATGGATACTAGGAAATAGATCTTTTTTGTGGATGATTGATTGGTTTTAATGGCGAACCGTTTTACTTTTGTTATCTTAGTGGATTGGAGGAATGTAGACTTCATAACTTTCCCGTCATTTTGCACGTTCTGCGGTTGATTTGGATAATACTGTTCTCGTTAACGAGGGTTAAGATGAATATATGTGTCTGTACATGCTGCTAAATGGTCATTAGTGATGGAATGTTGGTGCCCGAGTTTCTATTATTTGCAACCTATTTAGTCGTCTTTGATATTATGTTACATTCATTTTCTTGCCAAGTTCTAGCTTTCCTTGTTTTGCTCCAAGCACGGGGCTCGTAAACTCAAATGAATTGTCTCTCATTTTTGGTTACTTTCCTTTTATTCTATGTTGTGTCTTTATTGAACAATATCAACTTTGGGGGTGTTCGGCAAAATAGTTTATTGGGCAATTTTAGCTTATTTTGATATAAATAGAGGGTAGAATGGTCAAACCATCTAAAGCTAGTGTTTGGTAAATTAGCCGGTTAAAATATCTTATTGTTATGAATTTGCTGTTGTTGATAAAGTTGCGCATAGCAGCAGGTTCAAAAGCAACTAGTCAAATCAATCAATAAAATCGGGTTGTCAAATTAGCCACGGTAATCAGCTACCAACTACCAGTTCTCAACCGTTTGCCAAACACCCCCTTTATATTGTTCCTAAACGACTTTCACCAATTACCTATTTTTGTTCCTTCTCCTAAAACAAAAATCGAAAATAGACCGTAACTTTTATCACAACTTGCTTTTTCTTGACTACCAAAATCTTTAAATCACTCAAGTCATGTAATTGGGATATATTCTACAGGTAGAACATGAAGGGTATAATTATCATCACCCAGGTTCCGAGTATTTCGAAGGTGAAGACGGAGAACTCTCGTTTTTCAATGCAGGAGTAAGGGTAGGTGTTGGAATAGGCCTTAGTATCTGCCTCGGAATTGGAATAGGTGTCGGTTTGCTTGTTAAAACATACCAAGGAACAACCCGCACTTTCAGAAGGAGGTTTTTCTAATCATCGCTTTTTCATCTACCCTCTCGAACTTGCAGCTTATCGAAACAGCTTTTGATGGGGCAGTAAGTATCCGTAAGTCATGACAATCTTTGAGTGAACCGAGCGCATCAGAACGTTCCATTCGGAAGGCATATTCATCCTGCTCGAGTGCTCGAAGCTCATGGTCTTTGTGTCGGAACAATGTATGGACTGGATATGCGCGTTGGCTCGCTTGATCGTGTACACACATAATACAGGAAGTATAGTGTAAGACATGTATGATTTAGGTTCATGTGTCATAGTATACTTCAAGTTCTGTGGAAGTGTTGATATGGAACAATATGGTTATTTCCATAGATGTTTTTTTGTGTTTTTTGATGTATAATTCCTTTTTTGTTCTGTAGAATTACAATATTGACTGATGAATCTTTTTTGTTTTATTTTTAAAAATAATTTTATGAACATACGGTTATTTATTTATTTTGTTCCGTTTAAGAGTATAAAGATTTTTTTTAAGGGTAAAAGTATAAAGATTTTATGAGGAGAAAGAATGAGGATCAGCCAATATATGAGTCACAAAGAAAGTCGGACAATAACTAATATATACTAGAGCGTTATGGGTTGTAAATTGTCTTAATCTAAATGTTCATACTTTTACAAATTGTTGTATAAAGTGATCTCATCATGATAGGCGCACCATGTATTAGGATTCTCTCCAATACTTTTTTACATTTATTCATTTTAAGATTTTGACACCCATTTTAGAATAAAAAATAAAATCTCAAAATTCATTCTATTTTCCTCTATCAAGCAATTCTAAGCATTAGATTGTGTAATGGACCATCTATTACATTTTAAGTGTTGGAGAGGATTTTAACTTGCATACCATATATATATATATATATATATATATATATATATATATATATATATATATATATATATATATATATATATATATATATATATATATATATATATATATATATATATATATATATATATAGTTCAACTAATATAAAACAACAAATATTGTATGAGACTCTCTCAGGATGAGAGGGGCTGATACAAGCAGTTAAAATCATTTATTTAAAAAAAATTAAATAACTTGAGCTTTTGGCAAATAACTGCCGTTATAATAAGAGAAAAAAAATAATAAATTATTTTTTAATTTTTTTAATAAATTAGAAACGGGTCAGCCCATATTTAGTCGTCTTACAGTGAGATGGTCATAATAAAGAATTTGTAAGTATAAAATACTTCCTCTGTTCTAATTTACTTGTAATATTTGTTTTTTCATGCTGTTCAATGCACTATTCAATCTTTAATATCTCTAATTATGTATAATATAAAATTATAAAAATTTGATATTATCTTTGCAATGAAACACATCAAATAAGATCTCACTTAACTATATTTTAACCTATAAATTAAAAACTAATCACAAATCAAGATTGATGAATAAATAATGTTATTTTTACTAATGTTACAACTAACATGAACGGAGAAAGTACAAGAATATAAGCTTATTATTTTAAATATGTGGTATTGAGATGCCATTTCTCATTAGAATAGTCATAAAAGTTATTGTCAAACACATAGAATGACTATTGACTTGATCACTTGAATGCTTCACGTCACATCCAAACATGGAGCTGTTGAATGAAGGCTTATGAGCTGGTCCTTTTAATTTGGGTTACTGGCTCGGCCTTCCATCTAATACAATTTTATTTTTTTTTTAATAATCCTGTTTGGTAGTTGGTACTCTTGTTTTTATGAGTTCGTCCATATTATTTTGAGCTGCTATTTTCATAGTTTTTAAATTCTTATCCTTATTTTATTTAAGAAAAAGTGTCAAAAATACCTAATAAAAAAAAATTTCAAAAAAATACCTAATAATTTTTTTTCCAAAACATACCTAATAAAAAAATTTTATTCAAAAGAGTATCAAATAACGGCTGGGGTTAAGTTTTTTGTTATCTTTTTTGCCCATCTTTAAAAAGTACCTAATAAATTTTTTTTTTTCAAAAGAATACCTAATAAAATTTTTCTTTTTAAAAGAGTACCAAGAATACAACATAATCATCAAATATAAACACAACATCATATATAACTCTTAAAACATCATCTATAAAAAGGTTCACACATCATCCAATACAAACGCAACATAAGAGCATCATCCAACATAAACCTAGAAGTTCACACAACTAAAGTTTCATAATTATCCAATACAAACACAAAATACGACAAATGTTTCAAACATAAAGGAAATTGGATTTTGTCCCTTATAGCATGAAGCATACTATGTGAGTACTTATGCAAAAACCTATGCTCCAACATTCCATGGAATGTCTTGTCACAGGCATTGGCCAACTTCTTAATTAGATAAGCCTCTTCCTCCACCTTTTAGAAATATGCCAGGAAGACCCACAAAAAACAAGTGAAAGCCCAAGTTTGATGAGGGTAGAGATAGAAAGAAGAAGAAGAAGAATTTTGTTGAAAGGGACTTCAAGCAAAACAAGTGTGGGAATTATGGAGAGCTTGGTCATTACAAGAAGAATTGCAAGAACCCAACCAAATCAAATGAGGCATCCACTAGTGCAACACCACTTGAAAGAAGAAGATCAAAAAAGCATTCTAGTATAACTCCACCAACTACATCATTCCCCCTACAGCAATTCAAACCACAACTAGAGCCCTTGAATCAGCTCACCCAGCAACTACCACAGCCATTCCAACCCCAACTAATAGTGTTGCCACTTCATTCACTGCCAATTTTAGTCAACGAAAGGTTAAATATGTTGCAAGGAGGAAGAAGCCGAATAATTCTACACCAACACAAGGGAGTCAACAACAATCAAGCTATGTTAATGATGTAGTAGACCAAAGTAGTCAAGTTTGAAACATTTGTCATATTTTGTGTTTGTATTGAATAATTATGAAACTTTAGTTGTGTGAACCTCTAGGTTTATGTTGGATGATGCTCTTATGTTGTGTTTATATTGGACGATGTGTGAACTTTTTTATAGATGATGTTCTAAGAGTTATATATGATGTTGTGTTTGTATTTGATGTTTATGTTGTGTTCTTGGTACTCTTTTAAAAAGAAAAATTTTATTAGGTATTCTTTTGAAAAGAAAAATTTTATTAGGTACTTTTTAAAGATGGGCAAAAAAGATAACGGAAAACTTAACCCCAGCCGTTACTTGGTACTCTTTTGAAAAAAAAAATTTTTATTAGGTATGTTTTGAAAAAAAAAATTTTATTAGGTACTTTTTTAAAAAAAAAATTTTATTGAGTACTTTTTGATACATTTTCCTTTTGTTTACTTGTTATCCCTTTTAATCGTCCACACAATTATAGTATCCTCTTACTTCCGTAATCATTTTACCATTTCCTGAGGACCGAGGGATTAGTAAACTTTCACATTTGATACATTTTATATTTCGATTTAATGTGATCCAATGCATTCGTCCTCATTGCTTCTATAAACGAAATGTCTAGGGTATAATATAGTCTATATTCAGCTATTACTTGTAATCTGTTTTTGAATTTTGATATATAAGTTATAATATAGTCAAATAAGTTATAATTGTGTCAATATAAATTATATTAATATCAAACCCTTTACACTTCATTAAATAGCGGGAAAAAGTAATTTAAAACATCAGCTGGTTTTCTAAGAGATCGTCTCTCTTTGAAAGGTTCCTCAAGAGGCCCAAACCCAATACAAAATATATAGAAAAAACTGCTTAAAATGCTTCCTTAACTAACTGCCCTGATTTTTCTAAATTTGTTTTGCCCTTTCTTCACGATTTGCTTTGCATTTTTCTCCTTTCAACTTTCTAACCCTTGAGAAATATTACTATCAAATATCGTGATTTTTGTAGTATATAGCATTCAGGTTGATGGTTGCTTCAAGTATAAAAACCTCAATTGATTTGGGGAAAATAAATAAATACTACTTAAGAAATTACAAAATCTTAACATGAATTGCAAAATCAAGAGTTAGAAAAACATAAAATTTTAAATAAATATTGATGCAGTTTCAATAATCAATGTTCATATAGTGGAATTTGAAGAACAAAATAGCATTGAACATGATCATGAGAATACATTTAATATCTTTAATGCCTACTTATATTATACTTAATGCCTATTTACAATATTCTTAATATAATGCCTATTAACAAAAACTTTAATGTCAATTATATCGTCCTTAATACCTACTTACATCATCCATAATACCTATTTATAATATCTTTAATTTCTACTTGCAGTATCCATAATGCGGCCTATTTACGATATCCTTGATGCCTACTGCTGTATCCTTAATACCTATTTAAAATATCCTTAATGCATACTTGTTAAGTATGCTTAAACACAACTTAACATTGACTAAATCCCTACGCAGAAGATGATTGAAAAACAACAAAGTGGTTTTCTAAGTTCTTAAATATTGATGATAAAGTTTCATCATCCTCTATCACACTTGCCTTTTTTCTTAGACATTTTCATAACTTTAACCAAAAGAAAATCACAAATTATTCGCAAGAAAAAAATAGAAAAATAATTCAACAAGGAATTATTGAGAAGAAAGCCTGAGAAGGAAGAGTATAGGAAGATGAAAGGTGAAGAATTTATGAAGCTAAAAAAAGTTGATATAAATGAGAATAATTTTTTCAATTCACAATTTCTATTTTTTTAAAATCCTAATTTCGTTTTTTTTAAAGTTGATTGTACCGGCCCATAAAATAATATTCTTTCAGAGATCGTCTTTAATAAAAAATTTTATATGAGACAATTGCTTGTTCAGCCCGTCTTGTATGTGACCATCTTACGGTATGATACCCTCAAAACAGATTAAAAAGTTTATTATTTAAGTATTCAACCCAAATATAAGACATACTCTAGAATTTTGCGTTGGTTTTTATAGGAAGAAAAATAAGACATTGCATTGAGAAAGTAATAAATTATATATATTCCACGTGGCAATACTTACCTAAAAAAATCTAGATAATTGCCAAACCTCACCCAAATCAATACTCGCATATAGGTGGTATCCATAAAAACACCCAAATCAACAAGTCTAGAAGTAAAAATCACACCCCATCATCTTCCTAGACTTCACCAAATGATGCATCACAACACCAACAATCCAATTCCAAAGAAACGACAGCGTATTAACAGTTCAACCCGTCTCTCTTCTCTCTCCTCCGCTGCCTCCGATTCATCCGTTCAGTTTCTCTCTCTACCCATTTCCGGCGGTTTCAATGATTCTTCCACCGCCGACGTCCTCCTTCGTCTCTTCCATGATTCTGATTCTCTCTCCTCCATTTCTGAAACTTCTAATTCGTCTTCATCTAAGGATGGTGATATTCAGATCTATCTTCATTCTTCTGCGCTTTGTAAAGCCAAGTATTTCTCCGCTTTGTTATCCGATCGATGGGGCAGAAACAAGGATGATTTCGAGATGAAGATGAAGAAGAAAGTTCATAAGTTAAATCTTGCTCTTTCGCCGAAACCTGGCTCGATTAATGCGCATTTGATGGTTCTTAGGTTAATTTATTGTGATGATTTATCATGTGCGGTTAATTCTGTCGAGTCTGCAATTTTGATGTTGCCTGTTGCAATGAAGTTGATTTTTGATGATTTGGTTAAGCAATGTGTTAGATTTTTGGAAGCTGTTCCATGGAGTGAGGAGGAAGAAGATGAGATTTTGAATTTGGTTCCGTTTTTGTTTGAGGAAGAATCAAAAGAGCTTTTAGCTAGGGTTTCGACTTCGAGAGTTGATTCATGTGAAAAAATGCTTGATAATTTGTTGATTTCAGCGAAGCAGAATCATCCTAATTTGGTGCCGGTGAAAGCTTTTGTAGCGAGATTGTTGAGAGAGTTTTCGTCGAGGGATTCTTCAAGGAGAGTATTGGAAAAGGCTTTTTCGATGAGTTTGAAGGTGGTAAAAGAATCAATGGAGGAGTATTCGAGTCCAGATTTTCGAGGTGATCATAATGAAACCGAGGCGATTCAGAGGTTGAATTTGCACAATGCTCTGACAAACGGAAAGCATTTGTTGTGGCTTGTGGAGAGGATGGTTGAGCTTCGAGTTGCAGAAATGGCGGTTAAGGAGTGGAGCGAGCAGGATTCTTTCGCCGCTGATTTACAGAGAGCATTTCGGGATGATGCTTGGAGGAATATTGTGCCAGGGCTTCCAACGGTTGTTTTGAAATGTACATCGAAGCTTGCGAATGCTGTGGCTTCGGGGAACATTATAGTTGCTAGAGAGGTATACACTTAATTCTTAATATGTGGTTGACCTAAATTGTGTTTTGGAGTTATTATTTGCTGCTTGTCATTGTAGATTAACATTTTAATCTATTTCTGTTGTGCGATGAACTGATTATTAATGTGATTTGAAAGATGAATGTGTAAATTGTGTTCTAATGGTGGTTTGGTCTACATTTCGGGTATGTTTGTTTGAAGCAACAACGTGGTTGATAATGTAGTATGCGTGATTTTAATCATGATTTATTGTTTTCGGCTACTAGGTTTTACAGTTATACTTAAGGGATTGCATCAATGTCTCATTGTTTTATACTTCCGTAGCTGTATCGGTGATCTGATACACTAGTTTCATAGGTTGAACATGTACTGATTTGCTCAAGTAAACTGAATTGCTCCCTTTATTTCCCTTTTGAGTGCTTTATCCAGCATTTTTAATGACTTTTCACTAGTTTTCCCTTTCCTAAAGCTTTTTACTTTGATTCACTTGCATTTCACTTGCAACTTGATTTTCTCCATCTCCAGAATAATTTGCTCATATAGCAGAACTGAAGTTCGACTACCACAATATACCTCATGTGACCACCACTTCCCAGCATGCCACTTTATATCAAAAAGTGCTGTCCCTAGAAACACCACTTTGCCATGTTCCACGTCAACTGTTTGCAAATTGGCACTATAGTTGGTAATTTATCTCCAGTCCAAATATTGATATCAATCTAAAGCTTTTGATCAATGCCGACAATGCTGCTAACATCTTTCATCAATTGAATGAATACTTGCCAAATAATATTGTAAAATTGAAAAGCCTCATGATATGATTGTGATGGTCAAAGTCCAACCCTAGGAATGCAAAACCAAGATTTTGTGGAGGATTGATCTGCATAACCAATGGCCAACTTGTGATGGTCACACTTGACAGTGGAGCCATCAAGATGACCAATGGAGAATGTCTATTTTTGGTGAATTTGATTGTAGAATACTGGAGGTTATGGCTAACACTGCAGACTTCCTTGTTTGGTTGATGATGAATATGAGGGAAGGGGATAAGTGATGGTGAATGTCTCATTTACTAGCGAAGAAGAGTGATGGTCTGGTAAAACCAATGACCTTGACGGTTTGCAGAGAAAGAGAGAGGCTTCGGGGAATAGAAAAACCAAACCAAAGGTTTTTAGTTCGCCTTTTTCTATCTCTCCTCTTATTTTCCTTTTGTTGCGCAAACCAAACAGGCCCTCAACTTGTGTTGATAGGGAATATCATAAGCTGCAATTTCATGTAGTTATGAGCAATTACCATGGTAATCAACTCGATCTAGAATATAAGAGTTATGTGCAGTATTATTCTATGCTAGTTCTCTGCTTATTAATGAGGGGTTGCCTATGGAATTTATCTGGCGATCCCATCTGTAAGAGTGCAATGAATCTACTTGTGATACACTTACACTTATGCATCTGTTCAGCAAGTCATATTTTTAAATGCATGAATTCAGCCTAGTCATATAGGGCCATATGCTTCTATGCTCTCTGTTTTGTAGTTTATGCAAGTATTTGTACTGTTTTTGAATTTGAGATGTGGGGTAATGCACTCATATTCTCCCCATTTTTATTCTATTGATACTTTACACTAGAGTATCTCTTTTGCAATGCTTGACCTTATTTTCTTTTTATGTGTTTTTAGGTTAGAATGAAACTCGTGAAAGATTGGCTTCCAGTGCTTATTGTATGCAAAGACAATGCGTCTCCTGTGCTTCCCTGCCATAAGCCTGCTCTCCATAGTGCTACATCACTATATCTCGAGCTGGAAGAAACCTTTTTGAGGATAATCTCGACTTTACCCATGGATGATGCACAAGAGCTACTGCAACAATGCTTAAGTTTCTCAGCCCGAGGTTCAGAAGATTGCCCCCATCTAATTACTGCCTTCAACACCTGGTTCCGGCGTGCAACTCGGCGAAATCCAGCTACAAATATCTCTTAAGAGTGCTTCGCTTATGCACCTCTTCTGTTGGTATGACTGTCTAAACTTCCTGTTTTCCTTGTCTTGTAATGTATTAAATCCTGTTGGAGAATAAGTTGAGTTTGGCATGAGATTTTCCACTTTTGTATATACCATGTAAATTGAACCTTTTTAATGAGAATACTTGTTCAGTATTTTAACATCGGATTGTATAAATGTTGCTTTTCATTGTTGATGTGAAGCCTTGTGGAGTGTTGGGACTTGAGACTAATGGCCCCTGTCCAAGTATTTTATACAATTTTTTATACTCAACTTTTGATTTTGGGGGACAGATAATCATCTACATGCAAGAGAGGGAAGGAGAAACGATCTTGTTGTAGAGTGGAATGGAAAACTTTCAACTACTAATTCAATCCATATTTTTTTATAATTAAAATTTAAGAATAAAATATCAACTTTTACTATTTTCACCAAGGAGCGCTCTGGGGTGAAGCTAGGCTAGCTTCTTTCATTTTTGCTTAAGTAAGAGAGGGAAGAAAGGACTAGGAATGGGCTGAGGAGTGACAGCGAGAATCGGACCAAGACCTTTACTCGAAAAAAGTAATACATGTTCCAATTAAGAATGAACATAAATCTAAGTTTTGTGTTGATCAATAGAATACTAAACTTAACAATGGTGATTTTTTTTTTGCAAAATAACAATGGTGATTTTTTTTTTTTTGCAAAATAACAATGGTGAATTGAAATGTTGCATTATAAGTTTCTTGTACCCCATTTTATGCATTAAGTACTTCCATTATTTGTGGTAGTGTAACTAAGAAAGTTTATCGTACGATGGTACCAATTAGCAAGGAGTCAAATGGTACTACTGATGCATTGCATGTTAGCCTGTTAGGTGGAGTATATTATGAATCTTGATATTACTTTGTTTGTCACAAGATTATTCTTGTGAGAGAACATCTTTAATTGGCCGACCTATTTTATATTGTTGTAAAATATTGTAAGTAGGTATTAAGAACGATGTAAGTAGACATTTAAGATATTAAAAGTAGGTATTAAGAATACAGTAAGTATTAAGGATAATGTAAGTATTACATTATGAATACAGCAGTTAATTTTTAATGGGTTGGGCTTGAGATATTCAAGAGACTAGCTGGTTGTTTGTTTTTGAAGTGTACAAGACAAGCAGTCAAGCTAAGACCCAAAACCATTGTTAGTATTTGTAGCTAGCAGTGTAGCTTTTGTTCGGAAGAATCCTCCCCCCTCACTGGTCACTACTCACTACCAAACTGTTGGTTTTGCCATGACATAAGATTTTGGTAATTTCGTTGTTTTTTAATGGATCCAAACTAACAACATATGGCGTGCAAATGCTTAGGATAGTTATACTACTTGCCTTTTTGCTATTACTCCCTTCGTTCTTTAATGATGTTTTCATTTGTCATTTTGAATGTTGTTTCTATTTTTGAACAACATATAATTTATTAATGAATAAATTAAGTAATGTGAAGTATTAAATAACCTTGTTTTTTCATGATGGATCTTTTTATTTATATACAAATTTTGGACAAAAATAATCTTGTTCATCCTCATTTTAATATTTAACAGTGCTTATGGTCTTCATATACCTTCCACAAATTTTATTTTAACATTTTTATATTTCTTATGATTTTCACATATTTTCCGCTTTTATAAAAATAATTTTTTATTAGTTGTCTCTATACAACTTTTGTCTAATATTTTTTAATGTTTATGGTCTTTACATTTCTTCTGTAAAATTTATTATTCAATAAAATCATATATCCACTATCTAAAAGAGAGGATATTTGTTGTTTTGGTCTGTTTCGTTTATTTTGCATCATTATTAGTTTTTAACCATAAACCATTACTTTTTTCTAATGTCCTCCATACATTTTAACCCTTACCGTAGGGTTAGGGTTTGGCTCGACATTACCAAGCCTTTGAAGAGATATCAAATGATACGGTTGAAAATGGGAAACACTGTGAGGGTGAGTCTGAAATATGAACGGCTTCCTCATTTCTGCTCCTTGTGTGGTTTACTTTCACACACGGAAAAGGATTGCTCGCAGGTTCCGGATGAAGATAAAGATCTGGGCTACGGATGGGGGATGAATATTAGCGCGTCTCCCCACAAGGGTTTGAGTAAACTTACGGAGGAAGTTAATGCTTTGAAACTGAAGAAGAATTTGTTTGTTCCAAAACCTAAATTGTTTGATCCGAAACTGGCAATTAGTATGGCTGAAAAGAATGCAACCCATAACACACTGGAGGAGGATTACGTGATCAGGCAGAGTAGGTTGTCTCCAAGGGTAGCTACTATGGACCCGGTCATAAAGAATGCTGCCATGGAGAAAATGCTAAATAAGGAGGTATCTGATGGTTTTTCTGACTTTGATGATGATAATAGTGAGGTGGTTACTGGCGCAAATTCCCAAAATCAGACAATATTAAATGATGATGTGCATGTCCTGGTGGAACCCACGCATGACCCATTAACCTACCCCACCTTTCAAATAGGGTATGTTAATCCCCCACTAAAAAAGACCTATCAAGACCAAAAAAAGTGAATGGTAGAGCTGTAAAAATTTTACCTAAAACTGACAAAACAGGGTCATCAATAACCCTTATGATTGATGCTATGGGTAAATGAAAGTCATGGGATACTGATGTGGAAATGGAGGATTCTGAATGGGTACTGAAGAGATCTTGCATGGGAATTGACAATAGCTTTCCTTTATCTGACTCAGTATCGGAGGTTGGGGAAAACCAACCCCGTGAATGACAATGAAAATCTTCAGTTAGAACTATAAAGGTCTTAATAATCACTTGACAGTTCAAGCTCTCCATAGCTGGTGGTGGAGAGAGGCTGAGTATGGTTTTTGTGGTTGAGACTATGATGGAAAATCGTAAGCTTAAAGGTATTTGAAGAAAATGTGGGTTTAGTGAAGGGTTTTGTGTCAGCAGTGAGGGTCACTCGGGGGGCTTAAGCTTGTGGTGGCATGATATAATTGCTAAGCTTATATCCTACTCACCACATCACATATTGATGGAGATTCGAGATGATTGTGGGGCGGGCTCAGTTTGGTATGCGTGTGGGATCTATGGCTGGGCTGACAGGACGAACAAAAGCAAGACGTGGGAGTTGATTGAGAAGATCCGTACGGATACAAGGGGTCCCTTGATTATGTTTGGCGACTTTAATGGAATTCTCTCCCATCAAGAGAAAGAAGGGGGAAATCAAAGGCCTGAAAGGGAGATAGCTGCGTTTAGACATTGCATTGACTCATGCGGTTTGAGTGACTTGGGATATAGATGAAGTATATTCACATGGAGCAGGGGGCTTTAGCCTATGCTGAGTGGCTTGATTTATTTCAATACTTTGATGTCCGACACTTCCCTATATATTGCTCTGATCATGCGCCGATACTGTTGCGTACCACCAAGCCACAAGCAGATGGGTGTGATGCTAAGTTGTTTCGGTTTGAATCCTTGTGGTTATCAAATGATGATTCAAGAGGGTTGTCTTTTAAGCTTGGCAGGAATCGTTGGGAGCTGATATAACTTTTCGTATTGGTAATAGTACCTCTAAACTGACCTCTTGGGCCGAGTCTACTTTTGGTGCTCTGAAAGCTAGGATAAAAGAATCAGAAAGGAAGCTGAGGGCGACACAACGATGCCCTCTAGATCTGAATATGAGGAACAATTACAGAGTGCTTTCAAATGAGCTGGATGAGCTACATAGGATGGAGGAATCTTACTGGTATATGAGATCGAGGGCAAATGAATTTATAGATGGTGATAAAAATTCTAAGCACTTCCACCACAAAGCTTGCTCAAGAAGATGTCGAAATTTGATCAAGGGTTTAAACGATGAGAATGGGTGCTGGAAAACTAGTAAGTCGGACATTGAACGGCTTATCACTGCGTACTATGAGAGCTTATTCTCCACTAGCTCCCCCTCGGGTTTTGATAATGCAGTGGATGGTTTGGGAGCAATTGTGACCGCTGATATGAATGACTTCCTGGATACGGAACCTACGACGGAGGAAATTCGTTCAGCTACCTTCCAAATGCACCGTACAAAGGCCCCAGGTATCGATGGCTTTCATGCTCTTTTTTATCAAAATTTTGGGATATTGTTGGTGATGATGTGGTTTGTCTTGTTAAACGATGGTGGCGAGGTTTATTCGATAGGAAGTGTATTAATCAAACATGTGTCTCCCTCTTCCCGAAGTGCAAGGAACCAAAATCACTTAAAGATTTTAGACTTATTAGTTGCTGCAATGTGATCTACAAAATCATTTCAAAAACGCTAGCTAATAGGCTAAAACCCCTTTTGGATCGTATTATAACCGTTAATTAGAGTGCTTTCATTGCGGGGCGTCTTATTACTGATATTGCTCTGTTGGCCTTTGAAACTTTCCACGCTATGAAACGATCATCTAAAGGGAAAAATAATGCTTTTGCACTAGAATTGGATATGAGTAAAGCATATGGCAGGATTGAATGGACTTTTCTTGAAAGGGTTATGTTGAAACTGGGGTTTAGAGATAGTTAGGTTCATAGAATTATAAGCTGCATCACTAGTGTCTCCTTCTCTTTTAAGATTAATGGTATCTTATGTGGTAATGTTCTTCCTTCCCGAGGTCTGAGACAAGGGGATCCCATTTCTCCGTATCTGTTCATTTTGTGTGCGGATACCTTTTTCGTGTCTTATCTTAGGGTATGTCTAGGGGTTTGATCCATGGGGTTAAGGTGTGTCGAGGTGCACCTCCTTTATCTCACTTGTTTTTTACGAACGTATTCTCTTTGCAAGAGCTACTGTTTAAGAATGCTCGGAGGTAGCTAACATCATTAGCACGTATGAGCGAGCATCGGGCAAAAGAGTTAATTTTGACAAGACAAAAATCTCTTTCAGCAATGGTGTACCACAGTCTATGAGACATGTGATTAAAGAGCGGTTGGGGTTCTAGGAGGTTGATAGACTTTCAAAGTACTTGGGGCTGCCAACAATTATAGGGACATTAGAGACATCTATCTTCACATGCCTAAAAGATAGAGTTTGGAAGAAAATTCAAGGGTGGAAAGAGCGTTTGTTGTCCAGAGCTGGCAAGGAGGTGTTAATTAAATCAGTGATTCAAGCTATCTCCACTTACATGATGAGTATCTTTCGTATACCAGACAACATCTTAGATGATATTCATTCCATGATGGCTCGCTTTTGGTGGGGCTCTTCTGGTGACAATATGCATTGACACAGTTGGGCGAATTTATGTTCTTTTAAGAAGCATGGGGGTATGGGCTTTCGTGACCTTAAGTGTTTCAATCAAGCGCTCCTGGCCAAGCAAATTTGGAGATTGGTTGAAAAACCCGATTTTGCTTATTGAACTCAGTTCTCAAAGCTAGATGTTATAAGCATGACTCCATACTGGATGTTAGAAAGGGTTTTGATCCAAGTTTTTCTTGGAGAAGTATGTGGGGTGCCAAGACGCTCCTGCTTGAAGGTTTGGGTTGGAGAATTGGTGATGGTTCTACTGTTTGGGTGAAGAAAGATAGATGGCTGCTTCGTGATGGGACCTTTATAGCTCCTGTTTTGAGGAATGAGCAAGAAATGGACTATCATGTGTGTGAGTTCATCGACCAAAGATCACTTCTAGCTTACTTTGAGTAGGGCACTGTTGATACTATCCTTTCCCTCCCTCTTGGTCAAGGTACAAATGAAGATATTGTTTTATGGGGGCACAATAGAAATGGTTGCTATTCGATGAAATCAGGGTATTGACTAGGTATGATGGGACCGTAGGCTCTACTGCTATGGTAAAGGACCAATTATGGTCCAAAGGCTGGAATCTTCAAGGTCCTCCAAAATTATGTCACTTTATTTGGAGGGCTTGCAAAGATTCTCTTCATGTTTATGAGGTGATGTTTCGAAGACACATTCGTGAGTCTAACCTATGCTCTCGTTGTAATGAGGCCCTGGAACCCATTTGCCATGCATTTGTTGACTATGTGGATCCCCGAAATTTATGGATGTCTTCTCCTTTTGGTTCATTGATTCACGATGCTCCTCGACAGTCATTCGATGATTTCTTCTTATGACTGTACTCTCACATATCTAATAATGAGTTGTCCCTTCTTTGTTCATCTCTTTGGGCTTGTTGGATTGGTCGTAATAAGTGTGTCATGGAAAATACCAGTTGCGATCTTATGCAGTTATCAGCAGTTATGATCAAGATGGTTGTGGATTACAAAGAATACGCCCAAAAGGTCTTTACTGTTCCACAGCCTAGAGCTCTCTCGTTTGACGCTAGGAAACCTCCTTACCATGGGTGGATCAAGGTGAATTTCAATGCGCACATTGGTGCTGGCTGTAGAAAAGGGTTGGGGATTGTTTGCCGTGATGAACAAGGTTGTGTTCTTCTCACTGGGACTCGTCTTTGCTAGGCAAATTGGAATGTTGAAACCTCGGAGGCTATGGCTGCAAGATATGGGCTGGAAGTTGTTAAAAGGATGGGGTTCGAAAAGGTTCATGTGGAAGGCAATGCTCTGAATGTGATTTCGGCCATCATCAACAGGGAAGCTGGTCGTATTCACCTAGTATATGACTCTTTGATTTCTCTGATTAATACTTTTGATGATGTACAAGCTAGCTTTGTTCGTAGAGGGGGTAACACCGTTGCCCATATGGTAGCTAGATACGAAACTGACTTTAGCCATGAAAAAGTTTATATGCCTCCTTTTCCTGTTTGCCTTCGGTCTTTGGCCGAGCTCAATTTGAGCTAATTTAATATACAGGTTCTTTTAAAAAAAATATTATAACTATAGAAGTAAAGAAAGAGATTTCTAAATCTATTTGGAAGACGGTACCGTGGTGCATGCTATTTGCTGACGACATAGGTCTGGTAGCAGAAACTAGAGAGGAGGTTAGTAATAAATTGGATGAGTGGAGGGAAGCTTTAGAAGGTAAAGGGTTGCGCATTAGTTGTACGAAGACCGAGTATTTGCGCTGTGACTTTAGTAGGACATCACCGGTAGGTGAACTAGAGGTGTCTATTGATGAAGCAGTTGTTAAAAGTACGACCAAGTACAAATATTTGGGATCGATCATTCAAAGGGATAGGAAGATTGACAGAGATGTAAATCATCGTACACATGCGAGTTGGCTCAAGTGGCGAGCATGCACTGCAGTACTATGTGATAGGAAATTCCTAAACAAGTTAATAGTAAAATTCTACCGGGCGGCAATCAGATCTGCTCTGCTATATGGGACCGAATGTTGGCCTGTAAAGAAGATTTTTGAACATAAGATGGAAGTTATAGAAATGCGTATGTTGAGGTGGATGTGTGGGCACACATTGATGGATCGAATTAGGAACCAAGAGTTTAGGGACAAACTAGGGGTAGCCCCTTTTTCTGGAAAAATGCGCGAAAATAGTTTGAGGTGGTTTAGACATGTGTAGAGAAAGACTTTCGACGCCCCTGTGAGGAGGGTAGAAAGCATTATAGTAGAGGGTAAGAGGAGTCGAAGAAGACCCAGATTAACTTGGAATGAGCAAATAAGAGTTGACTTGCATGAGTTAAACCTCTCTGAGAGCCTGATTAAGGATAGAGGTAGTTGGAGGTGCCATATCTATATTTTAGACTACTAATGTTCTCTTAGATTACCTTTTGGTGTTTTTGTCCTCTTGTTTCTCTCGTTTCTTTATTTTGTAGTTGGTTCTACTTATTTATTTTATTTATAGGCATTTAATTTATTTTTCCCGTGTAGTTACGTCTCTTTATCATTCTCGAGCCGGGGGACTCCTTTGACCGCGTTTTCCTTTATGGGTATGAGTTGCTCCGTCTTTTCCTCTCCAAATCCTGTCCATAGATTTTTTAACGAAGTACTCTGAGTAAGATAATAACGACAACTACTTTATGCAGAAATAAAGAAACAAAACTCAAGTACGTAGTTTTCGGGTTACGTAAAGTCCTTGTTAACATGTCAATAATTTAAGCCACGTAAAACATTAAGAGGTGGGACATAATAATAGTCACCGTAATTGGGCCCACTACAGTGTCACAGATATTAGTGACACTTAAACATTCAGTTAAAAAGTGGGACCCGTTTTCATGCCACGTGTAATAGACGGAGTGTTTTTTGACGGAAGCTTTGGTTTGCTTCCCAAATCCCATGCCATTATCTGTGTTAAACTGCTTACATACACGTACACTAAGGTCATTTTCGCATTTATCTGCATCATCAATTTAAGCCTTAAAGGTGATAAATGAAAACTCATATGGAATTACAATTGTACAATTATAGTTTTATGATGTTGAACTTGGAGTAATAGGTATTGTAATTGAATAGATATCTTATACTCTTGACGATTTTACTGGAAATGTCTCATTTACTTTTTAACACTATTCACTTATTATTTTAATTTATATTTTATTATTAATCTATAAACTAAAATATAGTCAAGTGAGAGTTTGTTTGATTCATCTCAACACAAAGATTATTAATATTTACTTTTTATAATATTTCATTATGCATAATAACGAATATTAAGCATTGAATAAGTACATTGAATAGTGTGAAAAAGTAAATGAAATATTGTGGAATAGAGGTAGTATACATTAATTGTATTATAAGAAAAGGTGTTGAAATGCAATACGGATAGGGGCTAAAGACTCAAAACATTATTCTAAAATTATACAAGAACAATGGTAGAAAAACTCTCGATCAAAAACAACTAGTCAATAAACTAGAAATGAAAACGATAGGAAATAAGTGTTATAAGAACAACGGTAGAAAAGACTCTTGATTAATGGATTTAAAGAACTCAAAACAATGGTGAATTACACTAGAAATGAAGGAGAGAAGGTGAAAGTAGCCTATGTATTTAGGTCTTAGGGTTAGAAAAATCAATCTAAATTAAAGTAACATAACTAACTATAGTAGACTGCATGAGGCCAATGATTGGGAATTGGAGTCCAATACTTACAAGTTTATAACTTTTAATAAATTACTTATTATAAAGTCTTTAATTTCGATGTTAAAGTGATTAATTCAGACCTTAAAGTAAATAATTATATATAAAATGTTTAATTAAATTATTAGTTATAAATTTTTAAGGAAATCAATAAAAATTTAAAATTTTTACCTTAAATGATCAATTTTGACATTAAAGTGATTGATTTCTACTTACAAGTTTATAATCTAAATGAATTAATAATTTAAGGTATTCAATTTCGACGTTAAAATTATCAATTCAGACCTCAAGGCGAGCAATTATATATAAAATGATCAATTAATTGATTACTTATAATTTATTAAAGAAATTAATTTGACCTTAAAAGTATCAATTATAACCTTAAATATATTAATTACTGATCGCATATTGGAAGACCCACTCTAGAACCGTCCAAGAGATAGATAGTCCTAGATTTGACTCGTGACTTTTTTTATTTTGAGAAACCTAATAATTCATTTGACTCATGACTCCATCCATAATTAGTTTTAGACTAATTTTAAACCTATTTTATTTTTACTTAGATCAATATTAGACATATTGAATTAAGACCCAATTAAACTAAATAAATTCACATTTAAGATGGTACCATTGTAAAAAAACGATGGCCTCAATTGTAAAATAAATTTAAATTGAGCTACGTAATGCAACTAAAATAATTAAAATATCTAGTTTGTACTTAAAAAACTAACTTTAACTGTTTTAATATTTATACGTCATTATTTATATTAAAATTGACATTTTAAATATTTAAACACTCATTTATTCTTAATTTGATTTATTTGTATGAATTTGTCTCACCCTGAGAAGCTAATTAGAAGAATATGGACTACTCATTTTAAGACTTTGTCATCGAAAAATAATCTCTCACAAAAATACTCTCACGGCCCGTTTGGTACATGGTATTAGAGGGCGGTAATGGTAATAAAATTAAGTAATGAAAATTTTGGTTGTTTGGATACCTTCAATGGTAATGGATGGTAATAAAATAAGGTAATGAAATTACAAAAAGGGCCATTTTCATTACCATCAAACAACATGGTATTAGGCGGTAATGGTAATGAAGTATTACTGTGGTAATAAAATAAGGTAATGTTGTTTCGAGCTGAAGAAAAAAAATAATGAAGAAAAAAAGGTAATGTATGTAATTATCCAAAAAAATATTATTATTAAAAAAAGAATCATTAGATAGAATAATTTAGATACAATAATGCTTTTAGATACAAATATACAATAATGAAACTAGGAGTCATTACCATTTTTTATTACTAACAACCAAATGCAATCAATGGAATATTATCTTCCATTACCATTCTTTAGTCATGCATACCAAACAAAAGAATCTTCATTACCAATTATCATATCCATTCCTTCATTACTATTTCCATTACAACATTTCATTCCCATTACTTCATTACCATCAACCAAACGGGCCGTCATAGTTACAAAAAGAGCTTTCATTACTAGTAGTATTTCCTCCGTTTTACCATTTACGATCATTTACTATTTTAATTTGTCATACTTATTTACATTTCTGTTTTTATAATATTTCATACTTTTTTAACTTAGCTCATGAGTAATCAATCTAAGACTATAAATAGTGATTATTTTAAAATTATAAGTGACTTAAGACAGATAATGTATATTGGACCAGCCCAATAAAGATGGTTTCATCGTAAGACAGTCTCATTTGAGAATTAGTGTTTTTCTTTTTCTACAAAGCAATAAGCATACTACTTTCTCCGTTCAGTTTACTTGTAATATTTGTTTTTTCACGCAGTCCAATACTTAATTCTTAATATATCTAATTATATAATAAAAATTATAAAAATTTGATATTAATAATCTTTGCAATAAGACAAATTAAATAAGATCTCATTGACTATATTTTAACTTATAAATTAAAAACTAATCACAAAATAAGAATGATAAATAAATATTGTCATTTTTTTCTAATGTTGTAACTAATATGGAACGGAGGAAGTATAGGCGCGGGTAGTATATCCGTTGTAACGCTCCTTCGGTGTCAAAACTCAAAGCTCACTCTATTTTCTTCTCTCTCTAAGCTCACCTCAGTCAGTTGCTTTCAAATTAGAGTACAAACAGAGTAATGCCTTCCTATTCACTCTCTTTCCTTCTACAACTTTCTCTCTCTTCTCATTTCACCTTCTGAATTTTTCTTGAATCACCACCAATGGAAGAAATTTCTCTCTAATCAATACCAAAAACCCTTTCTCTTTCTATCTCTAGAAAACCCATTTAAAAATTAGGAAAAAAAACTCCCCTATTTCACACAACAAACAATAATGGCGACAGGAAACAATGAGAAAGAGAAAAATCCATTAAACCCCATCACAGAAAAACTAAATTCAACCTCAATTTTAGGGATTAAAATCTATATTTTGATATTAATATTCATTATTCTTTTAGTTTGTTCTTGTTTTCTCCTATTCCTCTGTTTTATTAAGAGAAAAAAGAAATTGGGTAACAGTAATCGTGCATTTTTACGGAATAATTCTGGAATTATCCCGTTAGTTTCAAAGGAATATAAATCAATGGATGAAAAAATCGTGGTAAAAAAGAAAATGGGGGAGATTTTAAAAGGAGATAAAACAGAAGAAATAGGGATTTTAGTTGAAGGAGATAGAAATGTGAAAAGTGGTTCAGCTGAAAGTAGTGACGGAAGTTCTTCAAGTAAAACGTCGGTAATTTCATCAGATAATATTTCTAATATTGGGTGGGGCCGTTGGTATAGTTTGAAAGAGCTTGAGATTGCTACACGTGGCTTTTCCGATGAACAAATCATCGGTGAAGGTGGTTATGGAATTGTTTATAAGGGTGTTCTTGAAGATGGGTCTATTGTTGCTGTTAAGAATCTTCTAAATAACAAGTATGCTCTTTACCTTTTTAGTAATAATTTTTTTTTTTTAATGTTTTAAGCTTTTTTTTTTTTGGTTATTGTATGAATAAATGATGATATTAAGATGATTTATTCATGAAATTTTGTTTAATGGGTGAAAAAAATAAATCTCAAATTTAAGTATTTTGATGCAGAATGAAGTTTTTTATTATAAATATTTGATGTATGCAATGGTGGATCTTAGTTAAGACCTCTAAATAAAAGTTAATATTTTAAATTTATATTTAATGAATTTAATTATAATAAATTAGTCGCATTATAAAAATTGTTGAAGATCCGCCCTAGAATGTATGTTAATGGTCTACATAAATCTTCATTTGGGTATTATAGAATGCGACCGATTAAAAAAGTCGTCAAGCAAGATTTGAAGAAGGTCAAAAAAAAAGGTAGGCTAATAACTTTATCACGAAGATGTTAGAATTATTGATTATAGAAGTGTTATAAATATTTTCATAAAATTATGACATGACCCTTTATTTTAACCTAATTATCCTAATTGGGGTTATTTTGTTGATTACTGTAGTTGAATTTAGGTATATGATTTAGGGTTTTAATTTCATTATAGATTATATTGATAATATAGAAGTATAAAACAAAATTTCAAAATCTTATAGTGCAAATTTGTTATGATTTGCATTTGAAGTTTAGTGGCTTTTGGCACTCATGGCTTAAATTGATGATACTCTATTATTTGCATGTTTGTACTAAAAGTTATCATGTCGGTTTGAAGATTTTGATGGGGGCACTGCAATGTTGTCTTTTGCTTTGCTTAGATCTAACGGTGCAATTTGCAATTCCATGTGTGAGTACTTGAGTAGCATTATCTCATGGGAATGGAATGTTAGAAATAAAAGTCGGCTTTTATCTCAATTAGAGCATATACTACTTTTCTTATGAAGAAATTTCGTTCAGTTCTCACTCCCCTTCCGTAGCTCTTCCCTCTCCTCAGTATACCTAAAACCCCAAAAAAAAATATTTGTAAATAAAACCCGACAATAATTCTTAGATTTTGGTTTATTTTATATATATTCGAAAATTTGTCGCCTAAAAAATATGTAATTGAACTAAAGTAAAATTGATGTAAATTAAAATTTGAGTATAAGAAGATCCTTACTAATGTAATAAAGTGATATTTTTCCACTTAATATGTCTCATTCAGGTGCGAGTATTTTAAAATGGAGGAAATATAGTATTTGAAAAGTAGATTGACTAAATATTTTAGAATAATGTTGTAAATACTTTTTGTTATCTTGTTCATCTTTGGGATTGAGAAAGTGAAATACTCAATGAGCTCTTTAATCCTTTTTTCTTCACATTTCATCATATGGGTTTGGAGCTTTTGCTTTCTCTTCTTTTTAACTTCATTTCTTCACATGTCTTCTGCGATCCAAATGTTAGCTGTTCTCTGCTTTATTTGAACTCTTTATTTGTCAAAGTGCTTTTCTTTTAAGAACTAGGGAAGAGTTTTCATGTATTAAAGCTCATAGGTTGATTAGTTAACTAAATCCTTCTATTGTTATATTGTTAAAGAAAAGTTTTCTTATAGAATGCAAATTATTATTAATTTTTCTTTTCTTTTTGATTTGATGAAATAATTAAAATAGAAATAGGAATGAAAGAGGGGTGAAATTGGTTTACTTCCATTCCTAAACAAAAATGATTATAATGGAATGAAATCAAGAAAAACATTATTTTTCTTAATTGTTTTGCATTTTAAGTTTGTTGTCAAACAAAATTTGGAAAATTAGTGAAAAAAATTATTCGAGTAAACATAATCCTCAAAAGCGAACAACCCTTTAACGATGTTAATAAAGAAGGTGTTTGGTAAATTACCGGTAACTGGTAGTCAATTCCTTTGGTTGATTTGATCAATTAATTTTATTGACTAGTTTGACTAGCTAATTTTGACCCTCTGCTACGACCAGCTTGTTCAAAAATAACTTGTTCGTAACAATAAATTATTTGAACCAGCTAATTTACCAAAACTTAATAAGCTATATTTCCGAACACCCAAAATAATTTTCGGTTACTATTATCGTACTGAATTTAAATGTGGAGTAGGGGCACAATGGCAATAATAATTGTGGAAACAATATCAAAGCCAATATGGATGGTTTGCATTTGTCTGAACTTGTGACCCTACTCAGTACTCACCCAATAGCATTTTCTTGGTAAGCAATGCAATGGAGTTTGTAATGAGACTAAAGCTCTCATAGTTGTGACTTGCTGTTAACTATTGGTACAAATGGATTTATCAGAAGATGAAATTCAAAAATAAAAATTAATATATTTGGAGATTTTTTGGTTTTAAATAATTTCAAAATTCAAAAAATGGCCAATGAGGTATTGCATTAATGACATGTTTCATAGATGAGTACAGGGTGCACAAAGATTCCATTTCTGAACTGTGCATTTACTAAGACTTGCCTTCTTTTGTGAACTCATTTGATGCTTTGAAGCCGTGAAGTAAATTAACACTGATAAAAATGAGACTGGGACTACTTATTACTTAATGTACTCTGTAGAGCTTATTAAATTTGTCTCCTTTTGTTTTGACGGGGTTAAAGATTTGTTATTATTTGGTTTCAGATTATACTGGACAATATTAAAATGACATATTAAATTATGTGAACATCTTATTTATGTGAAATTGTCAACCAGAATAACATTTTTGTTATCACTAACAAGGCTGATGTTGCGAACATCCGACCCTCAAAATCAGCATAAGTGGGAGCCACTTATGACCATTTGGGTAGTAGGTATTGATTGGTGGGAATAGTAATGAAAAACTAGTGTAATTTAACGTCACTTGAGAAGTTAAATGACCATACTTGTTCTACTTCGATTATCTCATATTCTTTACAAAATTTATTTTAATGCATTACTATATGAAAATATACGTGATAATAGAAAATTGTGAAAAAAAAAATTTTTTATGATCAAAATTTCATTCCCATGTGAATAACATGATTCATTTCATGAAGATGTACATTATAAATCATTTCCATTACCATTGTTTAGTACCAACAACCAAACAAGACCGTTAATGTCGTAAAAATTATTTCAATGAATATGTACTAGATTGCAAATTCTAATCTTAACATGGCCTAAATTTCAGGGGACAAGCTGAGAAGGAATTCAAGGTAGAAGTAGAAGCAATAGGAAAAGTAAGGCATAAGAATCTGGTTGGTCTTGTTGGTTACTGCGCAGACGGCCCTCAAAGGTTGCCACAATATCAAATCATCTTATTTTACCTTTTATCAATGTTTTATGGATGACTAACTGGTGTTTTTGTTTCGTGCACGATATGAAAAATCGAAAATTCAGGATGCTTGTGTATGAATACGTCGATAATGGCAATCTAGAACAATGGTTGCACGGAGACGTAGACGGTGTTAGCCCTCTGAGTTGGGACATCCGTATGAAGATTGCCATCGGAACTGCTAAAGGGTATGATTTTTACGCCCATATAGCAGACCAGTGAAACATAATTCGCCAATTGGTTCGCCTTTTGGATTCACGATTCGCTCAAAATGGTTCAAAAATAGCCTAAAAACCGACCATAATTTGGTTTTTTTGATTCGCGATTCGCGAGGCAATTAGTGAATCATGTGACACTGTTGTAGACTATATCCATCCTTTGTCGTTGTTTGCCGTGTAACACGTTTCTGCGACAGACTGGCTTATTTGCACGAGGGATTGGAGCCGAAGGTTGTTCATCGAGATGTGAAGTCTAGTAACATCCTTCTCGACAAAAACTGGAATGCCAAGGTTTCTGACTTCGGACTAGCAAAGCTTTTGGGATCCGAGGCAAACTATGTGACTACCAGAGTGATGGGAACATTTGGGTTCGTACTTTCATTTCCTTTCATGCTTAAGTCTTTCAGTAGAGTTTAACAAATTATGAAATATACAGTTTGTTTTGAAAACATAACATTGGTAAAGACAGTAAACATTGTGCTAAATAGAACACAGGAAATCTAGAATGTTTGAAATACTAAGGGTTGTTTAGTTCACCGTAAAAATCAGTTTTAATTAGTAAACATCAATTAGCAATCCGTGAAAATCAGTTGCAATCAGTAAAAAGTAGTTGTGATAAGGGAAAGTTGGTTTTAATCCGTAAAACTACTTATAACTTATACCTAAATTTCTTTTTTCAATCAGTAAAAATCAATTCAATAAGTATCAATCAATATTAATCAGTAAAAATTCGTTTAATCAGTGAAAATCAATTCCAAACAGTAAAAATCAATTGAATTAGTAAAAATCAGATGAACTAACACATGAATATAGTTGAATTTTATCTCAATTGGAGCAAGTATTACTTTCCCATTCGATTCTTGTTACCTCTCCTCTAATCCCTTCCTTCCTTCAGCCTACCTTGTACTGAAAAAAAAAGAATCATATTCCATTTCAAATGAACTATTTATTTTTTACACGTTCGCCAATGCACAAATTCAATACTTAAAAGCAATGATTGTGTATTATTCAAAATTATAAAAATCATATATTAATAAACCTTATGTTGATACGAATCAAACAACATCCCCTTCAACTATGTTTTACGATCAAACCAAGAATTCCAACAAATTTCCATATATTTGTTTCCCCATCAATTATAACCCTAGGTTTTGATCATGCAGTTATGTCTCACCAGAATATGCTAGCACTGGAATGCTGAGTGAAGGGAGCGATGTATACAGTTTCGGTGTTCTGTTAATGGAATTAATCACAGGAAGATGTCCAGTTGATTATTCTAAACCACCTGGAGAGGTACGTACTTCTTTTCTAGTCCACTTCTCAGATAAAAGTATTAATTGTCTCATTATTTTAACAATCCTTAAACTTAAATTATCAGATGAACTTGGTTGATTGGTTCAAAGGAATGGTAGCAAATCGACGAGCAGAAGAAATGTTAGATCCATTAATTGATGTTAAACCGTCTTCCAGGGCACTTAAACGGGTTCTATTGATCTGCCTTCGGTGTATAGATTTGGATGCCAATCATAGACCAAAGATGGGCCAGATTGTGCATATGCTTGAGGCGGATGAATTTCCCTTTCGTCCTGTAAGTACTTTCTACGTTCGAATTTTCGTATGATGTTATGGTTGACTTGAAATTAGGGTTAGACTTAGATATTTTAGGGTCCAGGGCGAAATAGCACATTGGGGCCATTTTCCTTTGCAATTTGTAACCTATATGAACCCTTCTAAAACTATTAATTTTGCTTTTTTGATATTGGGCCCTAGGCGACGACCCCTCTTGTCCACCCTTAGGGCTGGCCTTGCTTGAAATCAAATCCTATTCGACCCGACTTTAAAAATGGACTTACAGTTATGTAAAAATCTACATGGACACAAGACTCGACTATAAATCAACTTAAAACACATTAACCAAAATCAACCTGATGTTTCGAAATCAACCTCTTTTACCAAAATGAATACTCCGTCTTAAGGGCTTACTTAAAGGTACGTTGATTTTGATATTTTATCAATAATAGAAGAATTCTTTTAAAAAATATGAACTCTTAAACATATGTACTAAATTTAAAAAATAATATTTTTCACTGGAAAAACTATTATATTATTAAAATATGAGAGTATTCGAAATGCGAATGTGTGTTTGGATGAATGATTAGTTGAAAAATCATTAGACTTTTCTTTATTTTATATTGTAAAATTTGAACATAAAAACATTTTTTTGGGGGAGTTATTGAAAATGTCAAAAACAAAAAAAAGAGGTTTGAGAAGTACTAGTTTTTTTTCCATTAGAAGGAAAACTGAGAATGTTAAAGTAATAGTAAGATTAATGACTCTATAATTTGCAAAACCTTTTTTCTGTAACAACCAATTTATGTTAGAGTTTCCATGTTACAAGCCTTACCAGCCTTGTTTGGTTGAGGATATTGGTAAGTGGACATTATTGTAGATATAAATAGCACTTTGTTAAATGTCAAAGTGATGGATGTTAATATGTCATTATGCTTAGCCCACCAAATTTGCATAATAGGCCATTGGTGAACAAATCAAAAGTGGTAGAGATGTGTCAATGACATAAAAATGTAAGTTAAATATGTTGATTAGAATTAAAGAAAAAGTGAGTCATGACTAAAAATAGAAATGGGATATATTAAATTTGACAGGAATTGACTAAAAATGATATATGGGTAAAATGATAAAAATTTATATTTAATGAGCTACTCTTGTGAGAGACTGTCACTTGGTGAAACAATCTCATAATAAGGAGCTCACATGCTAATGTGAAACAATCTCATAATAAGGAGCTCACATGCTAATAATTGGTACTATTTAACCCATATATTGAGCGTCTCATAGTGAGACCGTCTTATACATAAATTTTTGATATTTAATGGAAATGTGGGAGAAAAGTGTAAATGAGATGAGAAAGTAAGCTAAATGTATGAATAAAAATTATAGTACGTATCATCGCCAAAAATAAAAGTGGGGCAAATTCAAGGGTTGAACTATAAGAGAAAGTGAGGTGAGAGTGACTCTAAATACATCTCTCCAGATTCCTTGGATTCCCAAAACACCTTGCATAACTCTCCTATGAAAGCATATCATTGTTATAAATTAGGTGGTCCTCTTGATTATGAAAGCATATCCTATGTAACTGTCGTACCCAAAATACATGTCGAATATCGATTCATATACTTAGATTTCGATTTAGAGGTGTCAAAAATTGGCTGGATCTTATCGATTTGACAAAACCCGAATGCTTTATGGAGTTATTACTTTTCATGTTGAAAATTCAAATTTTTTTTTTCTAAAATACTCGCTATATTAAGTTAATTGGTGTTGTTCATATTTCAAACTTATTTTATACATTTCGGCTAATATGTAGTTAGAAATATGGTCAAGTTGAATTTTGTTGAATTGTCTAAACGCTTCTTTTATAATATTAATTTTTTATAATTTTTATACATGTTTTTAAGATAAATATAATTAAAATTAGGCATTGAATTACGTCAAAAGTGAAATATAGTAAATATAATGGAATGGTGAAACCATCAACCAACTATTAATGCCAAATAATTGTACTAAACACATCAAATGTCATATTGACCATCAACAGTTCATTACTTCAACGTCATAAAGTGATTTTAAATTATGTGGAGCTTTAGCTTTTAAGGGATTTGAATGTACATAGCTTTACCTTACAACTTTGCAGGATCGACCACCACGTCAAGACATTCCTCTACCTTATGTTACCGAGAAAGTTCAATCATCGAATAAAGAATTTGGAAGGTGAAGTTGATCAATTGCATAGACTATGAGTGATAGAGTATATAATATATTTTCTAAGCTTCAACCATCGGCTTATATACTCTATCAGTTACAATTAAAAAAAAGTGTATATTTAGCCTATACTTCCACATACGAGATTACAGGTGACAGATCGTGTTCTCTTGTTGCAAAGCCTCATATGGCATTATTGTTGGTTTTAGTCCTTTTTTCCATTTCTTAAATGAGCTTTGTATATTATACTTCTATTTAGTATTTAGTAGTTGGTACTTATGGCTTCTAGGAATGATATTATGTAGTAAGAAGCAATAAGTTATGTGTCTTATTGTAAAAAATTATTTTAGTTTTAAGAAAGTTGGTGGCTTAAACATGATTTATGGAGTAATTAGCTTAATTGTGATGTTAAATTGTTTTGTGCACAAATTAAAAATGTTTGTACAAATTACTTAGATATCTTGTTGATCTTTAATTTGCCCATTTTATATATTACACAGTTTAATATTTATAGTATTTTTAATGAAATAACTCAGATCATGACCTAGACAGATTCGAGCCTAAATTCTTTTCTATTGAGATTAGTGCTATGAACAAAAGATGGCATCTTATATATGAAAATCTAGTCAATTCACTTGGATATTTAGTCCTAAAAGGAAAGGTTAGAGAACCTCAGTTTGATAAAACAAACAAGAAAAACAAAGAAAAACATAAACAAATACAAAAGCAAGAACATGAAAGCTTGTTTAATGGTATTTTGGACAACTTCCCCTCAAAATAGATTGTATTTCATTAAACATTCAACAATATAATAATGAAGCAACACTAATAATGCTTGAGAACAACCTCTCAAACTCACTGAATTCACCTTTGAGGGAGATCACACACATTCTCTATATATAGCTCGTAAATTTCTGAATAACCCTAGCCCATTAGACAAAATTACCCACCAAGTATCGAGTAAAACAGAAAATCTGAGTCTTCACTTGCACGCAAATGCTCGAACGAGCAGAATTCTTGCTTGAACAATCACCTCTTGGGGTCCTTTTATTGACTTCTAATGTATTGTGCTTTGTTTAAGGCATGTGTTATGCATTCCTTACCTTGTTCAAAGCAACTTTTAAGAATCTCCCTACCTAATTAAAAATGTTTGTACAAATAACTTAGATAGAAGAAAAATAAATCTAATGCAAATATGCAATACAATCAATATTGAGCCTCTACAACTCTATACATATTCTTTGTTTAACCGGTGTGAGAGCCAAATTATCATAATTCATAACAAGGAACGACAAGTAACAATCAGTGTCGTTCCTGACATTGCATAGACCCTAGCTAAACTGAAATAAATGACCCTCACTATAAAGGATCGATTCTGAATTTAAATGGGTATTTGGAAAAATAATAAAGACGGACTGTATATATTATAATTAGCATTACAAATGTAAACGTGTCATAATTTTTAAATGATAAAAGAATTACTAATAAATTGTAAATTTTTAAGTGTCTATTTTTCTAATTTTAGGCTCTTTTTAACTCTGAGCCTTATGCAATTATCTACCTTATCTATGGTCAAGAACAACTCCAGTAACAATCACCGTAACGGAATTGATAAGGAAATCTCATAATTACAATATAGCTATTGCAAACATTAAATAAAGCCATAAACCTTCCCAAACGGATTTAAGATCTGTGAATGTACTTTTTGTTGTAGTAATTTCCATAACCCATTTGTTTGTTTAAAGGCATTTTTTACATTCGTAAATTCACTAATAATTTAAAAGTGGAATATGAATTCTTGGTTAACTCGCTATTACAGTGCTATTAGATTTTTATACATTTTTTATTGTCATTTATCTACATTAGATTACCCATTAAATTTGTCTGTGTTTTTTTTTTCGTCTCTCACGCTAATTTTCTCCCATGATAATTTATCTTTATTTCCGCTTTCTAATATCATGTATTTGTGAGAGTAATTTTAAGATCATTTTACTCACTTCAATATAATTGTTTATATTTGAATTTAGCGGCGGATCTAAAATTTTGTGAATGGAGATACAATATTTAATTATTACTTTATTTGAAAAATTGAGATAATGTGTAAGTCTTTTTAAGGTTTTTTGTTTTTAGCTCTCGACTATTAAATTTGAAAATTTTCATCTTGTGTATATTAATTTTTGACTTACGTTTGTATTTTCCAGTTTTTTTTTTTTTTTTTCTGTGATTGTTTATTGACTCACTTTACAATATTAAAAGCTGCACATGCATCATATTCAATTAATTATTAAAAATTAGAAAATATAATTAAAAAATTAAACTAATATCTTTTTTTTGAAGTAAAATTGAACTAATCTTATATAACTTAAAAAGGCTAAATAGGCAAAGTTGCATTAAACAAACAATTAAATAAACAGTGCTAAAATTTTAATTTCAATATATTAAAGCTTCATGAACCAAACTAAAGAAAATCATTGTTGGCAATTACTCCAATTTCACGTTTGAATTCAAGAGAGAAAAAAGATTTTCATACTTTGTAAGATATATTCTCTATGTTAAAAAGTAAACCATGTTATTAAGTTTAGTATTATTTAAATAGGAAAGTAAGTAATAAATCTAAAATTCTATTTGAGATGAAAATATCGTATTTTTGGTAAAGATTTTAGTTTAATATTTATTAATACCCCTAAAAAGTAAACCATGTTATTAAGTTTTGTATTATTTATATAGGGAAGAAAGTAAGAAGTATAAAATTTTATTTGAGATAAAAATACCATATTTAAGATGAAAATATCTTATTCTTATATAACAAAAAAAATAAAATTAATTGTGCTCTTGAAGGCTATACTACGATTAAAAAGTTATCAAAAGCGACAATTTTAATTCAAGCCGGTTTAAAATTCTATTTGAAATCAAAGTACTAAAAAATAAAATTGTTGGAGTATTTTATTTTTAAATTTACATATTTTAAAATCAAAATATAAATACTATATTAGCATTATAATTTCATAAAAAAAAAAAAGATACTAATTTTTATCCAAAATATATTAAAAAAATTCCGTTGCCGGGACTTGAACCCGGGTCTCTCGGGTGAGAGCCGAGTATCCTAACCAACTAGACTACAACGGATTGCTGCTGAGTATCAACGATTAAAATAAAATATTTTCTACAAAGCCCCCACACAAACATCCCTACCATATTTCACCTTCATCCATCCGAACACGACCCGCCCAAAAACTATCTGAAAAAACACACAAACACACATTCTTATTATTCTCTCTCCTCCACTTTTTCCACATTCCATTTCCCAGGAAAAACTCCATTGTCAACAACAATGGCTTCCGAATAATCGTTCTCAGATCTACCAGTTTCGCTTGCATATTCATCTCTTAGGTTACAAAGAAAGAGAAATCAATAATGGAGGCGCAACTTATTGAGAGATTGGAGAAAGCAGTTTCACGATTAGAGGCGATTTCCTCTTCGTCGGCGATTTCTTCTCGAAGCATCGATGTTTCTGGTGAGGATGCGGCATTGGATCCTTCGATCGTCGCTTTGGACGATCTGATTGCTACTTCTGTTGGCAAGGTTTCCGCCTCCGCTGAGAAGATCGGCGATAAGGTTTTGGAAGCTACCAATGTTCTTCGTGATGCTTTTTCTGCTTTGCGTGAACTTCTTGTCAAAGTTAAATTTACTCAGGTAAATTTAATTTGATTCAATTCGGATACAATTTTCATTGAATTTCTTCTAATAGGATTTTTTTTCGTTGTGTTTGATGTGAAATGTGCGTATTTTTTTTGTAATGTAATTTTCAAAGACATAATTCAATATGTTGATGATGTCGGAGTAAATGGTTGATGAGGACCGAGAATAGTGCAGATTTACATTTTGACGTGATTTGGATATTGAAGTAGTAATCTGAAAATTGTTGTGGTTGAGCTGTATGGTTTGACGAATTATGTGCTAATGGATCTAGAACTTTCTTGATTCTTCTAAATTCTTAGATTGTAGAATGATTACAACGATGTTAATAAACTACATTACACGAGCAAAATATCTTTGTTGAAAGTCGTATAGTGGTTATTTAACAATATTAAGAGGTTTGACTCTCATCTTGGCCATTTCACATGTTAATGCATGTCAAAGAGTTTTGTTTTCTCTCGATTGGATTTTGGACTGATCAAACTTATATATTAAGCAACTATACTTCATGATGTAAATATATGTGGTGAATGGTGATAGTCAGCTATGGATGTGAGGAGGTTTGGACTATCACCATGGACTTTTGAACTCGGAGGTCTGAATCAGTATCACCTCCACAGAAATTTGTAATTTTAGCAATTTTATATTAGGACAGGCAATAAAGGGATAATTACAATACAGGACAGAGTTAATGCCAATGGCCTTATTTTAAAAGTTTCGTTGGTTTGTTTCTATTTTGTGTTATGTATGCCTTTTTCTTTCCATGATAAGGTTGAATCTTGTAGGTTTTCTTCTGCACTTGAGAGTGACTATATTTGGAGATCATTCCACAGAAATAATTTTTCTGTTTTCATTGTATTTGTCACTTGAAAATTGAAATGCAATATTTTTTCGTGTGTGTTTAAAATACCAATGTGACATTACATATACAGTTCAATTACCGATGTAATGACTAAAAATAAGAACTCTTTATGTGTATGCGTAACTTAAATGGGCACACATCTTGGAATGAAGAAAGTAGTATGTTACTCAAACTTCTCCTGATTATCCCATATGGGTGTATCACCACAGATGGGTATAGGCAGGATCCTTGTTAAGATTGTTTATTTGAGATACTTTGATACTTAATATCTCCTATTATATCCAGTTTGGTGGCTAAGATTGGAGAAGATATGTTGAAGGTTTTGACTAGGGGTTATACACTGTTGCGCTGTGCTGTTTTTAAGAGTTTTGTTTGCTTAATGCATTGTAAATCTTTGCAGAAGCCTGACATGGCCGGGTTGGGTGAGTTTCTAAAACCACTGAATGAAGGGATTATGAAAGCTAATGCCTTGACAGAAGGGAGACGATCTGAGTTTTTCAACCATCAGAAATCTGTTTCTGACAGCCTTGTAGCTTTAGCATGGATTGCATATACAGGCAAAGATTGTGGTATGTTTTTTCTCTTTGTCCTTTTAATTACTGAAGTTTTTATCTATCCATAATGCATCTTTTGGTTCTCTCGTTAGGTATGAGTATGCCTATTGCACATGTAGAGGAAAGTTGGCAAATGGCTGAATTTTATTGCAACAAGGTATTGATTATGTTTTATCACCTTACTTTGCTTATTTCCTTAAATTATTGAAAGCAGAAGTTGATGCCATATTTTCTTTTTAACGGCTTTAGCAACTAGTATTGTTCAATGGCTTTGAGCACAAATAAACTTTTCTCATTTCATTAGCCCTCTCATTCGATTGTGTGTGTAAATATTTGTTGTTTACAGTACTTGATATTAGAATACATGTTCTGAATTTTTCAGTGCTCTTTATTTCTCAGGTTCTGATAGAGTACAAAAATAAGGATGCTAACCATGTAGAGTGGGCAAAGGCTTTGAAGGAGCTCTATTTACCAGGTTTGAGGGATTATGTTAAGTGTCATTATCCACTGGGACCAGTTTGGGGTACATCTGCCAATGCAACTGTTTCTGTGGCGCCTAAAGCTTCTCCACGCACTGCACCAGCTGCACCAACTCCACCTCCTGCATCACTTTTTACCTCTGATACTGCCAAACCTTCTTCATCACAGCCTAAGACTGGAATGTCTGCTGTATTCAGTGAAATCAGTTCTGGTTCTCTTACTTCAGGTAGCTGCTTCACACATTCCTTTTCTTTATTTTTTTCTTTTTTCCTGCTTGGTTACTTGTTTGACCAGACTGTTTTTTCTCTAGGCCTGAGAAAGGTTACGGATGACATGAAGGCAAAGAACCGTGCGGATCGTAGCGGTGTTGTTCCAGTTATTGAAAAGGAACAACGTGCTAAGTCTGCATTTTCCAAAACAGGGCCTCCAAAGCTGGAGCTTCAAATGGGTCGTAAGTGAGTGTTGTAATTTTTGAGAGTGTTTTCCTTTGCTATATGTGATTGATCATAACCTTAATCTTTTTCATTCTTTTTTCTTGTAGGTGGGTGGTAGAAAATCAAATTGGAAAGAAGGATCTGATAATTGATGACTGTGATTCAAAGCAGTCAGTTTATGTTTTTGGGTGCAAAGATTCTGTTTTACAGATACAAGGTTTGTTGAGTGTATTGAAGAAAGATTTGAGACATTGAATTTCACTTGATTTGAGAATTTCTGTTATCTCTTTGTTGATTCCATTGTCTGTGGGGACCTCACATTTCTCCTTTTATGCTCTCCCTACAGGAAAAGTTAACAATATAACTGTGGATAAATGCACAAAGATCGGATTGTTATTCATGGTTAGTGTGAATTTGTTAATGGGAAAATTGCATTTGTTGATGCTCAACATTATATTACGCTGTGGACTTATGCACATTGACCACTCTTAAACAGGATGTTGTAGCAGCCTGTGAGATTGTGAATTGCAACAGTGTGGAGGTGCAATGCCAGGTAATGCTGTTCTGCAACCAAAAAGACAATGAACTGAAGAATAAAAATCAAAATAAAATATTTTCCTTCTCTTGGCTAGAGTTCATCATAGCTGAAAATGAATAAATGGATAGCATATCCTAATTCTGTCAGAATTGAAATGCAGGGTTCAGCTCCAACAATTTCTGTGGACAATACATCAGGATGTCAATTATACTTGAGCAAAGATTCTCTGGAGACTTCTATAACAACAGCCAAGTCAAGTGAGATCAATGTGATGGTGCCTGCTTCTGATACTAATGGTGATTGGGTATGCAGAATTTGCTTTTTTGGCCACATACTCTCTTAGTAAACTTAATTGTTTCCATAATGCAATTTTCCTAGATGTTTACAAGGTTCATGAGAGAATAGAGGGAGGATTGGAGGAGGGAGGATTAGCTACTTAGGTTAATATGATGTAAGGGATAGAGATAGAGGGAGGATTGGAAGAGGAGGTGTTGATGAGAGAATCAAATGCCGAATCTTGCTGATAGTTGGGAGAGAAATATATCACCAATTCAGTGGGTAAAAGGGAGGCTAGAGTTGATGATATGTCATTAAATCATGACAGGGTACAGCGGCATCTCTGTGTAGATGAATAACATTGGAATTGAAGCCACATGTCTTTAGGGATTGCAAGGGGTAACAATAGTTACCCTTATGCAAGATTTTTATAGATGCATTTTGCATCTTAAATCCTAAAAAAGCTTGAACAAATTGTTGTATGAGACGGTCTTACCGCGAGACACTCCCCGTACATAGGTTAAATAGCCCAATTAAAACAAATAATGAGAATATAAGCTCTTTATTTGAGGCCGTCTCACTGAGAGATGGTCTCTTACAAGAGTAGCTCAAAAGCTCGAGTCTTGTGGAACTATATTGTTGTAATCTAATGCATTTAGATTTTACAATGCAAGCAAACCGAAGGTATAGTATAGGTAGAAGATGCTAATAATTATTTTGGCAGCCATTAATGTAATGGCAATAGTGGTAATGAAATATATGTATTTTGTAGTCTATCTCCTGCCAATGTCTTGGCACTAGGGTAATGAATGTGCATCTATTGTAGTTGACCAACTGAGGCTAAGAACTAGGTATACCTTTTAAGAGATCGTCCCATTAAAATTTTTTTGCATCAACTTTTTGTGTCAAATGGACCAAGGTTTAAGGGACAGAGAGGTTCTTATATAGGCGAATTATTCAATATTCTACAACTATTCAATCGAGACTTCGTCGTGTGTTCTTACTAATGGAAGTTTTTGAAGAGAGAAATTTTAGGGTGGTGTGGTGGCCAAAAATTTCCATGCAATATATTACATAAAGTATTTGTAACTTCATTACCACTAAGCAAGCTATTACAACAATACAAGTGAGCTCCAAAAGTGTTGGCAAGGTAGCTCTCTAATTAAAATTCAACTTAAATGTGCATACCTTGTATTACCTACTGACTACCAACTAAACATTTCCTGTATCCCTAAAGATTGTCCTATTTGACTTTTTTTGTAAACTTTTTCAGTCTAATGGGATGATCTTTCAGGAATTGAGGGATTTAAGAAATCCATGTTTCTGTGTTGTTTGCTACCCTATTGCAGATGAACTTATAGTGGTAAGTGGTAACGATACTGATTTAGGAGCTCTAGGAGCTCTAGCCATTGATAAGGCATTTAAGAAATCCATGTTTCTGTATTGTTTGCTACCCTATTGCAGATGAACTTATAGTGGTAAGTGGTAACGATACTGATTTAGCAACTCTTCTGATTATCTTACAATGACACTGGTAAAATTTTCCTGCGCTGAATATGTACATTTGTCTGCTAAAAGATTAGATGTAATTAAAGACGCTGATTACATTTGTATAGGAGCTTCAAGGTTGTAGTATGTTAGATGTTTTGTGTTTGGATTACTGGAGTTTAAAACATTTTCTTTTTCCAACTTGTAGGGAGAGCATGCTCTTCCGCAGCAGTACATTCACACATTCAAGGATGGTCAGTTCATGACTTCTCCTGTTACACACTCTGGTGGTTAAACTGTCGCATTTCATCATTGTGATTAACCTTTTATCATCTAGGCAAAGAAGTGCATATTCCATACTTCTAGCCTGTTTTGATTGATTATATGGTTGGGTTTTGTTTATTTTTCTGAAAGAGTTTTCCATTCGGCTTTTTTTTTTCTTGTTTTTTTAATTTATTTATTGATCACCTTGGTTGTAATATGTTTGTGGGTAAGGTTGTTGCTTTGTATTGGTTTGATGTTACAAGCATCCTTGTGTAAGAACTCAATACTATGTATCATTGTTTCTTCATGGATGTTATAAATCGAGTTTGTGTTTTTTGTTTATTTCTTGGAAGATTGTTTAGACTCTGCCTTGTTTTTTTTACTCTTGTGAATAATTGATTCTGCATATATTTATGGTGGAGCCTCCAGTTGAATAATAGTGGACGAGGAAGCTGTATGCCATCTTCCTTAAAAGTGAATAGGTAAATAAAAGAGATGTATGTTGTTGTACTAGTACCATATTTAGCCCTCTTGAGCACTTCTAGAGAGCATATAGACTAAAATGCCCCCAAGTATGTAGATTTTCACGTTGTACTACATTGAAATCCAAATCGAAATCCATCGGGGTGCTTGGCAATTGGAAATGGAAATTTCTAGACTTTTAACGATTAGACTTTAAGGTTAAAAAAAGTCTCATTTTTCGTTTGTTATATTAGAATTTTATGTGAGACTTTGTAGTTAAAGTCTCAACTTAAAATACCTTTCCTCTCAAAGCATTTTTTTTATCTCGGGGTTTCGATTAAATTTAATTCCCTTTCCTATGACTCTTTTAAACAAACAAAGACCGGCTTTTTATTCCTAAATCCTAATCCCTGTCACTCAAATCTCTCTTGCCAAACAACCCCAGAGGATATTGAGTTCATTTGTGAAAACATTAGTGCGGTCGTCATTTAAGTGGGACCTATATTTCTTTAATTGATTAATCACAATCTTGAACCGAAGTGTAGCCCTTTTAGGTAGGTATTGTCGAAGTTTAGTATGCTAAGGAACTGCTCACTTTTTCTTTGGTCTAAAAATGATAGAAGAAAAAGTAAGGAGGAAAAAGAGAGTATTTTGGTTCTCTATTTGGAAAGAGTAGATCTATGTTAAAGGGTATCAAGTCCCTATTTTTAAGGATCAATTCGAATTCAGATGGAATAGATGACTGATTTTACTTCCCGCCATAATTCTTTTTGGCTTCCTGATTTTGACAATAAAGTTGTATGGACACATCATCATCGTGAATTTTTTACAAGTATTTTCTCTCTTCCTTTGAAAATTGTACGCAATTTGTTTGGCTTTTTCTTGGATACGTCCTATGTTTTTAAATTTTTTATAGATTTTCGTGTCAAATATGATTTATAAATTATTTAAATAAAAAATTAGTAATCTTATGTATGTAGTTAAGTTATTATATGCTCTTAACTTCTTAAGTATATTAAAACTATAAATTGATTTGTTTTAAATCTGTAAAAGTATTACTATTAGATTAAAATACATATTATTAATATATTACTATATAAAACATAATCATAAAATTATGCACTAAATAATATAGATTATAAGTAATTACATAAAATAATAGAAAATTTCTACACATGAAAAATATTATAAAAATAATTTAAATGTCCAATGTCTTTGTAAAATCTTAAAATAAGTTTTCAGTTAAAGAACATATTTTTTTACTATAATAGTTAACATATAACTTAATTTTAAGTATTTATGTGTTATAAATTTGCCAAACATAGGTGATAAAATATCATTTGAAATATATTTTACCGATACCTTATCCTAATTTTTAATTATTATTTACTTAAATAATTAATATGTAATCTATTTAATTTGTGTAGTTTTTTTAATATAGCCATATAAGTAATATACATGATTATCTATGAAAAACTTTCAAAATTATTTTCTTTTCTTAATTTATTAATAATTTATTTTAATAAAAATTAATAATTTACATAAATGATTAATGTTATTCGATAATTATCCATTGTAATTAAAAGATATTACATATTTTAGATGATTGTATATGGTAAAAAATTAGTAAATAAGGTAAAGTTTTAAAATCTTTTGTAACTAATCAATTAAACAAATCTAATTAGAAAGATACTACATGATATGCTAAAAAATATTTTCCTGATAAGAAAATGAAAAGAGCGGAAAATTTTTATTGTAAAGTCGACATGTGTCATAATTGTTTCTTCATTAGTATATTCTATAGATAGATAGATAGATTTATTAAAAATTTATTTTAATGAAAATTAATAATTTACATGAATAATTAATATGTTATTCGATAATTATCTATTGTAATTAAAAGATATTACATATTTTAGATGATTGTATATGGTAAAAAATGAGTAAATGAGGTAAATTTTTAAAATCTTTTGTAACTAATCAATTAAACAAATCTAATCAGAAAGATACTACATGATATGCTAAAAAATATTTTTCTAATAAGAAAATAAAAAAAGCGGGAAAATTTTTATTGTAAAGTTGACATGTGTCCTAATCGTTTCTTCATTAGTATATTGTACAGATTTATCAATTACTTTTAATTATATTTGAATACTCCCTCCGTCCTTTTTTGTTTGTCCACTTTAAGGGAGAGAAATTTAAATTAGATTTTTGAATTATATATTGAAGATAAAATATATTCATATGAGATCTTGTTGGATTTGTTTTGATGTAAAGTTTTTTAATATATAATTTTTGTAATTTTTTACGATGCGCATTTAGAGATATTAAGGTTTAAAATTTACTAAAAAAATGCTTGCAAAAGATAAAGTGGACAAAAAAATAGAAACGAAGGGAGTATTATTCTATAATTTAAAATATAGCTAAAATGAAATTTTATTTAATTTATATTGATTCTCAATGTAAATATTATCAATGTAAAAATTATATAATTTTTATTTTGATAAATTCAAGATATTAAAATTTGCATAAATACATCAATATATGTGCTTAACTAAATAGTAGAACACATAGGAAGGGACATAGGGAGTACAAGTTTTTCCTTAGTATGTCGTTTGTATAAGGTTTTTCAATTTGTAATAGGGGGCGTTTGGTTCTTAGCTTTACTTAGTTTTGTGGTTGATTTTTGACTTTTGACTTATTGGTTGGTTAAACAACTAAAAAGTATTTGTTAAATGGTCTTTAAAGCAGCTGGAAAGCTGGCTTTTAAGCCAAAATGAAAAGGCTGCTCCAGCTAGCTTTTTTAGTTAGCTTTTGGCTTATCCCACTTTTTCTCTAGTGAACAGTCAACAGTCAATACTTAAATTTACCAAAAATCTCCACAAATAGCTAGCTCGAAAGCTAATAAAAACAGTCAATATTTACAGCTGGTCAAATAAGTCAACTAAAAAAGCTAACAATCAATTGCCAAACACCCTATAATGTAATATTTCTCTAACTTAAAGATCAGAAAAGTGATGAATGAGTAACTAAGTGAATAGTTAAAAAAACTATGTGAAGCATATATCATTGAAATTTCAAAATCAAAATTTCTAAAAGTTCATACTTCTAATGTCTCGAATTCATCCTATAGGTATTTGGTGAATAAATCAAGAAAATTTGGTAAATTTATATAAGAAGCGGACGAAATGTGTAGATAAGATGAATAATTAAATATATAAATAAAATTTTTTTAAAAAGTATAAATTATGACCAAATAATAAAAATAAACAAATTTAGTATGACAAACTAAAAAATAAAACAAATTTCATGGAATAGTGAAAATATTTTCGGATTTCCTAATTTGCGAATAAGAAATATGAAGTACAAATTATTATTATTATTTTTTTTTTGAGTTGAAGTACAAATTATCTTAATCATAACATTAACTAATTTTATAATAACATTAACTAATCTTATAAAAGATTAGATTAAAAGCTATTTGTATTTGAAATCATTCTTCTAAACCAGCCTTACCATATCAACTAGTCAGCACTGCAGAGGAATAATTTGAAATACGTAGAGTTTGGGTTTGGTTAAGCTTAGCAAATTATAGAACTTCCTTTTCCTTCGGTGCTAAGTAAAACTCAAGGCAAAGGCCCAAGCAATGCCTTTATTATTCCCTGTATTCGTAGCATTCAAGGCAGTCAATATTAAATGATAATCTCTTTGTCTCTTTGAAATTATTTTTTTTTTATGTTTTATTGAATTTATTTTATTGTTTTTATATTTGTCTTATTAAATTTGTAATTTTTTTCTATCATAACGGACACTCTTTTTAACTTATATTTTCATCTCACTCATATATTTTTTTCTACTTCACTCACTTTTTTGATTTATCTCATCTACTCTATTTTAATATGGACCAACAAAAAAATAGTAATTATTTTCTAATGATTATACTTTAATTGTATTTATTAAATAAAAAAATATACTTTTTTTATATCTTTTAAAGTTCATAAACAAGTACTTCCTTCATTCTGAAATACTCGCTACATAACGGATTTTGACACTATTCATAATTCAAGCTTATTTTATATATTGCAGCTAATGTGTAAGAAAAAATATAGTCAAGTGACATCTTGTTTGAATTGTCTAATCGCATACTTTCATAATATTAAGTTTTTATAATATTTAGATGTGTATAGTTCAATATATAATTGACCAAAATTACACATTAGATTGAGTAAAAAATCAAATATAACAAGTATAGTAGAACAAAGGAAGTATTAAAATAGGAGGAAGTCTTAGTAAATAACGGTGATTTATAAAGTTAACAAATCATCCTTATGTGATGAAATTTAATAAGGCGAAAGTTTTGTGATTTTAGTTTATTTTTTTTTAATTTTATTATTATTATTTTTATCTTTATATGGTTATTTACAAATCACAATTATCAATTAAAAATTATTGTTAAAATAGTATTCATCATCCATAATCCATATACTTTTATCAGCTTACATGAAGTATAAATTTGTACAGCGGCACAGCGGGCACTTGATCTGCAGTAAAAAGTAAAAATCGGCAACGGCTAAGTTTGATGTTACAGAACTTAGTACTACTTCTGACTACTGACTTCCATCCCTATGCAATCTATATGTGGTCCCCACATCCCTCGTCTTTATTGAATCCATCAGCTTCATCTCATTCATCCCAAACACTTTTGTCACTAACGTCCTTTTTGTTTTTTGAATTCATCCATTTATGGCTGTTAGGCTTGTCCGAAAGTACTACTCCTAGTATTTTCAGAATATTTTATTTTTTTTATAAAATTTGACAATAAATTAAGATTGTATTTGGGAAAATGAGAACAATTAATTTACTTTAAATCGTAGATTTAAATTATAAATTTAAGATAAAGAGTTTGACAATAATAAAGTTTAATTTGTAAAACAATTTTTAACTAAATTTTAATTACTTTAAAATAATATTAAAATTGACTCAAATTCAAATATTAATTTTTTTTATTAGCTGAATACTAAAGTTAAGTTAATTTAAAATTTTTGAATGAAATCAAAAATTTCAAATATTGTATAAATTATTTAAAAAATTATGGCCTTTTTCATTATACTTATTATTAAGAGTAATATTTTTTCACACAAAATATTACTCCCTCCAATCCTTTAATTTAGTCCCATTTCTTTGGGCATGCATATTAAGGATTGTGTGGGGTCCATGTAAAAGGTGGTAGTTGGGTATTTTTAAGTAAGGGTATTTAAGGGTTTATGGGGGTAAATTCGTAATTATGTGTGTGAACTAAGGGTATTTAAGTAAAAAAGGATTGCCAAAAATAGAAATGGGACTAATTCAAAGATTTTGCCAAATAAGAAAATGAGACTAAATTAAAAGATCGGAGGGAGTACAATTTAGTGAGTTTGAAAATTATTCTCTTCATCTTTATATATTCTTCTCAAATTGATTCTACAAATTTTAATGTCAAACTAGAAAACATAGGAATATACAGTAGAGTCAAATTTTAGTAAACCCCAAAATTGACCGCCCTTTTCCCAAATTCTTACGGTATTTACCCAAACGGGAACCGTACATACCTTCACCAGTTTCTATCTCTCTCTCTATATATATTTACTTGAACCCTTTTACCATCAACATTAATTGAAACCAATTAAGGAATACACATGGCACCAAAAACCCATCTTTCAATTTTCTGTCTTCTCCTAATTGACTTAGTTTTAACAGCAAATTGTGATTCTTTTCTTGGAGTAAACTATGGGGAGGTAGCAGATAATCTGCCACCGCCTGAAGCGACTGCTAAACTTCTTAAAACGACATCGTTTTCAAAGGTAAGGCTATATGGAGCGGACCCCACAATCATAAAGGCACTTGCTAATACTGGAATTGGTATTGTTATTGGAGCTGCTAATGGTGATATTCCTGCTCTTGCTTCTGATCCGAGTCATGCCACTCAGTGGGTTAACTCGAATGTATTGGCTTATTATCCTGCTAGCAAGATTATTCTTATTACTGTGGGTAATGAGGTTGTTCTTTCAGGTTCGTTTTTTTTATTATTTATTTTTATTTTCCCCTGTTTTTTTAGAGTTTTATTATAATCAAGTATCACCAAAATTACTTATGATTTGAAATTTGATATATTACACGAATTGACTTGAGTTTTTTTATATTTCATAATGCAAAAAATTTAAAGGGAGGATTGAAATAGAAGTGTTTATCTTTCTTCTCATCAAATTGCAAATTATCGTGTGTTCTTTAATTCATATCATTTAGATATAGAAATAGAATTATTGATATTCAAATTTCTTAACTATAGGTATTTAAATTCTAGAAGAACTAATTTAATACTTAATGATGATAATTAAAATTATAAAAAACTATAGATGAATTAAATAAAATCAATCCTGACTATGTTTTAATGTATAGATTAAATATAAAATACAAATTAATAGTGATTGATAAATAATTTCTCAAATGCAAATTATACATTTGAAAAGAAACGAAAAAAATATTATTTAAAAATTATGATTTTTAAGGGGCATTTTCTTCTCAAAATCTCAATCTTTGCAATATTAAAACAGAAGATAAGAGATTTAGAGGAGAGGAAATCTTTCCAGACTTGAAAAGATTTGTTAAAAAAATTAACATCTTCCTTGCTTTTCTCACTACAATAAAATTAAATATTACTGGCATATATTAAGTAACATTAAAATATGTGTTACTAATTTATATTTTAAGTGTAATAATTATTAGTTTTTTATTTTGACTTTTAATTTAAATTGATTTAGTGGCATTTGATATTTGTTAACATATGTAATTGTTACTACTATTTATGAAAATGTCATTATATTCAATATCGCGAAAAATTTTAGTATAATTTTTTATTATACTACTAAAAAGTCTTATATGTGTCACTAAATCAACTATATATACCAATTAAAAATTCAAAATAATGATATATAAATTAAATGTTACTAAATATATCTCACTAAAAATATATCATTTTATAGTATCCTGTTCTTTCCTCTTAACAAACAAAAAGTTAATTTCCTTCATTTTATTTATTTTTTATCAATATCCTTTCTCCCTTTTCCTTCTCTTTTCTTTTTCTTTTCAAATATATTATCCAAATATAGTATAAATGCAAATCATAAAGGACAATTTTAAAGTGTCTAAAGATTGAATATATATACTTCAAAATTATTTCCGATTTATTCTTCATTATGAGTGTAAATAAAAAGAGCAGCATGCTCCCTATATGATGAATGCTTAAATTTTACTCGCTACACAAGTGTTGTTGCATAAAAATTAAAAATTAGTATTTTTGTGTTGAAAAGAATATTATAACGACCACTAAAAAGTCGATGAGGTATGGGTAAGAAAAAAAAAGACAAAATAAACAATATAGTTATTTTTACTAAAAATAATAATAAAACAAGTAATTTAAAACGGTTTAATTAGGAAAATGTTCCAATATAAGGGAGAATGTACTTGGTTAACTTGTGTGTGGAAATTTAATTGTTTTATTTATGAATTTGAAAGGGAAGGTAGAGTACTAGAATGGGTTTAAAGACTTTAGACTTCATCCTTTTTTTTAATTTATTGAATTTTTGGAATTTAAATTTGAAATTTGGGCATGTCATATAATGGAGTTCTAATATTTTGAATGGTAAAATGGAGTTAAAGATTTCATCTTGTAATTTCTTTTATTGACTTTTTGGAATTCATATTCGAAAATTTGGCATTTCATATTCTTTTATGCCAATACAAAAATATATTTTTTAATGCTTCCAAAGCAAATTAACTCATAATATAAATTTTTATTTCCATATCATGAATAATTGCCATAGCAAAATCAAAATTTATCTTGACAAAATCAATACTCTACTTTTATTATGAGTTTAAAAGATTTAGCAAATGGATATGAATTATAAAGGGGATTGGATATGATAACAAATATATATGTAAAGCTCATTAGCTTGTTCTTTGATGCTTGAACTCAACCAAACTTTTGGTGGTAATAAAAGTATAAAGCAAACTTGCTCTTTGATTGAATCAAGTAATAGCTTAAAAAGAAAAAGAAAAAGAAAAAGAAAAAGGTAAAACAAAGAAAAATAAAAGAAAGAAAGGATGGAAGGAAGGAAGGAAGAAAAGTCTCAACTTGGAATGGCATATTGCAATTATTATACCACTTTGATTGAAATTTTTTTTCTATTTTCTGTATATAAACTAAATTGGTTCTAATCTGTCTAGGCTATATCCCTATTATTTGATTAAATATTTGTGTAACATATGACTTAGATTTACATAAGTTTTTGGTTTTGAATTACGATGGAATACACTAAAATGGCTCGAAGGGTACGAGTATAATTTGTCTGCTACCTCTTCCTTCAGACCTTATCTTTGTGCATGATGCTGGGTTAATGAGCTTGACCGTATTAAAATGGTTCATTGAACCACGTACACTCCTTATTTATATGATGTTGATATGATATTTTCTACCAACGGTAGTTTAGAAAATTTTATTACCATTAATAAGGATTATGTTGTGAAGATCTGACCCTCAATCGCAACATAAGTGGGACCCATTTAATAATAATATTAAAATGAAATGTAACTTATAACATATACAAAATGGTAGTCAAGTTAGTTTCGGTTACTGATTACCAATTATGATATGCAGGAGATCAGAACTTGATTTCTCAGTTAGTGCCAGCAATGCAGAATATTCAAGATGCTCTTAATGCAGCACAATTAGGAGGTAAAATTAAGGTCTCAACTGTCCATGCTATGGCAGTTTTGGGTCAATCCGACCCACCATCATCTGGAGCATTCAACTCAGCATATACAGACATTATGAAACAGTTACTTGACTTTCAAAGACAAAATGATTCACCCTTGACTATCAACCCGTATCCGTTTTTCGCTTACCAAAGCGATCCGAGGCCCGAAACTCTTGCATTTTGCTTGTTTCAACCCAATGCGGGTCGGGTTGACCCAGGAACAAATATCAAGTACATGAACATGTTTGATGCCCAGGTGAGTTGGAAAGACTAAATAATATGTGTTTGGTATGTGCCTTTTTCATAATTTTATAATACATTTGATGGACTTGTGATTGTGACTAAGGTAGGTAAATGACTATAGACTATTAGTGAACAAGCTTTTAGGTCAAAATTCTTATATCATCATAGTATAATAGCTGTATTTAGTCGCTCAGTTCTAATCAAAGTTAAATATTTCACTATAAATAAAGGGCAGTTGAGATTCGAACTCGTGACCTTTTATCTCGTTGGCTGTTGATATTATGTCAAAAAATCAATTCAATCAAAAACTTAAGCTGACGATTGAAGTCGTAGAATATATTATGTACGTTTTGAAATATATGCAAAAGCAAATAAGGACATCAAATAAAGAACAAAAGGAGTATATTCGTTCTTAGGTTTATTAAGGAAGTATAGAATATTCCGGTTTACAAAAGAACAAAAGGACCTCCTACCGAAAGCCATGTTTTGTTATTGCCTTCTAATTTTCATCCGAAGTTTAGGTTTAGTAACAAAAGAATATAAAGATATGGTTAATGGCAATAGCAAATTAGCAATACAAATCAAAATGAGATTGTTTTATGATGAAATTATTTATATTATGCTGGTCCCATTTACATTTACAACCTCTTACAATGTATTTGGATAATAATTTTAGGAAGAAAAGAAAGGAATGGAAAGGAGAAGGGGAAGGAAAATGAAAAAAAAAAAGTAACTATTGTTTGTTTATAGAATGAAAGGCTCAACGAGTTTTCCCTCTAAACCTTTCCAACAACTTTAAAGAAATTGAGATTTAAATAAAAATTATTTATCTAATTCCTCCAATCCGGGCCCATTTTGTTGTACAAGCAAGGGACCAAAGTGACAAATTATGATAATCAATAAGAGAAATAAGTTGATACTTGTTGAATTAGCAATATAGTAGTCCGTAAATGAAAAAGATACACAAGAAACAAACTTAATGAGATTTCATCTTAAAACCAATTAATAATAAATAAAGTAGACCATCAAATTTATATTTTAGTTAATATCTCTCTAATTCTTGAATATGAAATTCCACGTGTGGTTGTCTTGTGCTTGAACTTGGATCTGTTTTCCACTTCCTGCCTTTTTTTTCCAAACAAATTAACCATAGGTGACTCATCACATCTTTGAAGCACAAAGAAAGTAGTGCCAAATAAAGGATACTAGAAAGCATAAAGATTGACCAGTAAAGCATTTATGCATATAGATTGATGTTTCTAAATTTTCCAATTACATTTTCCCAATTAAACAAGCCTTTTTCCTTTTAAAATGGGGTTTGGAAATAGTTAATTGTTAAAAGAGGTTGGACAAAGTTTTATTGTTAGGTTATGTGGCACAACCCTCAGTAGATCACCGATTATCATCCAAGCATAGTTGGCCGATAATATTCATCGGAAAAGGGGCAAATCGCATTGTTTTACCATTGTATATGTATTGCAACTTAGAGTCTTTAGTGTCTCCTAAATTTTACCTCATTGTACCTCATTGTAAAGTACAAACGTACGTCTTAGAGTATATAACACATCTTAGGGCCTTAACTATTATCTTATACTTTTAGTTAAATTGGTTTTTTGATATGGTATCAGAGTCAGTTTGACAAAAGGTGACGCGTTCAAATCTAAGTACCCCTCAAATTCAAGTGGAATATTTTGCACTATGTATGAAGAGGGCTCGTATTGCATGCACACTTCTAGCCCAAATGACTCGTGTGAGGGGGCGTATTGGAGTATATAAGATATCGTGGACCTCAACCACCAGCTTAAGCTTTTGGTTAAGTTGGATCCTTGACAATACATGACAAGTATAACTCATACATCCTTTTTTCTTCTCAAATTGACACTTATTTGATTGAGAAAAGCCGATTTTTCCTTTTTACACGTGATTTAATTCAACCTCAAAATGCCCTTGAGACAGTAGATCTTCTTATACGTAAAAAGTTGTAAGGCGTCAAGTATTACTCGTTGCAGTGACTACATTTCTCTCCGCAGTTACTCTTCTTTTCTTTACGCTCACCACCTTTTTTTGTATGTCTTTTAAGGGATGCCTTAATGTGTAAGCATCCATGAGAGTGACTTCCTTGTCTGTTTTGCCTCATTATTGATAGTAGTGTGTGTGTGTGGATTTTGATGTATTCTGTTTAGCATTGATGCATTATGACATGGCCTAGTGGGTTAGTGCAAATAACTTAGACCCACATTTCTTTTATGCTTTACTTTGTCCTACAACAATGTCAATGTGGCAATCAACAAAACAAAAAAAAAAAAGGAAAATTATGTATATTGCATATCATACCTTTTTCTCCCTTTATGTTTTGATTATGAATAAATATGTATAATTTTCAATTGCTTTCGAGGTTTTCTCAATGTTACCTAAAACGAAATTTGATTTGATACGAGAAAATAAAACAGAAACAAAAAATGTTAATTTTCGAGGTTTTTCTCAATGTTACCCTAAAGGACGTGTAAGTGGTGAACTCATGTCAGAATCCTGAACATCAAACACAAGCTTGTTCTGCCTAGCAATTTAAGAATTTGTTAAGTACATAATGCTACTTCAAAAAAAATATCAGTACTTGGTAAAGTAATAGTTTTGGTAACATTTAGTAGTGTATATATTTGTTTTCAAAACGTTACAACTTCGAGGGTTTCAAAATTAAAGTAGCCTTACAAAATCTTTTCTACATTTTCTTTAACAATTTATATTGCAATAGGCCAACAACTACCATAATCAATATTTTTATTGAAGAACTACAATCGTACTACATCCATATTATTAGACATAAATTAACAGCTATAATTGTACAACTACATACAGCTAACAAATACCTCACAACTACCTCACGCTAACCAGTTGAGACTTTCAGGTTGATGCGGTGCGATCCGCCCTTAATGCAATGGGTTACAAGGACATAGAGATAATGGTGGCTGAGACTGGATGGCCTTACCATGGGGACAGCAATGAAGTTGGTCCTAGTATGCAAAATGCAAAGGCTTTTAATGGAGGCCTCATTTCACATCTTAGATCCATGGTTGGTACCCCTCTCATGCCTGGGAAATCTATAGATACTTACATTTTTGCTCTCTATGATGAGGATCTCAAGCCTGGCCCGACCTCCGAAAGATCATTTGGCCTTTTCAAGCCCGACTTGTCGATGACTTATGATGTTGGTCTCGAAAAGAGCAGCACACAGGTACGTATTCTTGTTGGTGATAACAAAAATATTATTTTTGATTCAGCTTCGTTCTAGAGTTCTTATTATTCAACTACAACGCGCATCGACGCATACTCACTCCTATCTCTACTGTCGACATACCTCGGTAGGTGAAAAGGTCAATAGTCAATGAAAAAACTGTACGTAATATAACTTTTATTTTGGTTTAAAAGCCAACTTTTCCGCTGACTAAACATTTTTTTCTACCTTTATGGCCCGTTTGGTAGGTGGTAATAACGATGGTAATGGGAATGAAAAACTAATGCAATTTTGGTTGAAAAACCTCTTGGCTATCTTGATGTACATGATTGTTCAACTTTAATTATCTCAAGTTTTTCATAAAATTCATTCCAATGCATTACCATCGGGAGAGGCAGTATTAGCTGGTAATGGAAATTTTGTAAACAAAAAAACTTTTTTGTGATCAAAGTTTTATTACCATGGGAATGATATGAAACTTTTGATGAATTTTACACTATAAATCATTCCCATTACCACCATTAAATACCACTAACCAAACGGGCCTTTAGATCATATCAAAAGTAAAAAAAAGCCAAAAACCAACCAAAAAGTCATTTGTTAAAAACACTTGTACGCCAAAGCAAATGTTTTTCTAAGAGATACTAGTACTAAGCAAGCATAATTGTCTTTTAGGCTCCAGCAACCACTCCATCAAAAAGTCCGGCGACTCCTTCAGAAAGTCCAGCTCCGACAAAGGCCCCATCAGCTGCCTCGACGACTCCAGCTCCAACAACGGCCCCATCAGTTCCTTCAACGACTCCAACGACAGAATCAGCAGGGACCCCTCCCTCGAAACCTTCACAGCAAACATGGTGTGTGCCAAAGAAAAACGTTTCAGATGCCCAATTGAAGGCCAATCTTGACTATGTTTGTGGACAAGGCATCGACTGCAGCAAAATCCAATCTGGTGGGCCGTGTTTTGACCCCAACACGGTGGCTTCGCACGCGGCTTATGCAATGAATCTGTTCTATCAGGCTGCTGGCAGGACTCCTGGGAGCTGTGATTTCTCAAAGACAGCAACAGTTACTTCCACAAATCCTAGTAAGTTTATTAGTGTTCATCATACAAAATCTTTTTGAAAAATTTATTTAAATCAACTAATTAATCTTTATATCATATTAGCCCACCATCTAGTATTTTTTGTAGGAATTTGGGTTATTGTGTTTTAGAGGTTTAGGATAGAGAGAGTTGTAAGCGAATGATTCACTTTTTATTGGTTACGAAAATGGGTTACATAACTACATATTTATAGTTGTCTTAGCCTAGTCTTACAATTTATGTAGAAGAATCTAGATAGTCCTACAAGATTATACATGTGATTAACTTCTAGATATTGGATACGTTTAGTTCATACTTATAAAGATAACTCTAGAACTACATACCTAGAAACTATTAAAAAATTTTCTAGATTACATTTTTAACATTTCCCTTAATCTAAAAAATCTTGTAAATAAATCACGAGACGTTGCATATGCACATGTCACCTACACTTACTAAATTTGTAGCTTGGATTTTCATTTTTGGCGCCTTTGTCGCTAATTGTCCGTCCCTTGTTATCAAAGTGCATTTGTTTTCTTATGTCTTCTTGCTAATACTCTTGTTATCAAACATCTTCGTTTCTTCTTGTGGACTGTGCTCCAGTCATTTTAGAGATATATATTTTTTTTTTCTGAAATTTTGAGATATTATTGCCCATGTCACCAACCATCTTTACTAATGTCCTTGCCATTAACAACATTTCAAAACTTTCAAAAAATTATCTCGTCATTATTTTCTTCACCAAATTGTGCAGTTTCTTCATTTTTCTTAGACCTATAATTTTTCTAGATATAAACCTCTTGCACACCCAACATTGTGGTTTTCCTTTAAATAATAATCTCCACTAACATGGTTAGCACGCTTACAAATTTCACAGAACATTTTAGTTTCTAAACTTTAATTTTCCATTGTCTTTTCTTCTCCATTTTCATTATTTTTCTTTATTACATTATTTTTGTACTTCATATTAAATTTTGTTTTAAGAGCCGTTTCTTCAATTTTCTCATCATTGTGTCTAGTTTTTCTTTGTTCATGGGATTTCAAAGTTCCCATAAGTTGTTCGACTGAAATGTTTGATAAGTCTTATGGTTATTCAATTATGGTCACAATATCATCATATTTTTCAGTTAATGTTAACAATACGTCTGATATATTTTCTCCATTTGACTTCTCACCTTACTATCTACTTGAAAAACTTGTTGTAATATTTCGCATGTCTCCTTTGCTATATCGACCCTTAACATTCTTGGAAAAATCAAATTCGCAAGTGCATTTTGTATTAAATATAAGGCCTTGGCATCCTGCACTCTTTCTGTCTCGAGCTTTTTCTTTTGCGGATCACTCAAACTGCTTTCATCTTTATACTCTTGGTACCCTTCATCTACGTATCTCCATAAACCATGTGATCTTAATAATGTCTTCATTTTAATCTTCCAAAAATCGTAATTTTTTAATTGGAGGTTTATTAAAATTATGGGGTCGTTATTTTTTAATTGTGTATGCTTATAGCTCTGATACCAAATATAGGAATTGGGCTCTTGTGTTTTGGAGGTTTAGGATAAAGAGAGTTGCAAGGGAATGATTCACTTTTTATTGATTATTCAAAAAGGGTTACATGAATATATATTTAGTTGTCTTAGTCTAGTCTTACAATTTATGCAGAAGAATCTAGATAGTCCTACAAGGCTAAACATGTGACTAACTTCTAGATATTGGTTACGTCTAGTTCATACTTATAAAGATAATTCTAAATCTACTTATCTAGAAATTGTTTAAGATTTTTCTAAATTACATTTTTAACATTTTTTATGTAAATCATTCATATTTTGTTGGGATGTTTTATCCCACATCGATAAATTAATTAAAGATGGTGTGCATACTTTATAAGTTATTGGCGAGTTCTTCCTCTTATTGTCATATGGTTTTGGGATGATATCTCATTGGCTTACAAAGTGTGTGTGCATCTTGTGTTTCCTCGATTATTTGCTGATATTGTAAAGTAGGAAAGAATTTCTCACTCTCTCCGTTTCTTTTTGTTTGTCCACTTTAAGTTTTTCCACTTTGGGAGAGAGAAATTTAAATTTAATTTTTGAAGTATATATTGAAGACAAAATATATTCATGTACGATCTTCTTAGTTTCGTCTTGATGTAAAGAATTTTGATATATAATTCTTAAAATTTTTTATAATGCGTAGTAAGAGATATCGAGACTCAAAGTTTGCTTTGAAATGCATGCAAAAAGTAAAATAGACAAATAAAAAGAAATAGAGGGTGTAGAATATATAGCATATTTTGTAGCTTCAACCATCAGTTTAAACTTTTGGTTGAGTTAGTTTTTTACATGATATCAAAGCCAACTTGACGGAAGGTCACGGCCTCACAGGTTCAAATTTAATCCACTCTTGTCATTTCAAATGAAATATTTAGCATCATATATGAGAGCATATGTTGCATCCATACTTCTAACTTAAAGGACTCTCGTGTGAGAGGGCCTAGTAGATATCACAAGGCTTTCAACCATCAGCTTATGTTCTTTGACAATCTCGACAATGGATTTTAAGTCAAGAACTAATTCACAACCAATCATGTACTCATGTCATATATGTTGCTAGTGTGTGTTATTCACTCAATACTTTATTCTTTTGTGAGTTTCAATCTTACAGACTTAAATTTAAGACTAATACCTTTCCTAAAATTTTTGTAGGTTATGGTTCTTGTGTATATCCTGGTGATGGGAATAAGAAAGTATCTGTAGGAGTTGGCCAAAACAAAGATAGTAGTGCTACTAACCCGAGACTCAATTTTAGTATGCATTGGTTTTGGTGGTGGTGTATTTGTGTCCTCTTTCTTCGTTAAATCGTAAAGCTCACTATTCTTTCGCGTTGGCGTGGTGCTCTCTCCTTCTCTCCGAACTTCGCCTTGCAACTTGTAGCGTCTCTTTAGCCCTCGTCACACCCTGGAGAAGAATTTCCTGCAAATGTGACTAAACTAAGTATAAAGAATTTCAAGCATGTAGTTATCATATGAGTTATGTACTTATTTATAAATTTTTCACCGTTATGAAATACCTGCATTAAATTGTGATATATAGTATGAAAAAATATCACTATCAATAACAAGTATAATGAAACGGAGGTAGTATGTATTTGTAGAAGTTGTTTGTTGTAAATTATGGCCAAGCTTTATCCTTCTTTGAAAGTGGACAAATGTCCACTTTAAAGAGTGTTTTGGTAGAAATTTTGTGGAAGTTTATTCATTTATATGGATGTTTAACCACTTTGGGGTCTACATGTGTCATGGAATGTTATTGGATCATAAAATGTATTTTTGGCTTGAGTAGTTGATTTAGAGTTAATTTTAAATAAAATTTAAAGTCAAGTAAAAATTTTAAGCATTTAATTATTAAGGTGGTCATAATAACCCGATTGATTATCACTAACGTCCACTTTGACGAAGGAAATCACTCTTAAAATGCATGAAGCATCAAACAAAAAGTAATTGGATTCCAATTTAATTTTAAATTAAAGGCATTTAAATTTGCTAAACGGATTGATTGTCAGTAACCCGATTTAATTTAATTTTAAGTTGGTCATAATAACCTGTTTGATTGTTACTAATCCAATTAAATTATAAGCATTTAATTTTATGGGTAAGAAGAATTTTCTATAGGCAAAAAGAGAAAGCAAGAAAAGTTTGTAGAAAATCAAACATAAAGTAATTAGAATCTAATTTTAGACTTTAGAAAATACTACTTCACTCTTAAATTGCATATTTATAAGATAGAAATTCAAGTTCATGTCAAATACTATATTTTTTTTTTGGTTGAAAGTATGAAACACACTATTAAATCGCACAAAAATCTCAATCATTACAACAAATTTAATATTTCGCAATATTAAATTTAGTGTTATTAAAAAATGCTATTGATTTATATTTTTAGAGTAATATTTGTTCGTTTTTATTTTAAGTTTCACTATAAAGTGATTTAGTGTCACTTTATTAGGCATTTAGTGACATATGTAATTGTTATTATAGTCTATAGTGACATTTATGAGAAATGTTACTAGATCCCATGTCGCGAAAAACTTTAGTATGATTTTATATTATGTTGCTAAAGAGTTTAATATATATCACTAAATCCACTATATATATACTATTAGAAATTTAAAGTAGTGACCTTTAAGTTAAATATTGTGAAATATATCCCACTAAAAGCAAATTATGTTGTAGTGAATCCGAATTTCGAAGCAATATGTAAAACATTTGGCATTTGCGTGCCAGTATCCATTTGTTTCATCAAAATTTTTATTTATGAACTAGGTAAATGTCAATCAGTAATCAATAGTAAACCTAATGTTATGGATGAAAAATAAGAAAATAATGTGGATTATGGTTAAAAAAAAAAAGGAATAGAGCTGTTAAGTATTAATGATGATTTTTATTTACCAAATAATCAAAATATGATTAAAAAAATTAATCTAGCTTGTTAGTGAAAGTAAGAAAAGGACTCAAGTACTATATTATGATTGGATGATGGAGAATCTAACAAGTATACTAGTATATTGTACTAGGTGTTAGCAGGTGCTTAGATGAAGCAAACCTTGGGCACATATGGCTTTTCTCCTATAATACTTAGACCTATCGAGTTTCAAGTTGATGATAAAGTGTTCCTTCGTGTTTCACCAACTAGAGCAGTAATGAGATTCTTGAAGAAGGGTAAATTAGCCTGAGGTTCGTGGGACCCTATGACATTTTTGAACGCATTGGCCTGGTGAAGTAGCTTATCGACTTTGATAATGATGAACTTTGATAATTTTGTGACATAATATGAGAGTTCGTGAAGATAAAGTACATAATGTCATTAGTGTTAGTAAAGCCTAGGAATGAACATAAGAAGATTATTAAGGCTTATAGTTTGAGTTGCTGAAAAATGTTCAGACTTCGTGATGATTACTGTTGACTTTTAGGAGGTAATAGTAAGTATTATAAAAGTTTGAGATTTGAATTCTTTAAATAGACAAAAGAGTTATGCAAATCAGTGGCATAGACTTATCGCGTTTCAAGTTAATTACAAGGTGTTCCTTCGTGTTTCACCAACTAGAGCAGCAAGGAGATACTGGATAAAGGGTAAATTAGTCTGAGGTTCGTGAGACCCTAGAAAATTTTTGAGCGCATTGGTAAAGTAGCTTATCGACTTTGATAATGATGAACTTTGATAATTTTGTGACACAATATGAGAGTTCGTGAAGATAAAGTACATTATGTCTTAGTGTTAGTAAAGCCTAAGAATGAACATAAGAAGATTATAAAGTCTTAGGATGGGTGACCTCCTTAGAAATTTTTTTAGGTGCGCATGAGTGAAGTCAAAGTGCACTGGAAAGACTTGTGTTGGTCTGTGGGGCTAGTCTACAGTCTCTAAGAGTAGTCACCGGTGGTCCGAGGGACCAGGGTGTTACACCCGTAGATCTAAAAGACCTGTTTTTAATTTTATATATATTAAATATACTTATTGTACAGCTGTACTAAACTACTATTGTAGTTTGTATTATAATTATAATTTGAATGTGACATACAAGTATATCACATTATCACTGACTCACTAAGTCCCTGTACTGGTCACTACTCTTAATCATTAATCCCCAGTTCCCCACTCATCCTCACAAACGACGGAAACAATCATTTTAAGTTGTATAATATTTTTTGGGTGATCGATTGTGAAATTATATATATTAGTATCATTAGTCAATGAATATAGCTTTATGACAATCTCAACACGATCCAAAAATACAAAAAAAAGTAAAAATAAGTCAGACCCATTCTGGACCCGGATTTGCAGTATCCACGGATCCGAATATGGGTCTAGCAAAACTAGACCCGCGGATCTGGATTGTGCTCTTGAAAAAAGATTTGGATCCAGGTCCACCTGGACCCGGTCCAGATCTGACCCATTGCCATCCCTAGTCGAACATTGCTATTTTTTTCTAAATGAAGTAATATTAAGGCTATAACCCATGTAAACACAACTTAAACCGAAACGCTTAACAGATCTTAACCTAATCAGTATGGTTGTATCGTTTATTTTAGACCTCTAAGGAATTATTCTGAGGATTATTCGTGAGCTGAGAGACTCATTGACCTCATCATTTTTTATGGGTATAAGTCGCCTCATTTCTTCCCTTTTCAGACCCTGATCTTAGTATCATATGACAATAAATAAAATATACTGAATACGATGATGATTATTTATAAAAAAGATAATAATATTTTATTTTAATAGAAAATATAAATTATATTTAAATTTAATTTAACATAACATTGTACATAAAATAATTTAAATAGTCTACTTTGCCATTACTAATCAGGACCACGACAACGCTAATCATACACCGACCTAGACCCATCCTATATAACACAACCCTTGATTTCTCTCAACCGTGGTGTCGTCCCTACACAACAAAGACTATCTTGCTAGTTACTGGATCAGGTTTGCCAGGAAATTATTTTTTTGATGCATAGTGACTCTAATATTTTTCTCTGTCCTTTCGAAACCTACTTTCCCACATTAAAATATTCAGTAATCAATGGAGTATTTTGTACTTACTTCACAATTTTTATTCTTCCCAACTTCATGGCGTTGGATTCTTCTTCTTCACCATGTTTTGTCATAATGCAGTAGTATAGTTAGTGACTTTTGATTTTTCCAGTCATAATGAATCAAGTACGCTAACAAGTCTCTTGATGCCACCATAAGTGGAGTATATATTAAAGACTTATCTTAGGGCTTGAGATTGGTTTTTAGCTGCGTTGCCCCAACAATTTTCAGCACTTCAGCTTTTGTTTGGCATTTGTTGATAATGTTATTATGATAACAATAGTTTGATTTAGATTTAGAATACTAGGATGCATTTATATGTTGTTTAATGATGGTTTGTTATTTTGCAGGGGCATTTCAGATTGGTAATAATGACATAAAGTCATATCCCGAATCTGTTAAGAGCGTTGTTCATTATGGAACATTAAAAGTATTCGTTAACTTATGACGCTTCTCAAGTTTACAGTCAGCTTTATCTTTTTGAGGCCTCCAAAACTATACTTCTGGAGTTATTCACCTCGCTTGTCTCATTAATCAGGTTGGATGCTTATGGAATTACCACTGTAACACAATACTATAGTTTTTCTTTAGTCATGAAAACAAGTTATGCAAGTTAAATTAAGATTCCAAATTTGAATGTGCAGTTAGAAAGATGGATGAAAATTATTTGCAATTATTGATGCCAAAGTTTGCTCCTTTTGCCTTATAATATTTGTGAGATTGAACTTTCAAAAATTTTCTGGTTTTTGTTAAGATTTCATCATTGTTGTATTCTTTTCTCCTACTTGTCATCTTTTAGCTGCCATTTATTTTTATCCAAGTATTATGATCAATGAGGAAAATCTGAAATATGTAGGAAGAAATATGTGATGTATATGTTGGTAAGTAGATGGGCATCAGTTGTTTTGGTTGATTAGAAGTTCTGAAAAATTAGCTTGAGTTAAAGTGACTTGATTGGATTGAATGTGAGTAGTTGCAGATATTATTGACTGAATGTCCGTTATTTAGGTATCAACATAATAGGCTCGTATCATAAAATGGAAATTGAAGAGAGAAAACTAAAAGTTGTTACATTTACTAGAAACTTGCAACTTTAAACTTCTTTTCTGTAATCAAAGTGCAAAAGTGGATTTAGTTTCACCTTATAGTTCAATATAGACCCTTGTAACGGGGCCGGGGATACATAGTACATATTAGTTACTAGGAATAACTTGGAGAAAATGCGGATTGTATTAGTCGGTTGGTTGACCATCTCATATGGAAGGGAGTGTATTAGCTGGCTACGTGTTATCTCATCAAGGGAGTGTATATTAAGGGTTCAAGTCATCTTAGCAACAAGTTTTTAACAATAATTTTGCTACATAAATTTTTGCCCCCCTAATAACTTTTGTATCTGGCTCCACCTTTGCTTGTAACAATGACTCTGTGAAAAAAATGTCATATTAGTCATGGTTAAAATAGACGTTTAATACATAGTTGTGGTCAAAAATGAGAATATACATATTGTAATTTTTTGAAATTATTATCTTGACTTTAGTACATTACAATTTAATGTATTGTGTGTTCCACAATGGAGTACAATCGTACACACTACATAACATCACAAATTACAATTGTATTCTAGCAGCTAGTTTTTGATATATGCTGGGGTTTGACATAATACAAAATAAAGTTTGTATTGTTTGCATTTTATTCTCTGTCCTTTTTGTTTACCTAATTTCGTTAGTACATCTGACCATCAAATGGATTACAATTGAGGCAGATGATGGATTATCGGAGATGAGTCTCCAAGTTATGTTTTAATCAATACATCTTACCCATAAAGGCCATATACATTCCCATTTAGAGGTGGTTATAGGACAATTAAAATTGACTTGTTCTAATTTTTTTGATCATCACTTTTTCTCAGCTTTTGAATTCTTTGTATTTTCATTAAAAATCCTTTCAACTATTATGCAAGAAGAAATTTGAACCCTTTACTTTAAACCACTATTGTATAAGATGTGTTGAGTTTGAAAATGAATCGATAGGATGACTAGAAAGCTAAGAATTGACTCAGTCCCTTCATTAAAATTTTTAACTTTTGATCTAAAATATAGTTGCTCATTTAGTTCCAACACTTTGACGCATCATAAACATCTATTTAAAATTCATTTTGTGATCCTTGAGTGAGATATACACTTCTCCTTTCGAAAGCAAATTTGAGGGAAAAGATTTAAAAGAAAAATAAAATAAATTAATTAGAACAAAGAAATATAAAAATGTCATTTGACTATGGAGTATCGATTATAAATTTTGGGAAAAGTATCAAAAAGTACCTAATAAATTATTTTTTCCAAAAAGTACCTAATAAAAAAGTTTCTCAAAAAATACTTAACAAAATTTTTTCTTTTTCAAAGAGTACCAATTAATGTTTTTCTTTAGTTGACCGTCAAATATAACGGTTGATTGGTCAAAATCGAAAATTCTTTTACGTCATCTTTAATTTTTTTCCAATTCAATTTTCTCACTGTCATCTTCCTCTACTTTTTATTCAAATTGAAGTTAAATTGGAAAAGAAATTGAAGATGAAGAAGAAAAATTTTTGATTTTGACCAGTCAACCGTTATATTTAACGGTCAACCGAAGAAAAACGTTATTGGTACTCTTTGAAAAAGAAAAAAATTTTGTTAGATATTTTTTTAGCAAAAATTTTTGATTAAGTACTTTTTTTAAAAAAAATATTTTTTATTAAGTATTTTTTAACATTTTTTTCACAATTTTTTTTTTAAAAACTTCGAAGTAAATCTAACACCAAGAGTGGGTCCTGAGTCCCGACGGCCGTATTACTCGTACCAGTCAACGTTTTGCGTTTCATGTCTGTCAGCTAATTATCTCTCAGAAAATGAACTCTTCTTTCTCTCTCTTCTCGTAACCATCACTAACAATTCTACTTTTCTCCTCTTCATTCATCCTTTCTCTCTCTTCCCTTTTGTAGTAATTCACGCTAATTTTATACTTCGCTCTACATCTTCCTCAATTTTCTCGATTTTCTACTACTTTCTAGGGTTTTCATGATGTGCTTTTCATTTTTGCGAACATGTTCCTTGTGAATTTTACCGTTTTTGATTAATTCGGCTAGTTCAGCCTAATCCGAAGCTTGGAACAAGTTATTGGACTGTAAATTAGGTTTTGGGGTCGAAATTGCATTATGCAATGTCGTAAGAGCAACTAGATTTGTGATTGTTAAGGTGCAATATTTCTCCGAAAATGGCGGCGGTTGCTGCGACGACGGAAGAGAAGAGAGAGAAAATGTCGGTTGCAGAGTTGAGGGATCGTCATGTTGCTGCTATTGAACAAGTTAATACTCTTAGAGAGCTTTTGAAGCAAAGACGACGTCATCTTCTTGACACTGATGGTTCTTTTTTCTCTGTATTGAAATCTGTGTTTCTTAATTCGAGTAGTAATATAATGTACGCTTTTACATTTTTCTTTAGTATATTTATGGAGATTTTTCGGAAAATTGATAAATTGTTGTTTGTTGTTGCAGTAGCGAGTTTTGCGGCCGCGCAAGGAAAGACGGCGGTGAGTTTTGGACAAACGGATCTTGTTTGTTGTAGAACATTGCAAGGTCATACCGGAAAGGTAGTGCCTTTTTCTCCTCTTCCCAATTTCCCATTAAGATTCAAGTTTTTTTAATAAATAGAAGGAGAAAAAATTAATGGAATTTGATATCATACCTAATACCTGACCGCCATGGGGTGTTTAGGTTGGAAAAACAATTTCCCTGAAAACGTTTTTTCCCATTTTCTTATTGGCTTGACAGGGGATGCAAAACTTGGGTGGATTTTTTTAAATGTTTTGTAAACATCTTCCTCCAAAAATAGAAGGAAAATAGTTTATTCGTTTTTTCTACCGGAAAATAGTTTTTTTTATGGAAAACAGCTTTTAAAGAAAATGTTTTCCGCCCGAGCAAACACTCCTATTTGTATTTTTAATCAGAACATTTTGAATCAAGATAACTTACCTTATTTTTTACTCCTATTCATATAACTTGCTTCAAGTAAAATTCAGTAGCTATTCCTATACAACAACACGAGTTCATGACAAATCGACAACGGCAGTCGGCAATGCTAAAGTCTTTATCCTAACAATATGATAGCTATTGACAACGAACATTATGTTTGTTCCCTAAGCTACACTCCTGTGGGAAATGTAAATGTTGCGTTGTTTCCATCCTTTTGATTTTACTAGAAAATCCTGTATCCTAATTTGACCCTTCTTGTACACTCCCAATTAACGCAAATTTGCAATGTGAACTCTTATCATCAATGTAATATTTGAGAGCTCAGCTAACCCTCTCCTTTTGGATTAGCTGCTTGAATTTCATAGAGATCTGCTGTTTATAGTGTATTGCTTTTTCCGTTGAACCATTAGTTTAAATCATTCAATCTTGGAATTGCAATTAATTATTAAAATTATGCCAGGTGTATTCACTAGATTGGACCGAGAAGAACCGAATTGTAAGTGCATCTCAAGATGGAAGGCTAATAGTTTGGAACGCCCTAACGAGCCAGAAGACTCATGCCATCAAGCTACCTTGTGCATGGGTGATGACTTGTGCATTCTCCCCTAATGGCCAATCAGTTGCCTGTGGAGGACTTGATAGCGTATGTTCGATATTCAACCTAAATGCCACCACTGACAAAGACGGAAATCTGCCTGTTTCAAAAGCTCTTGTCGGGCATAAGGGTTATGTATCTTGCTGTCAATACATTCCAGATGAAGATACCCACTTGATTACCAGTTCTGGTGATCAGACTTGCATTTTGTGGGATACTACTACAGGATTACGAACTTCAGTCTTTGGAGGTGAATTTCAATCTGGCCATACTTCTGATGTCTTGAGGTACTCGAGTATAATATTAATTTCATCCTAGCTTGGTTATCTTTCTGTTGTGGGCATGGTTAAGTGTTTGTGTTCGAAAAATTTCCTTTGTGGTAAATCAACGTTGGAGTCTTACTTGATCTCTTTTTCACTTAACCTTTAATGAGGTGTACTTCCAACTTCTCAATGTGTTCAGCTTGCTTTTGCTATGAATCATTGCATATATATTTTGAAATCTTATCATTTTACTACAAGTGCCGTTGTTGATCCTCAAAAATTTAGACATTATTAAGACACTTTTTGGCATTTATTTTCACCATAAGCATGCACTTTTTTCATAAATAGCTGAGTCGAACACTTGGGCACATAACCATTGGACTCTTGAACTCATTACCTTGGTCCGACGATTTACTAAATGCAGCAAGTAACCATGAAACTTATCACAACAGGATTTAGTCCTCAGATTTATACTGGTATAATTAACTCTAGATTGAATCTTTCAGCACAATTTGCATCTTAAATCAAGCAACAGAAATTAAGTTGGACAAGATTATAATCTAGAATTAGAACTCGTATTATCCTCATGTTCCTTGCTTTTACCCTATACCGTTTGGTTTGTGCTGAATATCCAAACTGAACAAAAGCCAATTTCAAGCTATATAACAAGACTACTTGGTCACACAAAAAGTACTACTCCTTCCCCAATTAATTGATACATCGTCTTTGGCGTGTCCCAGTTTAGCTGATACATGTTCCTCTTTGGCTTGTCCCAATTTCGTTGATACCTTCTTTTTACGGTATGTTTTTCTCCTATCAGCTGTAAAACCTAACCTATGATTACTCCTTATTTAATGTTTCGCACTATACAACCCTGGTTTCTTCAACCCAAGCCTGTTTTCCAAAATAACTCCATAGTTACCGACTCAATTATTTAGGACATAGAGAACAGTTTTTGATAGCACACATTCACCCACTTGTGTTAGAAACCTGGTATATTTATGACTTTTCTCCAGTACATAAATTATGTGGAGATTCTATCCCTTCAGACTGTAAGCTCAACGTCTGGTCACTTTTACTTTTTCAGATAGGCTATATTCTGCTGTCTGCTCTTGGATATTTTTGTCATTTCTATTCTGTTACAGTTGCCAGTTATGGATGATTTTAAACCGTATGCTGTCATTGTGTATTTATCTATTGATTCAGATTATCTGTAATTCCCCTTCTATATTTCAGCATTTCAATAAGCAGAGCAAACAGTAAAATGTTTGTATCTGGCTCGTGTGATTTAACTGCTCGATTGTGGGATACTCGTGTGGCAAGTCGTGCTGTGCGAACATTTTACGGCCACGAGGGAGATGTAAATACTGTGAAGTTTTTCCCAGATGGTAACAGATTTGGCACTGGGTCAGAGGATGGCACATGCAGATTGTTTGACATTCGTACTGGACATCAACTTCAAGTATATGACCAGCCACATAAAGAAAATGAAGTTCCTCCTGTGACATCGATTGCTTTCTCCATATCGGGAAGACTTTTTTTTGCTGGGTATTCAAATGGTGACTGTTATGTCTGGGACACTTTACTGGCCAAGGTATGTTTTTTGTCTTCCTTGTACTTGTTTGGAATTTTTACAACGATAGACATGTATGATGCCCCACATTGACTAAGAGCATACTGAGGGCCTACTGTTGACTTGCTGTTCGAAAAACTATTCTTTTTCCCCAATTTTTGTTCTTTGGTTGGACAAGGGATTTAAAACAGAAAATTTGGGTGGAAAAGCATATTTTTTATTCCATTGCAAACATTGTTGTCCATAATTGGAAAGAAATCAAATTTTCTCCACTCTTCCATCCCAACCCAAGCGGTTTTTTTTTATCAAAGGAAACTAAATAAAACTAATTTTGTTTGCATTTTCCATTGGAAAATAGTTTTGATGGAGAACGAATTTTAAAAGAAATGTTTCATGCAACAATACACACCCACTAAGATGCAACCATAATTTGAACCACGTCAAACCATTGCCAAAATACCAACTGGGAAATGGAGTATTTCAAATCCCCTGTTTTTAGAGTTATTATTTCCTTTTTAAACATGAGATAGTATTTTGATGGCTGACCTTTAAGCAACCTTGAGAGGTATTTATTTTCTTAGCTTATATGCTGCTGTCTGCAAGTAGCAATTTGACCAATTTGTTGTTACTTGTGAGTGGCTGAGTTCAATATTTATATATTTTGTGTGCCAAACTTGTATGGTAATCATAACAAGAAATGGTGTCCTTGTTATTATAGGTGGTACTGAATTTAGGATCACTTCAAAACTCACATGCTGGGAAAATCAGTTGTCTGGGCTTGTCAGCTGATGGGAGCGCCCTATGCACTGGAAGTTGGGACACTAATCTGAAGGCAAGTCTTTTTATCTTATAACATATGTTGAAACAGTTGAATCTCGTTTGATCTCTTTTTGGTGAAGTACTCGGAAATCATGTCTACTAGTCTTATATGTTGTGGTTTGTTTTTATTGATTTACTGGAAACTATTAGTATAAGGATGATAATCTATAAATAGCACTAAAACAAAATCATGCTTACATCATCCACTTCCAAAACAGCATAACCGTCTCATTGTCATTAAAACTTTTCCCTCTAAATTGATATGGTGATGTCATCAATGATATATTCGTACACTATCTTGAATACTATCTAATTTAGAGTTTTAACAATTTTTTATGAATATTCAGAGACTAACAATTTACTTAAAAATTTATTTTCTTAAATTTAATAAATATTTCCGAAAAAATATTAAAATTGTGCATTGCACGGCTAGTTGAATACTATACTGTATGATCAATGTTCACTAACTTCTGTACAATGGCAATATTACATAAATCGTTTATTGATCTTTTACTACTTGTGTTTTATGTGGCTGTTTTACTGGTTTGGATTCAAATTACCTTAAAGTGGGAGTTTTTGACTTACAATTACAGTGGATATTTTGCGGAATTCTTCTCTCCCTTTGCCACCTTCTCTTCCTGTCATACATGGATCCTATACAGACTAGGTTTGAAAGTAGAACCAGGAGTTTGCCATCCCATTCAGAAATTTGGATTTAGAGTAGAATGGAGGAGCTTTAATATGGAAATCTGCACCATCGCCCCTGTCTTTCCTGCCCCTTTTCAGGATAGAATGAGCTAGAGAAGGGGACAGGGGAGAAGGAATGCAATTTCATACTAGAGTTCCTGTCAATTTTGTCATTCTTTTGCTTTTTTAACATTTTATTTGTGATCTTGGGCTGGAAAAGTTGTTTGAATACATTCCTTTGATCACTGGCCTACTGATCTAAATTGCACATTTTGATTAGTATATCACTTCCTAAATCCTGACATGTAAATATAGTTCGGCTGCTTTGATAGATGCTATGATAAATGATTATGTGGAAATTTGAGTGTAATATTGTGCAAATGTCCATGTAATTGATCCTTATGTATGTAATCTATTTCCGTATTTATATCTTGTTCTTATGGAATTCTATGGAGGAAATGATATACTTTTGAGTGAACCACCTATATTGTGGATATTGAAACGAAGCTTTCCTAATAGTGCAATATATACATTCCTTGTCATTACGAGTTTACAACTTACTAGTTCATCATCATCATCCTACTCAGTGTATCCCATTCATAGAAGAACTATGGACACGATTTGGGGAGAGGACACCTGCAACTCATACCCATAAAGGAGAGCGTGGCCAAAGGAGTCCCCCGGCTCGAAAAATATAGAAGACGTAGCTACATTGGAAAGATAAAAAAATAAATAAAAAAAAATAAAAATAAAAATAAAAATGCATATAAATAAAATAAATAAGTAGAACCAACAACAAAAAGAGAACAAAAACTAATAATAAAAGAAACAAGAGAAGCAAAATGACAAGATCACCAAAAGGTAATCTAAGAGGATAGTCAGTAGTCTAAAACATGAATATGGCGTCTCCAACTACCTCTATCCCTAATGAGGCCCTCAGAGAGGTTTAACTCATGTAAGTCAACTTTTATTTGCTCATTCCAGGTTCTCCTGGGTCTTCCTCGACCCCTCTTACCCTCCACTATAATGCTTTCTACCCTCCTCACAGGGTCTGCGAAAGTCTTTCTCTGCACATGTTCAAACCACCTCAATCTATTTTCGCGCATTTTTCCAGAAATAGGGGCTACTCCTAGTTTGTCTCTAAACTCTTGGTTTCTAATACGATCCATCAATGTGTGCCCACACATCCATCTCAACATACACATTTTTGTAACTTTCATCTTATATTCAAAAATCTTCTTTACATGCCAACATTCACTCCCATATAGTAGGGCAGGTTTGATTGCCGCCCGGTAAATTTTTCCTTTTAACTTGCTCGGGATTTTCCTATCACATAGCACCGCGGTGGCTGCTCGCCACTTGAGCCAACTCGCTTGTATACGATGATTTACATCTCCGTCAATCTCCCCATCCCTTTAAATGATCGATCCCAAATACTTGTACTTGGTCGTACTTTTAACAACTGCTTCATCAATGGTCACCTCTGGTTCTCCTACCTGTGATGTGCCACTAAAGTCAGCGTAAATACTCGGTCTTCGTACGACTATTGCGTAACCCTTTTCCTTCTAAAGCTTCCCTCCACTCATCCAATTTATTACTAACCTCCTCTCTAGTTTCTGCTACCAGCACTATGTCGTCAGCGAATAGCATGCACCACAGTACCGTCTTCCAAATAGATTTAGTAATCTCTTCCATAATGACAGTAAAAATGAAAGGGCTTAGAGCCGAACCCTGGTGTAGTCTCACTTTAACCGGAAAAGGCTTTGTTATCCCCACCGGTGTTTGAATGTTAGTCGAAACTCTGTCATACATGTACCGTATAGTCTTAATGTACACTGAAGAAATACCTCTAGTCTTGAGGCTATCTCAGATGACACGTCGTGGTATGCTATCATACGCTTTCTCCAAGTCAATGAACACCATATGCAGATCCTTCTTTCGCTTCCTATATTTCTTCATCAGTCTCCTCAAAACATGAATTGCCTCAATGGTTGACCTTCCTGGCATAAAACCGAATTGGTTCTCTCTAATTACTGTTTCCTATCTAATTCTCCCCTCTATCAATTTCATTGTGTGGCTTAAAAGTTTGATACCTCTATAGTTGTCGCATACTTGCGCATCGCTTTTGTTCTTAAACAGAGGTACTAGTGTGCTATTCCTCCATTCTTCTGACGTCTTATGTGTCCTCAAAATAATATTAAAGAGGTTAGTCAGCCAACGAATGCCCTCTTCTTCTAAACCCCTCCACACTGCAATCGAGATGTTATCTGGCCCGACTGCCTTTGTTCTCCCATCTTTTTAAGAGCTTCTCGTACTTCTCTTGTGGTAATATCACTCGTTGACCCATATTCCAGTGGTCTTTGGACGTCAAAAAATTGATTTATCTGCTTCCTTTGGCCCCCTAGACTCATTGAGTAGCTGGGAGAAGTACTGGAGCCATCTGGTTTTGATCTCCTCTTGTCTCAGGAGAACTCATCCCCCCTCATCCTTGATGTATCTCACTGCCTCTAAGTCTTGCCGCTGTTTGGCCCTAGTCTTCGCCAACATAAAAATCTGCTTCTCCCCCTCTTTGGTATCAAGCTTCCGATACAAGTCCTTATAACCACGGTTTTTTGCCTCCGTTATCGCTTTCTTTGCCTTCCGCTTTGCTTCTTTATAGCTCACTCTCTTTTCAATCCTATCCTTCTCTTCCGTGCATGCCATAAGTTCCTTAAATCTCTTGTTTTTATCTTTTATCTTCTTTTCCACCTTATCGTTCCACCACCATGACTCTTTGAACACTTTTGGTTTACCCGACGACACCCCCAAGGTTTCTTTTGCCACTTTTCTATTGGTTTTTGCCATGTTCGCCCACATTTCATTCGCATCCTCTGACTGACTTGGAAAGCCCAATAAACTTATCTTGCTTGACAAGGTTGTGATCATATCCCGTTTGAGGCTTCCCCACATGATCTTTCCCCTAGACTCGACCTTCTTCTCTACGATTTTCTTCCTCATCCTGAAAACCAGTACTAGAAGTCTATGTTGGGTGGGCATCTCTGTACCCAACACCACCTTACAATCCAAGCATGAGGCTCGATCTCCTTTGCGCACTAAGAAATAGTCAACTTGGGTTGCGTGCCCGCCGCTCTTATATGTGGTCAGATGCCCATCTTTTTTTCTAAAGATCGAGTTTGCTATAACCAAATCTTTTGCTAGCGCAAATTCTCCCCATTCTCATTCCTTGCCCCCAAACCGAACCCTCCATGTATCGAGTTATAGTTGCCTGCATCTCTGCCTATATGTCCGTTAAAGTCTCTTCCTAAGAAAACTTTCTCATCTTTCGGGATAGTTCTCATGAGGTCTCCTAGGTTATCCCAGAACTCGCATTTCACCTGCTCATCGAGCCCAACTTGGGGCCCGTACGCACTGACAATGGATATGATCTCTTCCTTTACTACTATCCTAACTAGCATAATCCTGTCATTACACCTCATTACTTCAACCAGTTGCTTTAGGATATCATTAGACACTAGGATGTCAACCCCCTTACGTCAGCCGTCCAAACCTGCATATCACAACTTATATCCTTTTATACTTTTTGCTATTTTCCCCTTCCACCTAGTCTCTTGAACACATGCTACATGAATCCTGTATTTAGAAAGCTCATTGGCCGGCTTGAACGACTTGGCTTCTGGGGTACCTATGTTCCAAGTCCCCACTCTTAGTTCTAGATCCTGCTTACGTTGCCTCCTCTGACGCCTTCTCCTTGGACCTGACCTCAGGTGATCATAATTGCTTCCTAATTCTATATTCAGCTACTAAGGTAAAGGTTACAATTAGATCACTAACAGAGATCAACACAAAAAAACAAAAAGATAAAATAAAAAATAAAAAATAAATAAAATAAATAAAAGGTAAGAAAAGAAAAAAAATATTAAATGAAAGAAAACAAAAAGATTCCTTTCAACACTAAACAATCAAAAAGCTTCACTTAATGCATGTCATCGGACACTCGTTATGTACCAAAAGCCTTGTTCAACACTAACCCAAATTCTCCAAACAATCTTACTAAAAACAAATCAGTATAAGTTAAAACGAAAATCAAACACCAATCTAGAGTAGAAATATAAAGTAAAAACTATGTGAACCATCTACTTGCTTTCAAGTGATGATCCATCTTTTAGCAACTAAAATCTATAGGTGAGGTTTTATCAGCATAAAACATCAATGCAGTTTTTTCAGATAGTAATACTATGATAATGCAATTATGCAAGTATGATTTTATTTTAAGAGGCATGCCCTCCCGTGTCCGATAGTTTGTATTTAAACATTGAAGAGCCTTGAAGACGCTTGTCGGTATTTTCCTTGATGCGCAATTTTTGTTTTTTGATCAAGTATTACATATGCTGGCAAACTTGTTACTTTGAGCATTGATTCAGTCACGGTTTGATTCTCTTCTAGTAAACAAGCCTTCTTGTGTACGATCATTTGCATTTAAACATTTATAAGTTGAAGATCTCTGGCAATGTTTCCTTCACAACCAGATGGTATTTCTAATTGTTAAGCATTATATATGCGGGCAAACTCCAAGATAATTCGTTAGCCCAAACTTTGAGCTAGTTTTTCAGAATTTGTCTTTACAATTTCCAAAATCTATCGTCGTTCTTTTGGGTTTCCACCAATTTCGAAGGGATAGTTTCAGTCCATTTTTGACTCTCTATAATAAAGTCCATTAATGGCCCGTCCCATTAACTATCCGTTCCGTTAATTACCCATTTAATACTATCCAACCAAAATCCCGCTGGACCATTCCGCCCATTAATCACCTCTACTTTCGGTTAAGTTTGACCTTGTAAGTGAATGTTGAGTTAGATGATTTTTCAGTGTGTTATAATTTTTATCGCTTTTTACAATTAGATTTAGATGGCAGGTATCTTAGGCACACCGATAATGTGGATACCATCGTGCTTGAACCTTTGTTCCGTGTTTTCTGGTTGCCCCTTCATCCTGTAATCTTTCTCTTTCTTGTTTCGGGGCTTCAGTTGTCTGCTCCTTGCAACTTGCAGTTTATGGTTATTCATAACTGGATAAGCAATTCATGTAAATGTTAGATAGACTTGCTGCCCATTAAAGTTTCTGTTTTAATGCAAATAGTAATCACAACTGTTTCTTTTAGATCTTTGTGAAAACTAATAATTCTGCTTCATATAATCGAGCTTCATAATTAGAAATTGTGTATGCTCATTCTCTTTTGCGTATTAATCCTTGCAGATTTGGGCTTTCGGTGGACATAGGCGGGTAATCTGATCTGTAATGATAGCTAAATCTTGTTCATTTATCCGTATGCCAATCATTTTGCAGACTATTATTCTACTGTAGAGTCTTAAACCACTGCTTATTGATGTACTCTTATCTCAGTGAGCATTCTTTGCCGAGTAGGTGGATTCATCACACTGGTGAGCAGACAGCACTCAGCAGTGCCCTTAAGCTTTGAGCTTTTTATTGTTTAGTTTAGCTTAGTTCAGTTCAGTACGCAAAGTGGCCACGTACAATCTTTGAGTGATCAATCACTTATGATTAGTTACAATCTTAAAGCGATCAATTAGAAAATAGATTATGAGACGATCTCTTACAAGACTCACTAACTTAAGGGCAGCAAGGTTGTCATGGTTGTGATCTTATTTAGGAATGGTGAAACTTAGTATATGTAAAACTCAATGGTTAGATCAGATCATAAACGCCTACACTCATACAAAATGACTAAATTTTCATAGAATATAATTCATCGAAGTATATATGTATTCAAAAAAATTATATTGTGGGTTTGAAAAAAGTATGTAAAATCAATTGATCCGACCAAAATCTACGTTAGATGACAATGGATTGAATTTGGATTAGGTCTAGCTAAATTCGAATTCAGATCTTTTTTTATAGAAAGAACTCAGATTCGGATTCGAAATTCCAGGTCTAATATTTAAGATTCAGATTCCTATCTACTGATTTTTCGGATCCAAAATCAGATTCGAGTTTAAAATGAGTCTAAGTATGTTCATTTATAATCTAGTTATCAATTAAATAGAACACATTCAATGGACACTCAACATAATAAACCCCAAAAATTAATTGATAAGAATTACTCAAATGGGTCCAAGCATGTTTTTCTAATTCCAGATTCAAATTCAACTTAAATTTGACGGATAAAATCCAGACCCATCACAATGAATTGAGATCCATGGATTCAAGTCAGGTTTAAAATTCATTGTCATTTCTATCTTAACTTATGATATAAGTCTCCTACAAAACCCTATATGTTGCAAATTACAATGGAACGTAACACGAACACAGTTTTTAAGATGAGAAGCCCTTGATTACTGTACTAAAGAGTTGCTACAACTTTAATACTTGTACCACTTAATATTCGTGTGGAACAAGCTTACCAAAAGCCACTCGTGCAAATCTTCAAATAACAAGGAAGTGAGGTAACCAAGGACAATGAAATCATTGATAATGATATAATAGAGTACAATAATATATTTATTCTGTTTTTTTAAGTAAACACAACATATATCTCATGATTTATGAAAAAATTGGGTAGATTCATACATAAAAACAGGACCAAAAACAAAAAAGAATTTCAGAATTCTATTTGGGGCAAGGGGTATACATACAACTCTGGTCCATATAATAGAATTAATCCCCCAAATCCCACTCTGAACCAGGACTCTATAAAGTACAGTAATTTGTCATATAAATTGCATCAACACAAAAAGTAAATGTAACGATTTTTCTGTGGCAAGCCTTGCTTGTGTTGGGAAAATCCTCATCTCTACAACTTATACGTCTCCCAGTGATGCACTACGACTTTCACCTAAAACAATCGAACATTCACTCATTTAGCCGCTTGCGACAATTTCATGAATTGTATCGCTAACGACTTCGTCTTCTGATCTAACAGCAAGCTTCATTGCCACTTCTCGGTTTGCATCAAGACCAAATTGCAGTCGAACAAGAACCTTCACACTTCCGATGAATACACCAGAAAGCAGGCATGTGTGAGACCTCGAATTATTTGGAACAACATCAGTACCCTGAAAATTATAAATGAAAGGAAAGAGTTATCAGCATTATTGTTTAGCAGTGTGCTGGAGAAGCATGATCAAATGCACATCAAGAGGGAGTTGCAAAGATAAACTAAAGGATCGACTACAGCCAGGCAAATTGAGCTTTTCTTTTTAAATGAAACTGATGGTAAGTCCGCTAAACTAGAAATTGTAAACTACTCCCCTATATCCCACAAATTTTATCGCTTATTCAATGTAGCACTATAAACATTAGATTATAGGAGGTGGGTGACGATGGAAGATGATTTATGACAAACCATTAGGATGGAGAGAGGAAATTTGTTGAAGTTAACGGGAAAAATATGTATACTATTTGAACCAACTTATAAAGACAATGGAAAACATTGATGTGACTGTCCAGGCAGTACAGAACGTAAAAAATCGAGACTTTTGAATGAGACAAAAGTCAAACTGCCAAAGCTTATTAAAATAGGTATATATACCACCAAAATGATTACCCTAAAGCCCCAACAGTTTCAAAGATCTTTACATCAGATCTCTTAACAAAATCATTAGCAGCAATCTTATAACCACAACAATGCCAAAGCCTTTTATCCCAAAATTTTCAAGATTCTCATTCTTGTCGAATATTTTTATATCTTATAAGAAGCCAACCCCGTCTACTGGGAGCAAAGCTTTGGCATTGCTGTTATTCTACAAGCATACCTCACAGGGTTGCATGCCAAGAAGATTGATGACAGCATTCACTGCTTCTGCTAAGCTCTCCCTAGGGCCAAGACCATATTCATCCACTTTCTCAAAGTCATCACCAATGCTTTCCCAAGCATTTCTGAAATTAGAAACACCAACTTTCAACATATAATCTGCTGCTACAACTTCTGAGTCTTCAAGCTGGTATTCATCTTCCACACCATCATCCTCTGCCTCGCCAGTAGAAGGATCAACCTGTAAAACCAAATATAACAGAATCACCGCCTGTTTGATACCTCCCAAGGGATATCCAAAGTGGCATTGTATGGAAAAAAAAAACAGAAATAATTTTAGTGGAGGATATATGTTCTTTCCAGAATTCGAACAAAAATGATACTAATCCATCACAAATCAGTTTGAACTCTTATCAAAGAACTTAATTTAAAAGGCACACCTATCAAAGAGTTTTCAATAGTTTTTAAAAGAGTACATGTTATAGGATTAAGGAGACTTTAAAGAAACATTTTAATTAGAATGCAAGAAAGGTAGTGGGTCAAAAGGACAGGGAAGATTAGATACGTCGTGGTCATTCTCAAAACAGATGTATTCAAATTAATTTGGGACAAGTAAAAAAGGTGTTCAAGCTAAATTGAGATGGAAGAAACAAAATCAAACACAGTGGCAAAAACAACATACTTAAAACAAATGCCTAGTAAACATTCAGGTTCCGGATCCAAAAGATGAATAATTATGTTTGACACTTATCAAACAGCATATCTCCTGAGGAAAGAGATGTGAAAATCACACTCGACCATAAAGCAGCAAGCTTTTAAACACACTTCCTATCCTTTTTTTGAGTGCACCATTTTCCCTTTTGGAAAATTTCTAATCAAGTGTACCATTTCTATTTATGGAAACTTTTTGAGGTACAAGGACAAGTTTACCATGTCCACAAGACCACATGGGAACCATAAACACTCCACCTTGTTTCATGTGCTTAACCCAAATAGTGCACTTAAAAAGGGGAAGCAGGTCAAATTGAGAATTGAGGTAGCAGCAATAAAGTAGATAACCAAAAGTAGTCAAGCACTATGCTTATAATAAGCTATATGCAAAGAAAACAAATCCTAACAAGTTTGCACAAAACATCATAAAATGATAAAAATGAACTTATTCTACATCTACAACTAAAACATGGAGCAGTTGCAACCAAATGTCAATGAAGACTAACATATATTATCAACCCAAAATAATTTTTAAATAAATACCTCCTTCACAAAGAATCTCAAGATATTTGTAAATTTGCCTACAGCAGGTACTCCCTCAGGTTTCTGAAAGGCCACAAATGTCTGTCCAGGAGTGTCATATGGAAGAGACTTGAGAGGCTTAGATGCTATTTCAGCAAACTCCTCTGCTTCAGAAGCATCCACAAAAACAACAACCTAATAACAAAAAAGAAATAGCTCAAAAGATCAAAAAATTAGATTACTATACAAAAACCAGTATTTGATAGTTCAGAGGTCTTACATCTTCTAGTAATTGCTCTGGAATAGTGTTAGTGCAATTGTACTGGAACACAATGTGTCCATCATATACATGCTTGACAACATTAACTGCATACTCAGTTTCAGCTTCAGTAAGCTCGACAGGAGCCGAAGACTGCCAAAAAAGAGCATTTTAAAAACAAAATATAATTCAATACCCCCATATTCAGTCAAAAACAACAGGGAGTTCATCCAAAGGACCTTAAAGAGCTTGCCAAAAGAGGAGAATTCTGGAATGGAGGAGAGTAATTTCTCATAAGCATCAACGCCAGTTGTTGGAGCAGAAAGAGGAGTATCCAACCCAGGGTGCTTCTTGTTTGTAGCTTTTTTCTCGGCAAGGGGCTGAGACCTAACCTCCTTGAGGACAGAGTTGATGTCAAATGGTTCTTCGGAGGGCTCCTGCACGGAAAACAAACTGTTGAATAAATTACTCAATGATGGTGAGGATGAAACCCGAAGTAAGTATGCTTACATAGTTCTTCAGACTAGTCTCAAGATTGGATAAAGGCACATCAAGGGACCCAAAGAGGAACTCTTTTGCATCTTCATCAGTATCAACAGCTCCGCTCTCACCTCCCAGCATATTCAGATAAAGAGTTGCCCTATCACGAACCTGTCAACGATCCCAAATGATCAGTTATCATCAAAAAAAAAGGCCTTAGACAAATATGCTTTCAGACAGACAACAAAGAGCAGTAAACAGACAACAAACAATATTAACGCTCATTTTTTAAAAACAGATAATAGTATAGTGGAGCCAAGGTATTATATGTTAGGACTGTTACTTAATGTCATGATTTGAGGCCACAAAAAAGGATGGCTATGTCATAAAAACAAAAGGCAAATTAGAAAATGAGATTTACCTCATCATCACTGTCAAACAGGCAGCGTCTCAACAAAATGAAAATACGGGGCTGCAAATAAAAGAATTCACCATCATTCGCAGCCATTAATAATATTAGTTGATATTTGAAAAACGTTAACACCAAGAAAATTACCTTCAGTGAATCAACAACAGCACCAAATTTTGCCAATGTACTCACAGCACTAGCTCTAACAGTGGCATTCTCAAGAATTACTCTGTTATAGATATACCGAATATATTTGCTAGGATCTGATGTTTTTGGCCCCTCAACACCCAAGAAATGCAGAATCTAGGGAAACCAACCACATACGTATCAGAAGTAGAGAAGTTTGATATATTGCAGACAATTGTCAAGTGATTCACTATCCAACAGATTTTCAAATCACTTCTCACCTGAGTGGATAGGTACGTAAATTCACAGTCCTCAATAAATTCACAGAGGTGCAGAAGCCCACTTTCTTTTGCATCAGGGATATCTCTAATAAGGATCACAATAGAATCAATGATGGCCTTTTTATAATCAAATCCACCTTCTTCTCGGAGGATATTGCTCAAGAAGTTCATCCTGAATTGTTACATTTGCAAAGGTTTTACATTGATTATTGAATAATAAAACCTCCAGATATAGACAATAAAAGAAGAAGGCATCAAGCACTTCTTACGCCAATGAAAATAATACACTTACAGTGATCTGAATTTCAAAGGGAACTTCAAACAAAGAGATCTAATGGCTTCAACAACAACAATCTTAAACTCGTCTGCAATGTCCGACATAAAGTTCGTGATTTGTTTCATGAGGCGATCCACACTCGATTCATTACCAGTTTTTAAAAGAGTTGTAATGGCAAGTGTGGCAATGCTTCTATTTTGATCAGAGATCAGGCTTTCCATGTCAATGTTGCAGTTTGTCACAGCCATGGGATGCATCATAGCTACCTGCACAGCAGCAAAGATATTAAAGAAAATGAGATCAAAGAAAAAAAATAAGCGGACTATATGACCATTGATAACAGAAGAAGGCATGCACAAGAAACAGAAAAGGGATAAAGACCAAATATTTTACTTCAGAAAAACATCAACTATAGAACATTTAACCATCAACAAGAACTATAAATTCAATAAATCTGGGGAAGGGAAAGAAAGCAAGGAAACCAATATGAAAAATACAATAACGACTATCAAGTATCAAGTACTGGTGAACTGTAGATTCACAGATAACGTTTCAAGAATAAAACCGAGATAAGTTATTTAAGATTTGCTCTATAAAGGTTGTGCAATCAAAAAAATTCATTTGGGACATGGAATGTAGCTAGCATGTTTTTTGAAGACCAAATAGTAAGATATGATCACAAAGTAGCCAGCGCGAAAGTAATGGCACAGGAAAGATAAGAAAATTCTAACCTTGTTCAGTGTACGAACAGCTGCAAAACGAAGAACAGGCTTAGAAGAGCTGAGGAACAGCTGAAGGACAGTGATTGCTGGAGTCAACTCCCGGCTTGTAACACCACTTAGCTCTGTAATGGCTCTGGCAGCCTCAAAAATAACCATTTCTGCCTTGTGACGAAGGCAACCTTCAAGATAGTCATAAAATGGCCGATCACCTGTTTGAGAATTTCCAGACTCTCGGATAACCTGCATTTACTAATTTATGTGAGTAATCCAGGATGAGAGTCACATGTCCAACACAACAAAGGGAGCAAAGTCTAACATAAGTCATGCACCTGACTAATAAATCGGATTAAGAGACACTGTGCCAATGGAGAGCGCACTGCTCCTCTAGTCAAGTTAGAGACAAGTTTGCTCACAGCTAAACGGTCGTTTTGCCTTATCTGCAAAACCAAAATAAATATGGAATTAGGCAACTCTACATTCAAGTATAAAGCTGTATGCAATCACCGAGCAATCAAACGTTTGCAATAAATAGTTGAGCACCAGACAAATGATGATTGATAGGGGTGTAAGTAATTTGGTGAAAAACCGAACCAAACCAAATCAAACAAACGATTCTGTTCGACTATCTTTTTAATATGGTTCGGTTTGGAGTCATATTTCATTTTTTGGTAAACCGAACACCGAGTTAGGGCTTAGCTTATACTATAATAATTGCACGCCTAAAAAATATGAGAATATAACCCTATGACAAAAATTTGCATGACATGCCTCCTCCCGCGTCATTCTATCTCATTTACACTAAATCACTAACATTTAACATGCCTCCTCAATACTCCTCTCAAGAATCATTCTCTCTCCCTCATTCTCTCCCAACTTCGGCGCCTTTATCAACAAAGAACCTTAAAATTGTTCATCTGATTTTCATTCCTCTCAAGACTCATTCTCTCTCCCTCCTTCTCATTCTCATTCTCATTCTTAGGTTCCTTTTTTATTTTTGTTTTTGGTTCAATGTTTTCCGTTGGATCTAGTCTAGTTGATGTTGATAATTGATGTTTGTCTAATGTTCATAATATTTTTTGTAATTAATATCTTGTTTTTGTTGTGGATTTAGTGAAAGGAAAGGAGTTTTAGAATTTGAATCGGTTCTTCCCCCCACATTTCTGCTGATCTTGAGCTAATAGTGGAGCCTGCAGACCTTATAAAGCTATGTCAAAACCCTTCTTCAGTTCAGTGGGAGGAACTAGTTTTATGGAAGGATTTACTCCTGACTGATGCTACGTGGGAAAATTTTCAGCACCTACTGTGCACATTTCCTGATCACCTTGAGGACAAGGTGAAACTGCTGCTCCAGAGTAATGTAATGCTACAGACTCTCAAGCAAGGGAAGAAATTGCTAACATACTCCAGACGTGCTAAGAAGGGAGCTGACACACCACAAGAATCTCCTCAAATGCCAGTTGGACTGAAGGAATAAATTCTGTTATAACAAATAGGGCAGTGCACTTAGCTTTCTGTTATGATGCTCTGTCGTCGTGCTTAGACCTAGCCTAACATTGAGCACCTAGAATTTCTATACAAGGATCTAGTGCCTATCTCGAAGTACTATATATATCTGGATAAACAATTGATGTAAGCATGCCTTATATGAATAATCAATTAGTACTTGAGGAGTGTTGCTGTACTCAAATCAACTAGAATATCCAGTCTTTTTTCTCTCTTTCTTCTCTTTTTCCTTTCTTTTCTTACCTAACCAACTTTAAAATTCTACTGCCCTCTGATTTATCTCAGAATCAAAGTGTCATGAAAAACTACATTTTCAAACAAAATAGTTGAGATAGGGAACAGACTAGCTTTGATCACTAAAATATGTTCTTTCTTCAGTTCGCAAGTAACTAAATTGCGATTACAATACTTTCTCTGGTGATAAATGACATTCTGACCAGGAACGTGTTTGTAAATATCTTACAAACTCTATATATCACTTTAAATATTATGTTCTTTTTCAGCTCTAAAGTAAATAGCTTGTGACTACATTGTCTGGTCATAAATCACATTCCCTTTAGGAATGAGTGTGTCACCAACTCTAGCATCAAAATATATCGATCACTTCAAAAATCATTTTCATTCTTCAATTCCAAAGTTACTAACTTGTGACTACATTTTCTGGTTATAATTTAATCCTCTCCAGGAATGTGTTCCTGAGTATCTTTTCATCAAATTCTATCTATCCCGATCATTTTCAGGCAAAGGTAAACTATACCCAACATAACAAGATAATTACAAAAGACATTTACACTGCAATACAGAAAAACTCATTACCTGGTGCAACAGAGCTAGAGCATGAAATTGCACAAGAGCAGCCCGTGATTGAACAGCCTCCTGTACTTCATTGCTCCATCGTTTCACTATCTCTGGGTTGGTCTGAAAAAAAATCAATATATAAGAAACTTGAGCACAACAGGATCACAGATGCGAAAAACAGCTAAAATGTATTTACATACCTGGAGCAAGTGAATGCCACTGACTAGCGCAGCACTTGCAACAACAGGGTTCTTGTCAACAATAGCTTGTTTCAAGTACCTTTCGATCTGAGTAAGAAGTGTTCCATCAGTGATTCGACAAAGCACACGAATAGCATTTGCCCGGTACATATCAGTCTTGCTGTTCATGTCCTTCATTAAAGAGCTCGTGACGATGATAACCTTCAAAACAAAATAAAAATATTTCACCAATATAAATCACACTAGCTCATTTAATCTTTTCAAAAACAAATTAATACAATAGAAATTGCAATGCAAAACCTCATCAGCAGATGGTGAGAGTTCCTTAATCATCAAATACACCATTCTTCTTAACCCATTATCTTTCGACTGGAACAATTTTGTAACAGAAAAGAATACTTCTGTGGCTTCGACCTACAACCAAATCACATAAATAAAATAAATCTTAAAAATAATTTCAACACAACATTGGACAGACAATATAAACAAAAACAACAAATTTTTATTAAACTCTGAGAATCTCTTCTAAATAGTACTCCTAGTCAGGGCAAAGCTACAACAGGGGCTGAGGTAGCCTCGGTCCAAACCATTGTATTTTTAACATGCCCCGTTATGAATTTATAATATATGAATAATATGATGTAATGGTTGATTAAATATCACAAAACATATATAGTTAAGTGGTCAAAGCACTTCTATTAGAAATGAAAGTTAAGGACTGCAATTTCAATCTTAATTTTAACTATAAATTTTATTTTTTGAAATACCTTTTTAAGACTATTAATTTGATAGAAATCTTGTTTTAAAGACATTTGAGCAACCACATTGGCATCTTCTCATCCTCTCAATTTTTCATGTCCCAAATTATAAAATGTTTCCATTTAGAAACAAAGACTTACAATTTTATTGTCTTTATGAAGTATTTATTTTCACAATAACAATAACGTCAAAGTCGTAATCCCAAAAGATTGGAGTCGACTTGCTAGTATATTGATCATTAGACGATAATTTTTTGCAAATAGATTGGTTATGTGCCCCCTAGATTCCTCGTAGTTTAACGTTTAATAGTGAGAAGTTAATCATCTCAGATATCAACCAGGAATCCCTTGGTTAATTAAGATTTAAATCCACAATACAAATCAATCAAATATAATACGTTGAAGTACGAACCTTTGTAAATGTTTCTCCTTGGTTCAGCAAGTAAAGAAGCTTGGTAATAACCTATATACATAAATGCAGTTGAAATAAACAAATACAAACCTAGAAATCTCAAGGATTAGAGCAATTTCAGAATCGATAATTTCCAAAACCTGTGAACATCTTCTAGGATCAAGTTGAGGATCGTTGAAAACCCTAGCTTCTTGAAGCACAGCTCCCTTTTCGATCCCCAAAAATGGCGAGTATTCAGCTGTGAAACATAAATTCCAGATCCAATTCACATTATAATAGAATTCTATTGCATACGCAAATTACCAGATCTAACTAAAAATTTAATTGATCAAACAAATTTCAATCGAATTCTTACACATTGTGTAATAAAATTGTTTGCCCTAATTTAACAGATCCGAGATTTCAAACGATCGATTGAACAGTAATGCAGATGAAAATTGTTCGAATATAAAATCGACATTGATTTTAACAGAAATTACGAAATGGAAAAATGAGAAAGGGAGTAAATTAAGGGAGAGAGTGTTACATTCGTCATCGCGATCGTCGTCCTTCTTGATGAGAGGTTGCGCCATTGTTGAATGTGAGATCTGTAATAGTTGAATCGATTAGCGACGATCTTATCTCTCTTTCGGTGTTTGCAAGTTTCGAGCGAGCAAGAAAGAAAGAGTGAAGTCTGGGTAGAGCTTAAACAGAAAAATGGAGACGATGATATATTCCCTGGCAAGCAAGAGTATGAATTTTGATTCACTACTTAGATGCTCCATATGGGAAAATATTTTTTAAAAAATAATGCTCCCATATTACAAATTACTAATCTATCTATCTAACTATTTATTACTCTAAAATAATTTGTCTGTTTATCTCGGTATTTAATTCATATTTGATAGAATGCAGATACGGTTGAATACACATAGAATTCATGTTGTATTGTAATGTTTTATGCTATGTCGACAGACAGTGTATAATAACGAATTGTGTCATGTCATGTCATGTCAGGCACAAAAAAGGCAGGCTTAAGGGTTGTATATTTAGATCATGTATCATGTCATGTCAATTTCACAAAATGGTGATTGTGGCACGCCTATGATCCAATACGACTATGACAGTTTGTCGTACCTTATTTTAGTACTTGTAATAGTCTATGAATTCATCGTTTTCATCTGCATGCGTACCATCTCAACTCGCACCCATATCTAACGCTACGACATCCACATGGAGGATGAAAATGAGGATGGATGCTCTTATTCCTAAAGATCAAATCATTATGGATATGCAATTGCTCACTACAACAAAAGGTCGTATGACTTTCAAAAACTTAATTCGCAAATTGCAAGTGCCACTACGATGAACATAGGACGAATCATTAGAGGCAACAAGCTATTGAAAATTGGAAAATTTGAAAATTTAGAAAAATCACATAAGAGAAGTGTGTGGCAAATACTTAAGAGTGCACTTAAGTCTTAAATTTAATGCTTAGTTGAGTGAGGCAGCGGCCAACAAGCCATTAACGAATTTAATTTTAAAATGTAAGTATTAGACAAAGATGACAATATATATATATATAAATTATCTAGAATAATCCAATCTATTCGTGATTTTCCTATAATAATCTCACCAATTGATTAATTAATAATAATTTCAATTTTAAGGGGTATTTTCCTAGAGTAAGCCCGATGACCGGATGACTTGCTATAACAAGTTTTATTTTTTTAAAAAAAGATAAATTAAAATAAAATGTCGAAAAAAATATTTAAAAGATGTTGAAAAAAATTTATGATTTTTTTTTATGATTTAGAATTTTATGTAAATTTTTAAAATTTTTCTCTAATTTTAAGTTAATTTTTAGTTTACTTTTTTGGTGAATTACCTACTATAACCGGTCATCGGATTACCCAAGTTTACCCTAGGTAAATACCCCTTAAAGTTGGGATTATTCATGGTTAATCGATAGGTGGGATTATTGTCGGAAAATTATAAAAAGATTGGATTATTCTAGATAAGTTTTCCTATTTTATCTAATTACTCCTATTAAAAAAATGCTTAAGTATTAAAATAAAATGAATAATTGATGTAATCCAAAAACATCAAATAAATTTACAAACATACACAAAAAAAATTATCTATCAAAAATGTAATAATTACAAATGTTTATACAAGGGTATTATCTTTTTCTTTAAAATAAAACTAACTTTAACTAGATGTAGCTTGAACTAATACAATACTATACAAAATCACATTTTCTATGTAGATAAATTACATGATTAAAAAGCTTACAATAAAAAACAAAAAGCAAATATCTCAAATCAACTAATTTTTTCAGCACAGACTAGATTGAGAGATCATTTTTTAATAAGACAACCTCAAACAAGGAGTACATATTCTCGTAATATGTTTTAGATGGACTATTTAACCGTATATAAAATGTATCTATCAGTGAGACCATCTCATATAACTATTTATGTTGAATATTTTTAGCGTGTATTTGAATCATAGAAAATTTTTTGGGCCCGGGCTAGTCCGTTTGACGGACAATTCTCCACTAGAACCCGACGTATGCCCATATTCGTTGGTGGCGCCGTATTCACTACTAGCATAATCTGTGGTGTTGAATACTGCTCGTCTGAAATTCTTCATGTCATTGTTATATGATGAGGAATCATACTCGGAGCTATTCCCGCTACTGCTAACTGTGCTACCACTTCTTGCCTTTGGTCCTTCCTTTAAAGCTTCTAGTGAAACATCGCCTTCTAGTGCTCTTACTATCTGTAATTTGTGCAACAAATTTATTTATTTGGTTGTGGAATTTTATTGTGATTAACTTTTAAAATAATATGGTAAAATAAAGTCATACAATATTAAATATGTAATTTCAGATTATTATCGGTTATTAGACATGTTAAAACAACAAACTCTAAAAAAAATAACAAAATTTTTCTAGGATAACGGGTTAAAATAGTTGGGTTTTGGTTACTAATGAATTTGATTCACTTTTTGCAATTTTTGGGTGGGAACATTTTTAGGTTTCAGTTTACTTATTGGGTTATATATGACTCAAATTTTAATCAAGGTTTCAGGTCAATTTCAGATTAGAAAAATTTAAAAATTTTAAATTATATAATTATGGTATGAGAAGGAATGAAAGACTACAAACCATATCCTTATCGAAGGAGATAAGGAGGATTTGGCTAAAGGACCCTCTACTCGAGAAAGACCTATAAAAGAAAACAAATACCCACAAAGCACACCATATACAAGGCAAATAGCAAAATAAGAGATGACAAAGTATAAAGATTAATAGTAGTATCTATCTATACAACATACTAATGAAGAAACAATTAGGACACATGTCGATTTAACAATAAAAATTTTCCCGCTTTTTTTATTTTCTTATTAGGAAAATATTTTTTAGCATATCATGTAATATCTTTCTACTTAGATTTGTTTAATTAATTAGTTATAAAAGATTTTAAAACTTACCTTATTTACTAATTTTTTACCATATAAAATCATCTAAAATATGTAATATCTTTTAATTACAATGGATAATTATCAAATAACATATTAATTATTTATGTAAATTATTAATTTTTATTAAAATAAATTTGTAATAAATTAAGAAAAGAAAATAATTTTGAAAGTTTTTCATAGATAATCATGTATATTACTTACATGTCTATATTAAAAAAATTGAACAAATTAAATAGATTACATATTAATAATTTTAGTAAATAATAATTAATAATTAGGATAAGATACTGATGAAATAAATTTCAAATGATAATTTTATTACTTATATTTGACAAGTTTATAATACATAAATACTTAAATTAAGTTATATGTTAATTATTATATTTAAAAATATGTTCTTTAGGCTTAAAACTTTTTTAAGGTTTTTCAAAGACATTAAATATTTAAATTATTTTTATATTATTTTTTATGTGTAGAAATTTTCTATTATTTTATGTAAGTACTTATAATTTATATTATTTAGTGCATAATTTTATGATTATGTTTTATATAGTAATATATTAGTAATATGTATCTCAATCTAATAGTAATACTTTTATAATTTTTAAAACAAATCAATTTATAATTTCAATATACATAAGAAGTTAAGAGTTACATAGTAACTTATTTACACATACACGATTACTAATTTTTTAATTAAATATTTTAATTATACATGATAAAAATCTACAAATTATATTGATTGAAGGGAATTTTTTGTCTATTTTTTCACATATATGTTTTAATATAATTGTGTTATAAATTATTTTTTCTTCTTGTCGTCAATTATATTATTATAACAAATATAAAGATTTAAAGATTAAGTTTATGTTGTAAATAAATTAACTTTATAAATTAATATTAATGTATTCGTATAAGTAAATATTTATTACATCCGTGTTTTACACGGGAATCTATCTAGTAAATTTAGAAAGAAAAACAATCATACAAGCAAAAACAAATCATGGCAAATAATATCAAGGACACAAATTTAACGTTTAACTAGTTTTATAAAAAAAAAAATCAAAATCTTATTACAGTATATGGAAAATTATTTATAATCAATAACACAATATAATTACCTGGCTCATTTTTGCCCTCCTTTTAGCTGAATGTCTAATGGATGCACCAGCACAAGCAATCAAACGCATCATCTCTTCGGAGTCAAATTCACGTTCTAATCGCGGATCTACAAATCCATCAAAAACTCCTTCTTCGATTGTCCGCCCAATCAATGGTCTAGCCTGTTTATTATTAAGTATCATGTTAACATCAACCAAATATGATTTTGATTAATATAAATAAATTGGTATTTAGTAAATGACTTTTTGATTAGTCAAAATACCAAAAGACGTGTTTGATAAATGATTTTCTATCGGCCAACTTTCAATAGTTAATTTTATCCAACATTTTCTTGAATAACTGACTTATCCAGTTAACTAACATTTCCAACTAATCAAACAAGTCATTTTAAAAAGCTAATAGCCAACCACCATTAGGTAACACCACTAAATAAAATTTAATTAAATTTGAGATGGTTAAATATGCTCTTATTTAGAGATGAATATAGAAATTTAAAAATGTAATTATCAGTAGCAAATTTAGTAAAACAAAGCAGATAATTGTAGTTATGTGTAAATACTAACCCAATCAACTAAGCTATCTTCCTCGTCAGCTGATGGATCAATTGGGCGCTTGCCGGTGACAAGTTCCAAGAGCATGACACCAAATGAGAATACATCAGATTTCTCGGTCAATTTTCCACTTGCTGCATATTCTGGCGCCAAATACCTAAGTTACAAGGGTTATTGATAACTTAAATATATATATATAGGGTACATCTCACAGGTTTGTTAAACCTCTAACATAACAATAAATAAGTGTATTTAACTAATAAATATATATAATCATTTTAAGTTAATTTGATATGAAAAATCATACCCGAAAGTTCCCATAACACGAGTTGATACATGAGTATAAGTGTCGGACGAAAGCTTAGCTAAGCCAAAATCAGCCACCTTTATTAAAGAAAAAAATTTAATTACTTTTTGTAGACATATAAAATTCTATAATATTCAATTTAACAAAAATAATATGTAAAGTCTATGAAATTAGACTACTTAATTATGTGCAAACCTTGGCTTCAAAGGCATTATCAATCAAGATGTTGGCCGTTTTAATGTCTCTGTGTATGATTCGTGGATGGCCTGAAGGTATATAATATATAAATGAATCACTATGTTAACGAAGAAAATTAAATAAAAAATTGCTATTAATAATTTAAATTTTTTTCATTATCTTAAAACAAATCTATATTTATTATCGGTTAACTCAAAACAATTCATAAAAAAAATCGAGTATTGTCTTTACTTTTTAGAGCAAATATCACTTATCATAAACAAGATTTTGATTTCGATTCTCACATAATCCTTTTATTTCGTCAGCCTTAGTTAAAAAAAATCATACTCCTAATTTTAATATTAATTGATATCATAGTACAAATAATTAAAAATTGTTACTGTAATTGTATGCATTATTTGATGAGTTAATCAAAAATTGAGTTTATCAAAAATTGAGTTTATTTCATAATGATTAACAAAAATATAAATAGTATCAAGTTTTCCTAAAATAAATAAAGAAGTGTACATACAATCTTCATGTAGATAAGCCAAACCCTTTGCAGATCCAAGAGCAATTCTCATTCTTGAAGGGAAATCCATAACTGGTCGGCCTTTTCCTACAAAAAGCAGAAATAGAAACAATCAACATAATTTTTATAAAACCTATAATAGTCGACCTATAAGAAGTAAAATAAAAGTATGAGCACGAAACAGAAATTAACGAATTTTTTAAAGTTTGTGTGCAATTTTAAAAATTATAATATTTTTTTAATAATTTTATATCTTTAAACATATACTACGAAATATTGAGGCCCCCAATTTTTTAGACAATGTGTGATCGAACATGTCGAATATGCTCAGAACCTCTTCTGCTAAACGTATATAATGTTATAAGAGAGATTTTGAATGTATTGATTACAAATTTTCAAATGACACGGTTTCACAATAAAATTATTTTTATTGGCTGATATAATGCATATTTTATTAAAGTGATCAGTTACAATCATAAAGAAAACAATGATAACTTTAAAATGATCACTTACAATTTTAAAGTGGTCAATTTTTTATAATTTTAAAGTAATCGCATTTGACTTTAAAGTGATTATAACTTACAATCTTAAAGTGATCAATTAAGAAAAAAATTCTTTGTATGAATCCGTTTAATGATGAGACGGATTCATACAAGACTTCTATATATTGAAATATATATTTTCCATGAATATGCATTTGAACATCCATTATCAATAACAGAACATAAATGTGTGGTTTGCAAGTATATCAACCTTCTTTCATAAGTAATATATGATGAGAAAAATTAAATTAATTATTGATACAATTGATGTGGATCTATATTCATGATTAGATATATATGTAACAAAAATAGTACTCACTTCAATTCACTATTAATGTTTCATTTGTTTTTTGCACTCTATTCAATGCACTTATTCAATCTTTAATATTTCTAATTATGCATAATTAAAAATTATCAAAAGTTGATACAAATAATCTTTGCATTAAGACGAATCATACAAGATCCCACTTGACTGTGTTTTAACTTATAGAATAATAATAAAATTCAAATTAAGAGTAAGAGATGAATAGTGTCCAAAAAGCAAATGAGACATTAGCAGTGAATTGGAGGGAGTAGAACACAATGTATAATTTAAGACAAACAGAGGGAGTACATAAATTAGCATACCATGAAGATGATGCTCAAGGGTATTATTTGGAACAAACTCATAAACAAGCATTCTTTGACCTCCTGCAATGCAATAACCCACAAGGGACACAAGGTGACGATGATGAACCCTACTAATAATCTCCACTTCAGCTTGAAACTCTCTTTCACCTTGACCACTCCCAGATTTAAGGCTTTTCACAGCTATTTCCTTGCCATTTGGCAAAATTCCTTTATGCACATAACCAAACCCTCCTTGACCCAACAATCGTTCTTGGGGGAATCCATTTGTTGCTGCCGCTAGCTCGTCATAGCTAAAGGTGCTCTTACTTAATCCTAGGGATATTGACGGGTGAGACGGCGGTAACGCTTGACCAGTCGGTCCGGACGAATAATTTGCACTATTTATATCGTTGCTCATCATGGGCGGTGAGGGCATAGCTCCACCACCCCATGGAGATGATGACATACCCGCGCTTGCGTAGTTGTTCATGTCTTGGTGTTGGTGCCATGGTGCATGTGGTCCACTATGTTGTTGGTTGTTATTATATTGATGTCCTAGTTGTACATAAAAACTTATTAAAATTTTATATTGTCTTATTTTATAGGTAAATGATATATGCAACTCATAAAAATATCAGCTCGAAATTTATAGTTAACAGTTTAGAATATTATTGAGTGAAACATAATTTATAAAAATACTTTTAAAATAACAATTTAAAGAAAATATGTTTTATATTCATAAATTACGTACAAATCATTTATAAAATGGTAGTTGAGTGAACATATTTTAAGGTTATAATTCGAAACATGGAAATAAGAAACGATTTAGGAGTCATTAATATAAAGAAAAAACAAAGAGAATTGTTTAAGATGGTTTGGGATGCAAAGACGGAATATTAGCAAACCAGTAAAAAAATAAAAAGTTAAAACTCGAGGAATTAAAAAAAAGGCAAAGAAGATATTGAAGATGACTTAAAAGATAAAAGTGGAAAGGGATTCTGAGGATTCGACGTACAAGTTGAGATCGTAGAAAATCAAAATGAATGGAGAAAAAGAATCAATGTGAATGACCATTAAAAATTATCTATTAGTTTATATATTTGACCTTAATATGTTGTGATTCAGGTTTTGACATTATATTTATTGCATATGATAGTTTATTGCATATTATAGTGGCTAGTCATTTGATGAAATCTTTACAAAGAAGAATTTTGAAAATTAAAATAAGAATGTAACAAACATGGAATAAAATCTATTTTTATAGTAGAATTAAATTAATAAAAAAATAATATATAAATAAATGATTGAAATTTAGTTTTAGATATTTCAAGGGCTTTTTTGAATGAAATAAAATTCATACCTTGTTGAGAACGATCTCCATTGTAGTATGGCATATTGTCATTACCCTTCTTTTTTTTCTTCTTAGTACAAATTACCACTATGGATATCAATAACAATAATAAGATCCCAACACCAACCACAAGTCCACCTACAATAGCAGCATCTTTAGGAGACGAGGATGATGATGAAGCATTATTACTCAATCCTGGTGAATTTGTTGCGGAAGAAGATTGTGAGCCTTTTAATTGAAGTGGGGGCGATGGCGTATTCGGTGATACATTTATCGTCAAGGAAGGAGGCGCGTTGTTGTTGTTGTTGCTACTGCTGTTGTTGCTGCCACCTTCATTATTGTTGTTATTGTCGTTGTTGTTGTCATTGTTGTCATTGTTGTTATTTTCATTACCTTTGTTATTATTATTATTGTCGTTACTGTTGTTATCACTATTATGATTATTATTGTTATTGTTATTATCAGAAGAAGAAGATGAGGAATTAGAGTTGTTATTGTTATTAGAATTCGAATTAGAAGAAGATTTTAATGACAATGAAGGATTGTTACTATCTTGATCAGATGAAGCCATTATATATCTTTTGAACTTTCTCAACGAAATCTTAGCAATTGAAATATAGCCTCCTAATATTGCCTCTCCTCCAAATGATCATGACTCCTAAATTCATACAATAAACATTGCATTACATAAGAATCTACATGAGATATATTGGAAAAACAATAAAATCTATATGTAAACAAGTTTTTAATAGAATTATTAGAAAAATTAATATTTAAAATTGAATATAAAATCTTAAACATCAAATTTAAAGATGGGAGAAAGAAATTAATTGAATAAGGTAGAAGATAATGAACCTATGAGGAGAAGGGCATTTTGAATATCAAAGAAAGAGATTGTAAAAAAAAGGAACATGATAATGGGAGATCTAACAAGAAATATGGCAAAATTGTGTTCTACTCTAACACCACCTACAAAATAGAAAACATTGGTTGGTCTCATTTTCTATTTTGTAATTTAACCTTAAGGACTATATTTTAGGGATTATTAGTGGGTGATTTGAGGATTGTTCATCTAATTTTGTATTGGATTTTTTTGTTGTTGGTTACTATATTAGTAGAAAGCTATTTAGCTTCTTTCTAGCTCACAAATCACAATGTAATGTGTTTATGTAAATTTGGTACATGGGATGCTTATTATGACTCTAGTATTCTATTAGACTTGCTTTGAATTTGAATTTAATTCAAGATGGTGTGTTATTTTTGTATAAGATATGAAATTAATTTAAGAGTTATGTATTATTTTTATGAGATATAAATTTAATTTAAGAGTCGTGTGTTATTTATATAAGATATAATAATACCGATTTTTTTTTGGGTACATGTTTAAATGTTGATAAAAATAAAAGGAAGAAATTAATGATAAGTTTTTCTAAGATTAATTATTTTTTTTTTTTTTTCATAAACACAGACAAGTAATGGAATTACGCTTATGAAATGTAGATGTAACTAATTAATAAGAAAATTTTCACAATTAAAGGAGATGATAGGATAAAAGACAATATTATTTAGATAGGAAAAATTTAAGTACGAAACTTAATTCAACTAGGGCGTAATCATTTTTGAATGCTGATAAGATACACAATAATCATTAATTGTCTAAAAAAGGCACTATCAAGTTCAACCTTATAGCACAATTGGAGTAATTGACGATTTTTACTTTCCTAAATTCCACAAAGTAATTAATGGGCACCCTTGAACACAAATGCCCATGTCAACAAATCGTGGACATTGCTCCTTCATTTCCTTGCATATCATGATGAGAAATAAAACAACTATTTTAACTATCTCACTAGTAATGTTTTAACTATTACACTCCAAATTAAAAACAAACAACAATACTAAATGTCATTGAGAACAGAAATAAAAAGTTTAAAACATAGATAATATATAGACAAAGACTTAAGACATATTTAGCTCTTTTTGGATGAAGGATGAAGAATTGAGATGGATTTGATTAGTGATTTATTGAGTTGTCTTGAAAAATTTTAAGGCTCTGTGTAAAATTTTTATTTTGCATCTTATTTATAATAAATATATTTATTTTATTAATAAACTTAATATATTTTTTTTATTAACTTTCTCATATACAAAAGAGAGAGGGAGCCTTGTGCAGTCGATCACCTCGCACACCTTCAAAGACCTCTCTGGTGATCAACCTATAATATAGGTATACAACCAACTCCTTTTTAATTAATTACTTTAAATTTATGATTGGTTACTTTAATTTTTAAAGTAATCAATTTAAGATTATAAGTAGTCACTTTAAGTTTTAAGTGTTCATTAAGATAAATTATATATCAAGGAAGCCAAGATATTTTTCAACAAAAATTATACTAGTTTTCATTCTTATTACAACGTTTATTCATTATACCTCAAATTTTAAAGATGTTTTTATTTATCTTCTGAGTTCCGAAGATGAATGGAACGGTCCTTCATAATGAATCATGGCTCCTCAATTCCTCATTATTGTTGGTAATGACTTCCCACTCCTATTGTTGAAATATAGTGACTCGAACAAGTCATTATATGGGATAGAGATTTGAAAAATGGATAACGTAGGTCGCCAGGCAAAAGGTTGTGCGCGGGCCGCGGAGTTTTATGCGGGGCACGGAGCACTGTGATTTTCGCGGAAAGTTAGTTTTGGCACGTTTTTGGCCGGTTTTCTTAGTTTTTGACGGTTTCTTTTGCATTTTCTTAACCCTAATTTCTTTTTATTATGAGGTATACTATATAAAGGACCCATGTAATTAGAATTAGAGCATATGATGCAATACAAAACACAAAGTGAGGAAAACTAAGAGAGAAAAAGTTTAGAGAGCCATTGTTGTGGTTTCTCGTGTTCATCTTGTAATCTCCCGGTTTATAGTGAAAAGTTTATTCTCGGTGCCGATAAATGTAGCTATCACGTTGATAATGAATCACGTTAATTTCTCGGTCTGATTTTCTTTATTATTTTTTTGAATCTTTATTGTTTTTCATTATAATTTTCGATCTTTGCTTTCGTTGTCGCACATCACCTATGAACGAGTTTCTCTTAACAAGTTGATATATAATTAATCCCAAAAAGTACAATAGAGACTAGATTTATATGATTCTATATAATTAATCTCAAAAAGTATATATAATAGAGACTAGATCTATACGATTCATTACATATACTATATTACCATACCTTTTAACGAGGACAAAGGTTTATCCTTAATATATAGAAAAAAATATATTTATTGTAAATTAACCCTTTTTTATAAGTTGGTCTAAGTGTAACCTTCAACTTGTTTAAAATTAATTAATTATATATTCTTTTTTCACACATTTTTTAATAAGTGATAGGAACTTCGTGCTACATCCTTCAAGTTGACTTCACTAATTAAAACAAAGGATAAATACTTTCATCTTAAATCCCCTTATAACATAATTAGATCTCATATAAGAGAATACTAATAATAATTAGTAAATACTAATGGAGAAACAAGAACATAAATTAGCTAATCAAATAGCCTTAATCCCAAGTCCAGGATTAGGGCATCTAATTCCATTCATAGAATTTGCTAAACTCTTAATCGCCAACTTTAACCTCTCCATTACTCTTCTTCTTCCAAGTAGGGCCCATGATCAGCCCAATGAGGCCCAAATTTCCTTACTTGCTTCTCTCCCAAATGGCATTAATTATGTCAATCTCCCCCCAATAGACTTATCTCATTTATCGACTGACGATCTCGATGTCGTAATCTCTCTCGTCGTCCTTAACTCCGTCTCGGCCATCCGAGACTCTCTCGCCTCGCTCCCTCGAGTCGTCGCGGTCGTTACCGATCTTTTCGGTACGCCGGTGTTTAACGTGGCGAGGGAGTTAGGTATTTTACCCTACATGTATTTTACTACAAATGCTATGAATTTACTCTTTACTTTTAATTTAAATAAGTTGCATGAAACGGTGTCGTGTAACTTTTGCGACATGGTTGACCCCGTTGTTTTACCCGGGTGTGTACCAATTTATGGTAGAGATTTTGAAGATGCCTTACAAGATCGTAATAGTGAGGGTTATTTTTGGATTTTTTATCATCTTAAAAGGTACGGATTGGCTGAGGGTATATTTATTAATACTTTTATGGATCTTGAACCAGGGGCTATACAAACTTTACAAACCGAGGATCCAAATAGGCCCTCGGTTTATCCAATTGGTCCAATAGTGAGATCAAGTTTGGGTTCTAAGGTTTATGGGTCGAATTGTTTGACTTGGTTGGATCGACAACCATACAAGTCGGTTATATTTGTTTCGTTTGGAAGTGGAGGGACTTTGACTTCTAACCAACTTCATGAGTTAGCAATAGGGTTAGAAAAGAGCGAGGTAAGATTTTTGTGGGTAATTAGACGTCCAAATGATGAATCATCTTTCGGATCGTACTATAATAATCACGATCAAGATGACATTTTTAATTTCTTGCCTAAAGGGTTTGCTGAAAGGACCAAGGATCGTGGACTTTTAGTCATGTCATGGGCACCACAAATTGACGTACTAAGTCATAAGTCAACATTCGGATTTTTAACTCATTGTGGCTGGAACTCGATTTTAGAAAGTATCGTACATGCAGTGCCTTTAATAGCATGGCCGCTTTATGCGGAACAGAAAATGAATGCAATTATACTCAATGAAGGATTGAAGGTGGCTTTAAGACCAAAATCTAATGAGCATGGTATTGTTGAAGCCGATCATGTTACTAATGTGATCAAAGAGTTAATGTTTGGCGAAGACGGAAAGAGGGTTCGCATAGAAATTAATAAATTGAGTGAATCTGCTAAAAAAGCTATTTCTAATGTTGGGGATTCTACAAAATCTCTTATTTCTGTTGCTACCAAATGGACGTCAAGCAAATTTTAGGGTTTGTTAATTTTGAAGGTATAAATATGAAATCGTTTTTATGGTTATGATTGTTAGTTACCAAGAATAATAGATTGGTTTAATGATTAAAGGTTTTCTTTTTTACTCTAATAATAATAGTTTGATTGTTGAAGATTCTTCGGCCAAAAAATGATTATTAGCAAGGGCGAATGCAGCCTTATTCAATGTTGTTAACTGACAGCATTTAACATACAAGTTATATTTTTAAATATGTTGATAAATATATTGGTTAAATTGATTAAAATGTTAGTACAAGGAAAGGAGGGATGAGTTGGAATTTTACAATTCAATTTATATCATTTTATTTATCACTCCATCTTGTATATGTTTCTTTGTGTTTCATTGTTTATGGGATTGAATTCTATAATTTTGAATATTGATTTTGGGTCTTGATTGCTTTAACCTCAAACATTCATCTATTGATGCATTTAAGTTAAACATTTCTAATAATTTCAATTTTTTGGAATTTGCATAAACATTCAAGGTGAGTAGAATATGAATTCAAATCTTGTTCGAGGATGAGGCTCTTGCTGATCCAAATTCTGATTATTGTATTTTATACGAACATATCAATACAAATACATTATTGATAAACCAATTCACCAAACATGTAAATAGAGTATATGTTAGGGATTTAATCCTATAGTTTTTTGATACTATCCAATGTAATGATTTTAACATAGTATTTTTAATTATATATAATAAAAATTACAAAAAATTAATATAATTTTTGCATATAGACGAATCAAACAAGATTTTACTTGACTATATTTTAACTTGTAAAATATAAAAAATTATAAATTATGACAAATTGATGAACAATATCTATAAAAAAAAACGATTTGCAAAATGTTTGAAACATATTCCTTATGATCCTTAATAGAGTTCCCACAAGAATTTTTCACGGAAATAAAAAAATTAAAATATTTTAGAAAGTGAATAAAATATTTTATTGAATAATTAAAAATTGATAAATAAAAGTATAGACTGTAAACATTAAAAACATCAAAAGAAAGTCAATAGAAAAACTGAGAACCACAACTTTTAAAAAAATATTTTTTATATTATTGGTGAAAACATGTAGGGATCATAAAGAATTTATAAATGTTAAAATAAAGTTGGATTGTAATATTAAAAAATGTTAAAATGAGAATAAAAAAGATTATTTTTATCTAAAATTTATAATATTAATGAAAACATTTCTTTAAAAACAATAAATAAAACATTTTAAAATTTTAAATAAGAATTTTTTTTTAAAAAAAAAAACAACAAAGCAACCAGAAAGGAAAGTGAATTGATTGGAGCAAAAAGTGCCAACAAATAATCTTTTGGTGTGCTGTACTCTAAATTTAACGAGCACATCCTGTTTGTATTGTATCAAGACTCAAGAGTAACATAATTGAATACTTGTATTATTCACTGTTACACTGTAATTTGTAATTGTAACTTTCTTCCTAGAAACGTCTTAGTATACTCTACTTATAACAACTCATTGATTAGTAACATTCCATTTTGTCTCTCTCTCTCTCTCCAAATCTTCTTCGCTCTCTCTCTCAATCGCCGATTTTCCAGCAATTCGAAGATGCCGTCAAGAAGAAGAACACTCTTGAAGGTCATAATTCTTGGCGATAGCGGGTTTGTACACTCTGATTCTCATTTTTTTAAAAGCTTTTTGTAGTTGTAAAATGTTGCTATTCATTTTGTTTGTGGAGCTTGATTGAGGTCAATTGACCTTTTGGCTTGGTTTTTGGCTTGTTTATCTTAAATTACTGGTAGTTTTTATGTTTTGTGCTTAATTTTGAGAATTTAGGTTAGAAGGTATGCAATTGAGTGTAAAAAATGCTGATAGAAATGTAACTTAACTGGAAATATTATAACTGTAGATGACTATTGATTGAAGTTTGAAATTGCTTCATTTGATATGAAAATTAGATATAATTTGAATTTAGTGAAATTTTTGACTTTTTGTGTGGAATCTTCTTTGATGATTTTAGGTGTATAAAAACCTTTTTGATACTTTGTAATTGTGTATAAAGTTCTATTATCGTTGCTTTGTACAATTGAGGTTGTTTTATGTGATTTTAGCCTTTTAGGTTAAGACGTAAAATCATACTATAAGTTGAGTAAATTTGGGTTGGACATTGTCCTACATGATTAATATTCGATTGTATTTTACCAATGTGTATGCTGCAAATATTATTTGAACTTCTAGATTATTTTGTATAGGCAATTTAGTAGCTCACACAGAATTGCTGAGCTATTGGAGCCCCAAGCCCTTTAGCGCTGAGAGTACTCAGGCCTGTTCATTTCATTTTCATTTTCACAAATTATTTTCTCTAGAATCGTGTGCATTCATGAAGCGAGTACTCGGGGCTTTCTTCTACTGAGAAAAAAGTTAGTTGTTATTCGAGTAACCGTTGCCCTTCTTAGTGAAAATGGGAGTGCATGGTTGATCATCATGAAAAATCTTTCTGAATGTAAAAATGAACAGAAGAAGAGAAGTATGTGAAAAGTTTATCTATAAGGAAAGTGGATTGTTATAGATTCTGATTAAAGAAGTTTTAAACTGGCAAGTTGCTTGGAATATTGGAGAAATAGAATTGATTACATCATCTGTTTGTGATAGTAACAAATGCATGAGCCTGGATATGTCATAACACATGAATCATGTTAAAAGTATTGGATGTTGCTCAATGTTGGTGACTATTGGTATGGCAACTACGAACTGTGTGCCAGACAAGAACTTATATGAACTTTCGGCGGTCTTTCTCTTGATCAAATAGAAAATTGAAAGTACGATGCAAAAATGTGATAACGTTTGTGATAGTGACACGATGATGTTGTAACAAGAGTGATACAATTATCTTAATGCAAATATCAGCCAAAAACATTAGATATCTCTTGAAACAACTGAAATTTTCTCACTTTTACAATACGTTTTTTTTTCTTTCTTTTTTTTTTTTTCTAAAAACCTTTACAACTCAGCCAATGCAATGTATGCAGCCTGATTTTTGCACTATGTGAAAGTCACTTCAATTATGTTGAAATGAACAACAATTTTATTTTATATACTTACCTCCTTTATATATTCTTCAATTTTTCTTAATCAAATATTCATTTATCTTGTTATGCATTTGCAGAGTGGGGAAGACCTCTTTGATGAATCAGTATCCTTGATTTACCTGTTTGTGAATAAAGGAAAAAAAATGTTCTACCTTGTGTTAGTTGTGTAGAGAGGAAGTTTCAACTAATTTCGTAGATATCTGTATGAATTATAGAGTTGTTTATCGTTAACATACTTGATTAGATATGTGAATAAGAAGTTCAGCAATCAGTACAAGGCCACTATAGGTGCTGATTTTTTGACAAAGGAAGTGCAGTTTGATGATCGCCTTTTCACTTTACAGGTCAGTATACTATAAAACCATTGTTTTTTTTTACGAAAAATACAGTTTGATGGTTGCCTATTCAATTCACTTGTAACTGGATGAAATTTATCCTTCTTGGTTTTTTATGATCTGTAAATACGATGCATCTTGTCACGACAGATATGGGATACAGCTGGACAGGAAAGATTCCAGAGTCTTGGTGTTGCTTTCTATCGAGGTGCAGACTGTTGTGTTCTTGTATATGATGTCAACTCTATGAAGTCTTTTGACAATCTAAACACCTGGAGGGAAGAGTTTCTTATACAGGTGAGTGTCTTGTCTCGTCGCCTGTCTCTTCATCCTCCCTTTTGTCCCCAAATAATGATGTCTATGTGCTTATTGCAGTTTATAGTCAAGTGAATGACAAGTAATATGCTTCTTGTAAACTTCACCTCTAATTTGAATTCAAGTTTTTCTATGGACCATAACTTGGATATGCTTAGAGCCCTATTGCAGAATTATGTTTGCGAGAACTTGATTTTATAGAGCATTCAGATATTAATGCATGTTGATGTTTGTCTCAATTATGTAGATCATTCCTGAAAATTTTATGATCAAATCTACTTCAGACCTATGATGAACTAGATTTTTAAATAAGTTTGAGACCCTTATGTTTAATTGCAAACCTTTACGTCCTTGTTTTCCACAAGGAAGCATACTTGAATGGGCACTGGTCATCTTTGTATTTAGCATATAACTTTATAACGAACGTTAAAAAATTATTTGTTTTTATGTTGCAGGCTAGCCCTTCAGACCCAGAAAACTTCCCCTTCGTTGTCATTGGAAACAAACTTGATGTTGATGGTGGAAACAGTAGAGTGGTAAGTTTTTAGGTCCTGTCTTTTGGTCTCTGCCTTGTGATGTGATTATCTATTTTATTAGTTGAATGTTGTGAGCTTGTATTAATTTTTAATGAATAATAATTGTCAATTGAATAACTTAAGGTTCCAGAGAAAAAGGCACGGGCATGGTGTGCATCTAAGGGGAATATTCCTTACTTTGAGACCTCGGCGAAAGAGGGATTGAATGTTGAAGAAGCTTTCCAGTGCATAGCGAAAAATGCCTTGAAGAGTGGTGAAGAAGAAGAAATGTAAGTTAACCTATTCTTTTTTGGTGCATGAGAATGTCTTGGCTTTTTTAGAATTGTAGCTATGTTATCATGTTTTCTGCAAGACATTTTTTTTACATTAATGCATATTCTGTGTAGATGTTGTAGCATCCCTTTCTTTGAAATACTATGTTCACCTCTTAAGTCGTGTCTACACTTCGATATACTTTTCCTCCACCTGCCTGAGTTAACACCTCTTGCACAAATTACCGTCTCTTTGCACGGTTCATAACTTATTTCTACTGCACATATTCACTTCTTTGGCCATATATGGATTTTTCGTATTTCATTGTACGATGTTTAGTATGTCTTTCATGACCGTAAGATTATTGCTTATTTTTCATGACTGCAATCTCTTTCTGACAATTTTCTTTCTGCTTGTGTATTCAATTATTCATTACCTCCGGAAGATACTTGCCGGACACAATCGATGTTGCAAATAACAACCAGCAGAGGTCAAGTGGATGCGATTGTTAAAAACAAAATTGTGTTTGTCCCCTTTCTCCTCTCCCCTTTCTATTTTCAATTTTTGATGTGTAATAAGATTTTTCGGAATTTGTAGCGTTTGATCCCCCTTTTTCATACTGAATCGAGCAGTTGTGTATATTACAATCATTTGACACATTTTCAGAAGTTGAAGCCCTGGCGTGATTCTCTTGTTTTTGGCTTTGGAAACACTTCAAAAAGTGTTTGGTTAGGAAAAATATAAGTTTCAGTGTGAAAGGGTTTTCACAATAATTACCTATCAACTTAAATTGTATAAATGATAATTAGTATTTTATATATGATTTAATTGAAGCTAAGAAATGTGAAGAGCCATAGAGGATGGTAAAAATAAAAAGTAGAGAAATTTTGAATTTTTCAATTGTGAAATAAAAAGTAAATGATAATTAGGTTCTAAATTTGTTCTACTAACCCTCCTCCCCTTCTCCCGGTGACTAAAAAAATATTTACTGAAAAAGCATTCTGTGAAAAAATCCCTTCACCAAACACTACCAAGCGTCAAACTACTAGTTCCAGGCTCCAACTATGAAAGGATGTAGAATAATTCCCGTATAATTGGTGTAATACAAGGTTTCTTGATCTCAACTCAATATATTACCCAGTAGATCCAATTTGTTTTGCGTCAGACTAATTGTTGACAATGCAACTCAAAAAAATAATATACATCAATTGACTTGTAACTTATTTGTGAGTACAAATTTTCTGTTTTAAAATCTAATTTCAAAATCCAATGAGTATCTTATAATTATTTTACCGCTGAAAAGAAGTTTTGCAGAGAGCATACAATGTTCTCTCTTTTACTCGAAAATTAGTTTTGTTTATCAAAAATCAAGTAGAAGCTTCAATTCATGGGAATTGGATAGGCTCAGGCTGTAATGCCTTCTCTACGAGCTCGGTTTGTTCTTTGACATGAACAGAAATAAAACCAGTTGCAGTTGCAGCAGATGGAGGACGACCAACGTACTTAATGTCATCAATAGATCCCCTGTTTACAGATTTCATTGCAGTACAAAGACGGGGTGCAATGTAACTGTAAGCACCCATGTTCATCGGTTCTTCCTGGCACCAGACAATCTCAGCATCTGCAGATGTAGCAATGATTGTAAGATAACTTCGATACATCAAATTAGAACTTTATATCCGAAATCCTAATCCTGAAAGATAAGGTCAAGTGCAAGAGATCTTCAAGGGCAACAATTTGGGACATCCATGAAGTCCAGGATACATGTGGGTCATACAATAGAGCCAAACTTTAATGATAATACAAGAAGAAAGCTGAGAACAAAGTATATGGATACAGAAAATGTAACTACACCAATTAGGAACTTACTTGGATACCGCTTCAATTCTCGTTGGACAAGGTCATATGGGAAGGGGCAGAGTTGCTCCACTCTACAAATGGCAACATCACTGCCCTCTACTTTTCTCCTTTGTTCATCAAGCTCGTAGTAAACCTACATATTTTTAAAGTTAGAAATATAACTTAGAGGAAACAGAAAACATGGAGCACATGCCTCAACGTATTAGCTTCTAATATCAATAACATGTCAACTTATTTGATGAAGAGAGCATAAAGATTAACAAAAAGCAATTTAAAAAGATTATAATATAATACTCCTTTATTGGTCCCTTTCGATTTGCACCTGTTTAAAAGAGGCGTAAATATTTAATTTGTAGTTGGGTATAACAATTGGGGTCAAGAAATGTGTGAATGAGATTAAAAGAGCTAATAGTAGTAGGGGCCATTACCAAAAGAGGAAAGGGTGCAAAGTGAGTGGGATAACCTTAAAAGAGAAATTGGGTGCAAATTGAATGGGACAGAGACATTGTCCAAATGACAAACACTTACTTTTCCAGAGCACAAAACCAAGCGTCTAATACCCTCCTCCAGATCTGAGTGCATATTCTGATCTTTTATGAGACGCTTGAATCTGGTTCCTTGTTTATCAAAACCGGGATGACCCTTAACATCATCGAATTCAGAAAGGTTTGATTTACAATCTTTGTGACGAAGTAAGTTCTTAGGTGACATGACAATTAGAGGCTTGCGGAATTCCCTGTGTATCTGAATACAGCACAGCAAAATTGTCATCAACTATCAGAATTTGCAGAAGTTAAAGAATACAGAAGATCACAATTACACTCACCTGGCGACGCAACACATGGAAATAATTGGCAGGGGTTGTTACATTGACAACCTGCCAATTGCATTCCTGAATCTGCTTCCGTAAGGTGGGTTCCATCTCAGGTATGACATAGGGGTTGTCATCACTCATCTGTCACGAAAATTTTCAAGACGACTCAGTTTCTTTTATCTTATTTGCCAACACAAGATAAATAACAGAGCTGTATCTCCGCATGCAATATGCCATTAATGAAAAAGATAGAAAAACAACAGTTTAAGAGAGTTGTATATACAATGCAGTTGCTTTTTACAACTGTGGAATACATCACAAGAATTACCAAACTACTGTAAAGATATTTGTTTTTTGACAATGATTCATAAACATCTTTGTTATAAGGTCATTTAACCATATAATCCAATACCACGGGCCTGACAGAAACAGTTGTCTCATTCAAGTGGCTACTTTTCTTTCTCAGGTGGCTGTTGTAATTTTAAGATCTCTCAAAATCTCCTATTACTCATCAGTCTCTCCCTCTGTACGTAATACGTCAATACCCCAACAGGTTTTCCAAGGTGAAGCATGAACAATGACATGCCAACAAAGTATCCATGATGCATAGAGTTTCAAATCACAGTGCTCAGCTCAGTCTCAAACAGGCTCAGGTAATGTAGAATCAAAATGCAAAATTTCAGAGTAACCACGGCAAGATTAAAGCCTAGAGTCAATACATGAACTAGGAGCAAACGGATAAAAGGAGGAGAAGGGATGCAGGAAAAAGAAGCGGCATTACTTAGCACTTCATCTTATCAACTCACATTGTTCACTCATTAGTCATTTAGCGTGCTGAGGTTAAAAGGGGGAGGAAAAGAGGAGAAAGAATTTGAACTACTCTCTAATCTTTAATCAACTATACAACTATTCTATGCAGAACTTTATTGAAGACCCAACACCAAGTATTTTACAGATTCGATATTGCCCAAAAGCTCACCAAACCAACAGTCGGAACAACAGAAATAGTTTCATTAGAGATGAAAGCTCGAGTTGCATTAATAATTTCCATCAACAAAAAAGTTTTCCTGCATCTCCTTGGTTTGAGCACCACATTCTGTCATTATCACAACTTTTCCGTCGCTCTTAAGTGTCCCTTTATACACAGCATAAGTAAGAAATGTATAGGCAGTATTATCAAGTGTAAAGTGTAAACTTCTACATTACCACATAGGTGGAGGAATACATTAAGAGAGGAAGCGGAAACAAAATCACTAATAAATGGGCTTGATATGCAATTGTAACAAGAATTAGCAAACAAATAAGCCAGAAATATGTGCATGTATTGGCAGCCAGATTAAATGTGTCCATTTTTGATGGAGGATGTATAGTTTATTGATTTTGTATTATGATAAACTATAATAAAATGCTCGTTAAATCATGAACATGTCAGTTGCAGGATGTTTGCTATAAAAAATCACTTGAAAACAATCTTTTTTTACAAAGGTAAGGTTGCAAACATACAATTCCCCTCAACACCAATTCCCCCGAACTCCACCTAGGTGGGACCATTTAATGGCATTGGAGGGAATGATGATGGCTTAAATCAAGATTAAAATTTATTCTAACTTGGCAAATGCTTGTGGGAAAAACTGAAACAGAAAATTCATCCCACAGCCTCATCCAATCATTAAGATTTGTCCCCGGTTCAACATATCTTACACCATAATTTGATACAAACTTGAATAAGTGCGTAATTCAGGAGTCTAAAGTGCATGACTTCTCTCAAAACTTCAAGCCACAATGAACAAAGAGATGAAATGATAAGATACTCAGTCACCACCCAATTATAAAAAATGCATCACATTCAACTAAGTCGTGTATCTAGAAGCGAACCTCATCAGGTCCATATTCAGTTTATTCAATCAAAAAATTCAATGTAACCTTCAAGAATAATGCAATACCTGTAAGAAACGTTCCAATCGCGCACTTGAATGTTCAGGTCCCTGGCCATCATATCCATGAGGAAGCAGCACAACAAGACCGGTTTGTCGCAACCACTTTGCTTCCCCACTACTCAAAAACTGATCAAAAATAACTTGTGCCCCATTAGAAAAGTCACCAAACTGAGCTTCCCACAGGACCAATGAATTAGGATTCTCCATGGAATAACCCAATTCAAATCCAAGAACACCAAACTCTGAAAGAGAGCTGCACCGAAAAAGTCAAGAAAACTATTAAAACAGGAACTGAACATTTCATATAAAAGTACTCAATAACTAGATTAGCATGCACCTCCTCCATTCTATCCGAAAATACCAGCAAACCCCACCATAGAAACAAAGTGAGCAACAAATATGTGAAGCAAAAGTCTAACAGCAAATAATCAAATCATTACATCAGATAGTATATGCTCTACAATAGAACCACAGCTTATCAATCTTCACATGTGGGTGGAATATGTTGCTCATAATCTTCATTTATCTCAAATACCCCTTTCAGTAATCCACATCCTCAATACATGGACATGGGCAGACACTTTGGGACAAAATCAAAGAATATATTCATTAAAAAAATCTAAGTCAGACACTGCAAAAATTCCAATAACAGAGGAACTGCTATCTACATAGGCTATGGTCACCATCCCCCAAAACTGCACGCCATAGCACTATCAGTTAATAATCATAGCACAAAAATTTCTTTAAATCATACATACACCATGTATAAAATCCCTCCAATACCCCAATAACATTAAGTGGTTCCTACTCCTATTTTAGGTTTCCACGTAGGCAGGGTTTGAGAGGATCGGGTGTACACGACCTTAATTTACCTTGTTATTAATAACAAAGAGGTTGTTTCCAATAGACCCTTCCTTGGTAACAAACATCATCCTTCATATTGATAATAAGTGCACGTGATTCAGTACGAGGAAAACTAGTAAAAATATCATGATACAATATTTTGCTACAAGGTTCAACACATTGGAGATATGACTGGTGTGAAGAATTAGGTTATGACTAAAGTGAACTTCTAAGGACAAAGCAAGGCAGCTGCGAGCAAAATGAACTGATAAAAAGCTCACCTGTTACTAACTGTAAACATTTCTTCATTTTGATTTATCATGACATGGTCCAAAGGACAGTATTTTTCACCAGTTTCCTGATCATGGATTACAGAATGCCTATGGCTAAATGTACCCCTCTCAACATCCTGACCACTCAATCGAACATGATTGCCTTCAACTAGCAAAGTGGCAAAAGCTAGTGCTTCACCAACTGCCCAATCGATGCCCTCCCCCGTCTCAATCATTTGAGCACGGTTCTCATAAATCCTTTTCACAGCTTTGTGTGGCTTAAAGGTCTCAGGAAGTGTGGTGATAGCTTTCCCAACATTCTTCAGGATCTCTGGTTTAACCCTGAACCAAAATTACACAATACATGACATAAAATGATGAATTGAACTCTAAATCCAGCATAGAGAAGCTATACATCATCAAAGGTCAAATACATACCCAGTGTTACGGATTCTAGAAAGTTGTTCAGGAGACTTAAAACCTAGCCAATAAGCTGAAAGCCAATCTCTCCTTTGAGGAATATAAGCCTTGCTTGCATCGAACTCCTCATTGAGAATTGTCATAACCTTTTTCTGGATCTGATCAACTTCTTCCTTTGCCATTTCTCCGGTTTCAAGAACTTTCTTCTTGTAGATATCAAGCGCAGAAGGATGATTTCGAATGACCTGTTAAAAATAAAGAATTAAAGACTATACTTTCTCTCCACCAATACGCCTCTTCAAATGATGTAATTAACAAGGCATTTGACAGTCTATATATTAAAAATAAAGAGGCTTAGTGAGTGTCTTATCTAATTAGTAAGGAAGTCCTCAGTAATTTGGAAAAAGTGTATATACCAAGAAATATACCAGCCAAAGAAGCTAAAATTAATCAAGTTACCTTGTACATTTTTGGTTGTGTGAAAGAAGGCTCATCAATCTCGTTGTGACCGAATCTACGATAGCAAACTATGTCAACCACAACATCTGAGTGGAAGGTCTGACGCCACTCCGCTGCAAGCTCACAAACATGAACAACAGCTTCCAAATCATCCCCATTAACATGAAAGATGGGGGCATTTAGAGCTTTGGCAACATCAGTGCAATACTGCGAAGATCTTCCTGACCTTGGATCAGTTGTAAAGGCAACTTGATTGTTCACCACAATATGTATTGTACCACCAGTAGTGTAATTTGGAAGAGCACTAAGATGGAGTGTCTCGTAGACCACACCCTGTCCAGCAAAACTACCATCACCATGGATCAAAATTGCCATATTTTTTGTCCTGTCCGCATCATTAGAATAGTACTGTTTAGCTCTTGTCTTCCCAACCACAACTGGATCCACAGCTTCTAAGTGACTAGGATTGGCAACCAATGACAGATGAATCCGCTTCCCACCTCTAGTAGGCCTATCATAAGAAGTACCTAAATGATACTTGACATCTCCAGTTCCTGTGTAAAGTCCTACCTCATCTGTAGGTTTTGTGCCGCCACTGAATTCACTAAATATTTGTCGAAGGGGTTTTCTAACGACATTTCCCAGCACATTTAACCTACCCCTGTGAGACATTCCAATTACTATACTCTCAACCCCAAGATCTGCAGATCGATCAAACATCTCCTTCATGCCAGGAATAAGAGTTTCACAGCCTTCAAGACCAAATCTTTTAGCTGTAGTCCACTTTGTTGCCAAGAAACTCTCAAACTGGGTACTCCATATAAGCCTGTCAAGCATCACATGACGCCTTTCCTTGTTATATTCCATTGGTGTAGGGGTCTCAATTCTATCTCTCAACCAGTTACACTTGTCACGATCAGGTATATGCATATACTCATAACCGATACTCCCACAGTATGCCTGCTCAAGACGATTAAGGATGTTTCTAAGAGTCTGAACAGGGCGATTCTCTGACAAAAAACCAGCCATCCTCCACACTCCAAGAAAGAATTCACGATCCAGATCAGCTTCACTAAACCCATAAACGTCCAGGTTCAAGTCATCAGGAATTGGCCTTTCTTCCAGGTTCAATGGGTCCAACTTGGCCTTGAAGTGACCATTAACTTGGTAAGCCCTCACAAGCAGAAGCAGACGCATACTCTCTTGAATAGTCTGTCCTGATATACCTGGAGATGTAGCTGCTTGGCCAACAAAGTTCCTGAAGAAATTGTCCCACGACTCATCAACACTGTTAGGATCAGCTTCCCAAGCTCTTTGTAGCTCCTCTAGATACACACTACTTGTCCCATCAAGGAAACTATCGGTGAGCCGTGAAAGTGGTACAGGGCGCGGAACAGGAGCAGCTTTTGGTTTAACAATTGTGCTATGAAAAGAACGGTGAAGTGAATTAACAGTAATTCGGGTTTGTGAATCAGTGACTCGTGTTCTGGTTACATAAGACCGTCCCTGAGCTACTGCCCTCCTAACAGCAAGCTTTGCCACAGAAGATCCAGCTCTAAACCAAGCCATTGCTTCGGATCACAAATTCACCAACTTAAAAACAAGCTTGAACCCAAAAAGGCAACATTAAAAGACTATTAGAACAAAATTAAGTAAAAAAAAACACAAGCTGGACAAAATCAATCTCCAGAACTCATAAAGGCAGTAAGATGATCTATACTACAATAAACTCCCTAGCTCATAATTTGGATACAACTTCCACAAAATAATTCAAATTACGTTATCATGGTGACCATCACTACTAGTCAAAGGGAATACAAGTAAATTTGCTTCTTCTGCACTTCTACACAAGATTTAAAGTTGATAACAGACATTCATTAGCAAATTGATAACAAAGACACATGAATTGAAAAACGCTGAAATTTTTAGCAGTTAGATTCGTGTCGCTATCAACTTCCAAATAAAATCAAAAACTGATATTAGCCTAGACTTACTCGCTACGAAAAACATGGCTAAATAATACACAATACAAGAATCAACACAAACAACAAATCATTTCAAATTTCAATTATAGCGCTAAAAAAATCAAAATGATAACTTCAACAAAATAATACTAATCTTTCATGAAAAAATCCTGATGCCTACGAATTAAAAGTCAAAACTTCGAACTCAAACGCAAGCTAATTAAAAGTATAACCACAATTAAAGGAAAGATCCTCCGCAATAGAGGTCGCGTTCACCTTCAATTTCGCTCAAACATTCAAAAAAATCCATAAAAACGTAGCAAAAACAATTATTACTCCATGAAAGCAAGATGAGAAGTTTCTAAATGGATAAAAATTACATTGAACTTTAAAGGAGACACAAATTCAAACCAAAAGTAAATCGAATACTAAAAATTAAGCAAAAAAACAAAATAGTAAAAGAAATTATACCTGAATAATTTAGAAAATGAGTACTTGATAGTAGATCAGAAACCCTGATATCTAGATTTGACGAGGAGGGAGAAAGAAGGAAGAGAGAGAATGCATTGTAAGAAAACAGGGAAATGTCAAAAAGCGCATAGATAGATTGAAAAACACAAAGATGAATATATTTGGACAAGAAGGTTCTTTTTTTGAGAAAAGTAAATGTTTTGAATTTGGGTTGGACCATGGTCAATGAACCGTAGTTGTGGGTTTGGTTCTAGACTTCTAGTTGCAAGGTAATACCATGTCCTATTTGTTTTTTTTTTTTTCGCGTTTGTCTACAAATTTAATCTTTAATATCTTGCATAATTAAAAATTATAAAAATCAATATTAATACATATTGTATTGAGATGAATCAAAAAAGATTTTATTTGACTATGTTTTAATTTATAGATGTCTTATGAAGAGATGAGACATATATATGAGTTAAGTATCTCACCTAATATACTTTATGGGAATATGGTTTGAAGTCGCCTTACTGACAGACGGTCTCTTACAAGAGTAACTCATTATTGTATGAGACGGTCTCATCGTGAGATAAGTTTTCTCTATGCGTTAAATAGTACAATTAATACATGTTATGAATGGTGTGACTTGAGTGCACATTTGATGTGTGCATTCATGATTGACTATTTGGGTGAAAAATCCTATGAGTGTGTTAATGTGGATGAAATAAGTTGGTAACTTAATGTTTGTGATGTTAATTAAAGTATGAATTGATTCATGAGTTATGAAGGTGATGAATTGACTTAAATATGGGAGTTATGAATCTTAATGAAGAAGTGAAAAAGATGCTCTACTATGTTGGGTCGAACAAAACTGTCAGAATGCCTCCTGAAGGTCGCTCAACTAGGCCGCTCAACCGAGCGAGCTCCTGGGTGGGTCGAGCGAACAAAAGAATACTTTCAGTAGCTTGCTGCAGCCCCCTCGACCGAGCAAGTCTCTGCTTTGGTCGAGTGGATCTTCTGATGCTCCTAGGATGCGGTTTTTGACTCTTCAAGTGCTTGGGGCTATTTTATTATTATTTATTCATAGCTTTAATATATTTAATGTTGCTTAGTGTGATCTCCCCTATAAATAGAGGTCTCATATGCCATTGTAAATCATCCACAAAATACACCCCAAGCCAAACACTAGCCTAATCTCTTTTCAATTGTAATTCTCCATATTTTGAGAGTTCTTTGAACTCTCTTGATAATATAAAAGATACTATACACCGGAGGACGTAGCCTAAGTTGGGTGAACCTTGTTAATTCTTTTGTGTCGTTTTTATTGCATTATTATCTCCTACAAATATTGTTTTCATTGATAGTATAATTTGTTTGTCACAAGATTTCATATACTCGATCTTGGTAATATTGGAGTTTGAAACACGTTATTTGAATTCTAATATAACATCATTTTTAATATAAATTACGATAATATAGATTTTTTATTTTGAAGTTATTTCAATAAGACATTTTATCTTACAAGAATTGCTGATATTTATGTCGATTGAAGTACTTTTATTAGATAAAATCTCGAGTTCACCTAGAATCATCTTCTCTCATCATAAAATCTCAGCCGAAATCCGAGCTATTAGATCGAATGAAGCCCTTTGGGTTTTTACCCGAAAGATAGGTAAATGGCGTGAGTCTAGCCAGTTTTGACTAAAATTGGTTATTAATGGTAGTCAATGGGTAAAATGAAGAAAGGGAAAAAGTCTATCAAAAAAATATCTTTAAAAAAATTAATTCAAAATTCATAGAAACAATGAAATGCTCGACAATCAATTGTTTATTTATTAATTCAATCAGCTAATTTTGACTTTACTAACTTTAGTCATATTATATCAAGTCAACTATTTCAACTTTGTCATATAAATTGATTTTTAGCTAGTTTAAGGCATTTAACAAATATTTTGTATGATAGTTTGACCAAATAAAAGACTAAAGATAAAAATTCAACCAAAAATTAATCTTCTTAACACACATAAAATCATCATAATCATATTCAGTGTATCCTGTTTATAAAAACTACGATCATGGTGACATGGTCTAAGAAGGAATGGAAAACGCCAAACCATACTTATAATGGAAGATTCGACCAAAGAGTCATTCGACTCAAGAAAAGCCTGCAACGGCAAACAAACCAAAACCAGACAAGAAATATAATAAATCGACAAGGCCCTGCAACATAAAAATTAAGACTAGTAACATAACCAAATAAATATACAAGCAATCATAAAAGCTAGAACCCTAGAACTATAAACAAGGCATAAGTGACATAGGTTTAAGCATAAGCAATTATCATCCAAGGTCTAAGAAACATATACGTTTCCAATTAATTTTATCTCTAGTCAAGTCTTGGAAGAGATATAACTCGCCCATGTCATTTCTGATTTGCTTCTTCCACGTTTTCTTAGACATATTGCGCCTTCTTATCTCATCAACTATGATGTTTTTTATCATTCTCACAAACACTTCGGTGGGCTTCCTTTGCAAAAGTTCAAACTTCAAAGCATCTCAATATGCTTCCACATGTCTTTACAGATATAAGTGCAACTCCTAGGCCTAGCTTCTCTCTTAAAACCTAGTTTCTAATTATATCCATCATGATATGTCCACGCATGCACCTTAACTTTCGCATCTCTACTACAATTATCTAATTGGGAAACTCCCACCACATAGAAACCTAGTAGTAGTTCTCCATTTAAGTCATGCAAGCTAATTTTGATGCATTACATCTTCATTAAACTCCACTACATTAGCATTTTTAATCTTAAATATTTTAACTTGATCACTTTCATAATAACATCGTTGCTAATGATTACCTAAGGTTCTCCCACGTGTTCTACACTAAAATTACACCGTAAGTATTCCGTTTTAAAGCAACTTAATCTCAACTCTTTTCCTTCTAGACACTTACATTAAAAAGAAGATATAAATCGAAAATGCATGCAATGTCAACTTGCAAATCGGATCACCAAGGTTTTACACGAAGTGTTGAAACTCACACCCAAGCATACTTAAAGATGGGTGAACTTTTGGTTTTCATAATACGTGCAAGTCGGACAAAGTGCGTAAAAAAAGACGTGTTAATCAAATAGAACCAATCTACAATTCTAAAAATAATATTGCACGGCTAAAATTATATGTGAATATTTGGTGACTAATACAGTTAATAAAGGCTTTAAAAAACTAAAACGAATTCTTGCAAAACTATTTTTGTATACTCATCTTCCAACTATCCCATTAAAATTGTCAAAATTGACTTTTTATTATGAGTTTTTTTCATTATTTATAGCAATTTTAATATGATAAAGAAAGTATTTGGTGAGTCTATTGTTATTTCTCCTTTAACTTGTGTTGAAAACAAATACGGGCTTAGAAGTACCCAAGCATGGAACTATCAATTGGGTCTTTTTTTAACTCTAGACATCGTCTCAACCATAATAAAATCAGAGCAAAAACAAAAATTATTTAGGGGAAAAGAAAATTAAAACCCTAGCTAAACACAAATCCATCTTCTTTTATCTTTTCACATATAGACTTTTGTCTCCCTTGTGACCGCCAGCCTTAGAAGACTTAAGGACCAAACTTGCTTAATTCACATATAAGGCCGAAGAAAAAGATATTCAAGAAAATCGTACAAATGAAAACACAAATGGAAGTTCAAACTTCAACAGTTTGCGAACAACAGCTTTAATGTTTCACTTTTGCAAACTATAATTGTTGGGTCTTTTGGTGTGACTTTGAGTGCACCAATGGTGCATGATGAGGTTGATGGTGTGTGGATATGTGTATGTGTGTATGATGATGTGGGAGTCATTATGGGGTTTAGATGAGGTGCTCGACCAAATTCATGGTGTGCTCGACGGAGCCTGTTGGCTTGACCAGATCAGTGAGCATTCTAATCTACTGCTCGACTGAAAACCAAGTCGCTCGACCAAGGGGTATTTCGCTCGACCGATGGAGCGAGGGTCCAGAACACACTTTGTTTTCTTGTGCGATAAGTTCTACGGGAATGTTTTAATGTGGGCCTTTGCCCAATCATTTGTGTACGGCCTCTACTATAAATAGGAGTCTCATACACTCACTCCAAAGAAAATTAAAACCCTAGCAGGCCTAGCTAAACACAAACCCATCTTCTTTTATCTTTTCCAAGTGTAACACTTCTTTATAAGAGTTCTTAAGAACTCCATTGTTACTTCACATAATCAAGCAAGCTAACCACCACCGAGGACGTAGCCCACATTGGGGTGAATCTCGTAAATCTTGTGTCTTTGATTTTACTTTGTTTCTTATTGTTTTTCATTGTTTATTATTAAAGTGTTGTTTCATTGCATTGAACACCCTTACCATTGGTCTTGGGTGATTCCTAGAGATAAATTTTTCAACAACCTTTATGTTTCGATCAGTGACAACGATATAATCAAGTCACCAGAATCCGGTGACGGATACCCAAATTACACTTTGACCATATCTTTTTACCTTTGATCTTGAACCAACTCACTTACAACTAACTCACTCCTAATGAAATCCCTCACAACTTTCCCGCCTCGCTCAACATCAACACCAACCCCCCTCACCATAACTCCCTTGAAGTAAAAACAATCACGCTTTTAGTAAGGAGGCTAGAATACCCACAATTTTTCCCAATCTACACTCTTCAACTTCCTTGCTGTTTCAACATTGAACACTACATTTTCATTATAGGCCGGAACCAGTAAATAGATTAGAATCTCACTAAACAATGTCATCAATCGATCGTTACAAATAAAAGACTACGGATGTAGTGAAGGCTTATAGTTTATATCCGCGTAAATTGTTCAATTGTTCACCATGTATGTATGTTCAGTAACTTCAACTTGCTTAATTCAAGGAAACTTAATAAGTTAGATAGAATCAAGATATGAGATCATTTATAAAATAATTCGGATATAGTGTAAAGTAATAGATCTAATGACCAAGAAACAATACTATCAATAAACATTTGGAAGAAACTACAGTAACTGAAATGTAAAACCGGAAAAATATTGTGTATTCAAATCTCACATTCACATTATAGAGCAGTTCTGTTGTGCCTCCAACATTTCCGGCGATCTGCACAAAAGAAGGAAGGGTCAGTCTGATTTCATCACAAAAGGACACTTCTATCTTCATTCTTCACTAGTAAAATAGTCTTTTTTTTTCTATATTATAAGGCAGACTGGGGGAAGGAGAGCGCTAGATAAAAATCGAACCCCAAGACCTTACTTAGGGAGGTATTTGCTCCAACCGAGATAAGCCCCGATTCTCTACTAGTAAAATAGTCTTAAAAAATCTTGCATCACTAGAACTTTTATTTTTGGCTTTGTAATATAGAGGACTTTAGAATAATAGCCCATTAAATCATGTGCATTTCATTTTTAAGTGACATTGAAAATGATATTTGCTATCACAAACCAATCAAAAACAACATCTTTGTTAAAATAAGGATACGACTGCGCACAACTGATTCTCAAAAGTCAAAACCTAGCCTAAATGGGAACCACTTATACCATTGAAGTAATGGAATAATATTGTTCGGATGAAATATTAGCTAAGTCATACCCGTCCGTTCCTAAATGAGCTTCTCACTTACTATTATGAGCAGTTTCAAAATTTTTTTCCCGTATGAAATCTTTACTATTTATATAAAAATAGTTGGTCCTCACACGTGTCCCACTAATTTTATTTTAACATTTTATTGTGTATGGTCCTCAACCACTAACTACATAATTAACCATACATACAATGTTCTTCAATATTCTTCTCCCTATTCCAAGAAAAATATTCTTTTTTCCCTAAATTTTCCAAATATTCTTCATGGGAAGATCAGGAGTATTAACTAGAACTGGAATAAATGAGCAACAAAATCTATACTTTGTACCAAAATAATGTTGTTGCTCGAATATCATCACCGAAAATTAATCTCGTCAATAATAATATCCAGGTACCCAGCCACCAGAGCAGAATACTGGAGCATAAGAAACAAATTGCAAGCAGAAGATATGGCCTTTACAAGCAAAACAATTACGGTCTATAATATGAGTAAACCAAACACAAACACTGATAAGATAGAGATCAAAAGAAGTAAAAAAGCGACTTACAGTTGGCCAAGATTTGACATATCGAAGTCTGGAGCAAGTTCCCGAACAATATCATTTGGCGGTTGGCCACATTCTTGCATTTTCTGCATTAAGTCTACAATTTTGGTGAAGTTACCCGGGTCACTATCATAAACTCCATTAAGTTCCCGTATAAGCTCATACTGATGAGAGTAACGCTTATAATCTTCTTCGCTCAAAGAAGGTTTATGATCCTCCAACCATTTTGGATATTTTTCTCCAATTTCTTTCATGGGTTCATGGAGGATATCTTTGGACAAGAGCTGCTGCATCATTGTCTCCACAATGGACTCCATATCCTACAAAAAAAAGAAAATATCACAATAAGGAGTACATGAATGCGCAATAATTAGAAATCCACTAATAACATAGACAATTTTCAAAACCAATGGGTCGATCGCGGGACCGGGACTCTGGGAGTATAAAACATTCTTTTTTTAACAGGAATGTTCAAGAAGACATCTTTTGATTCAATATGATGAAAAGACGATTTCGTGCAAACTGTACGAAAATGGTGTCAAACAACCTGGTGTGTTCAGAATACAAAAGAATATACACAGAAAACAGAAATTCTGCAGATATGGAGAGCAGAGTCTCTAGATTAAGTTAACATACTCATTTGTTACCAATTTATTGAGTAGATGAAAATTAGACATACTCGACAAACCAAACATCGCTAATTCAAAAATCAATTACCCCGACACAACTAAGTGGGCAAGAATGAGATCAATAACAAAGCTAACTAACGAAGCAGAAAAATATATATTCAGGCAACTCCAATTACAAAATATTCAATATGGCAACTAGACGTGAACAAAAACTTGCTGATAGAACACGATTTTTAAACTCAAAACATACGAATGAACATATTTTTTGAACATATGTTAGTATGCAGCCATGGTGTCACAAATTAGACATGCATTGCACAAATTAGTGAAAAGCATTATAATCTTTGATCAAGTACAAGGAGCGAAAAATTAACCCATACAACCCCTTACTAGTTACCACCACAGCAAGCAGAAATCTGGAATATATCCACTAAACATCCATCCAATGGCGGTCCCCAAAATCACAATTAGTGTACACTTATCCCAGATTAATTCCACTACTTAACCCATTACTCCAATAGTATGGCCTAACTTAAATTATACGTCATAGCTCAAATAATAATAATATAATCAGCCCAACTAAACTAAATGCTCAACTCAAACAAATAAAGTAGCTAATCCCCAAGAGAAAAACACTAGGTAAAAAAGATTAGGATCATCATTACAATAAATTAACAAAGTAGAAATAAATTTCTCAGTTATAGTTATTTTATGTACAACTATACTGTATTTAGACTAGCTTTAATTCCAACTCCAAAAGACCCACTTACATCATACAATAAAGCCCAAAATAATCATGTATCGATTGATACATGTCAAAGCCATTTAAGAAAATTTCTTGATCGAAATGCATCGCACGATCAACTTCCCATCAATACTAAAAATAAAGTAGCTAATTATGTAAGATCATATTCATATATCTTCATCATTCATCTGCTATAAAATTGTTGGGTATTTAATACACATTGGGCCAACTCACAATTTCCACTACAACACCCTCACCGACTTCATCAAGCATAATCGTCATTATCTAATATCATCACCCACAACTTCATCATCTAATATCATCATCTTCATCACGTGGCTTAGATAACGTCAAAAATTTAAATTTTCAACATGAGCCATCCACTCGCAAGTCACACATACACAACCAATACAAAGAAGCCTCCTACTGATTCACCGTCCTCATTACATGTGCATCACCATCATCATCAAAGGTAAATGTACCCACTAAGATGGTAGTATGAGAATTGAATTAACAAATTTAATCAACAAGACGACTATATGAGACTAACAATATCACATTTGATTATGTTCTTGACCCATAATTTATGAATAATGAGTAATAACTAACATCTATATGCAATTGTGTGATTCTCAATACCCTGGACTTATATTATCATCATTTACAATCAATAGAGTTCACTATTTTTAGTAGTTTAGTGAATTAAATTAATCTAAGTTTCCTCATGTTCAACACGCAACATAAAATAAAATCTGACATCAAAATACTAAAACTACAACTCTTATATGCTACTGTAACTACTTAAATAGCTCTCGTGGTGCGCATAAATCCATCAACAATAAAATACTCATTAATTGTAATGTTCAATTTGTTTCTTATTTGTTGAAAATTTTCCGAAAAATGTAATTTCATGTATACCAACATTGACATTTTACCAAAAAATGCAAGCAACAAACAACATTGTCCTTTCTACAACAAAACTAAAAAGAAAAACACAAATGAAACAGCTTAGAATATGTGCCAAGGATATAACAAAAGCATTAAAGAAGAATACTAAAAACCTGAGACCCAGCAAGCTCCTCAAACTGCTTAACCCATTCCTCCATCATTGCATCCTTAGGCAAATCATCACCCACTTTCGGAGCCCCAGATATTGACTCCAAATTCTTAACTACCTCCCTTGTTTGGTGTCTAAGCTTATCTAAAGTCTCAGAAACATGAGAATCTTTAACATTAGAATTAGGAACTTTTTGTTTACCCTTTTTTTTGGATTTCAAATCAGGTAACCCTAACCCTAAACCTTGTACATTTGTGGGCAAAATTGGGTTTTCCTCTTTTACTTCTTCTACATCTTTCCTGTTAAAACCCATATCAAGATTCAAGATTCAAGATTCAACTCAAAACTTTGAGAAATTGCACTCAATTTATTTAGGAGGTGTTTGGTTTGGAGGAAAATGTCCTCCTCATTTTCCCCTGTTGGTTTGACAAATGATAAGGGATTAAAAATGAAAATTTACAAACATTTTCATCTGAAATTGAGAGAAAATCAATTTTCCTTCACTTTTCCATCCCTAAATCCGCAATTTCTATCAAACCAACCAAAATAAAACTATTTGGAAATAACATTTTCCACCAAACCAAACACCACTTAAAATTGAAAAGGGCACAGAAAAAGAAATACCTTTGAGAAGATGTGACATTAAGGTTCTGAAAATCATCCAAAGCACCTGAAAAAGACAGAGAATTATCAATTAATATTCAGTTAAAAGTGGAATTAAATTCAATAAAGAAGAGAAAACTAAAAATAAGGAAAAGTTTACTTACTGTCTAAAAGTTGATCCAAATCATCAGTGTTTGAAGCCATGAAAATTCACTAAGGATTATCTTAATCGGTAAACACTAGCCCAGAATTTAGTCAAATTCTGGAATTTATTTCAAGGTTGGATGAGTTGAAAGAGTAACAACCGTCAACCGACTAAGGTTAAGTTCGATTTTTCTCGAGCTTCTAAATTAAAAAAAATACTCATTTTTATTTGAGAAAATCTTAATTAATCAGGAACATATAAAAATAAAATTAATAAAATAATTAAATAAAAAAATAAAAGTATAGAAATGATGGACCTATGAGATAGTTCAATATTTCAGTGATTTACGATTGACATAAATCATGGTTATCCAGTGAAACTCCTTCAATTCAAAGCAAATGTGTTATCTTTTTAGATCGGTTCATATTAAATCATTTCATTTTTAATTTAACTATGATTTTTGATATATATAGACACTTTTGTTATGGCATCTTAATTTGTACATGTAGACATCTATTTGTGGTGATTCCACCCTCAGACCTCAATCTACACATATGGAAGTCTTTTTATTGTGGTCTCCTCCTAATTTATAGATGTAGAAGATTTTTTATTGAAATCTCCTTTTTATTATATGATTTTTGTGTAAATTTTAAACGATACATTTACTCTAAATTTGAATGAATATAATGACATTTGTATTTTTCCACCATGTGATTGATAAATCATTCTTTGGCATTTATTGTTTACAGCTTTTGTAGTTGTGACTTTTCATGAATATTCTCATTGATATTATTGTTGTAATGTATAGTATTAGTAGTATACCTCTGCCTGGCCTCTAGGTCTACAATAGATAGGTGTTAGCTTGTGATTGTAAATTTGTAATTGTAACCAGAAGAATAATTCCATATAAAACAAATAATATGAAGAATACCCAAGATTATATATGGTGATTTTGAATAACAATGACAATGATATAAACTTGGCCATCATTGTTTACATTAAAAAAATTTAATTTTATTTAAGTTTTAGATATAGAGTAGGTTGAGAATGAAAATTAAATTTAAATTTATTTTGAAGAAATCGCTATATATTCCAACTGAAATAAAATTTAAATTTGAAATCAAATCTTGAATTTTCTAGTTTGATATATAAATGTTTCTAATCTAATTAAATATATTTAGTATTTTCTAATTAGAATTAGAAAATGTCAGCTCCATGATATTATATCTAATTGCTACATTGACCTATATAGTAGTAGAAATTTAATAACGCTTATCTAGAAATTATAATATAGTAGATTAAATTGAGTATGGTAGATTAAAATAAGAGTATTTTAAAATAAAAGAGAACATAGAGATTAAATTGATGTAAATCAAATCATATTTAAAAGTAGAAACGGATTAATTTATTGAGATAAAAGTAAAATAAAAAAATAGGACAATAAAAGTAAACCAGAGGAATATGTTGTAGTTCAACTTAGTTAAACTCTTGTGATGAAAGTTGCAACAAACAGACACTTAAAGCACATAATTCATTTGTCCATCTGAAATTGTTATAATAGTACAAATTAAAGTGAATTTTTGTAGAAAAAATTCAAAGACAGAAAGAGTAAATAACAAAATATAGCATGTCAAAGTAAAAGTCCCTTTTGTGTGATTCATAAACATCAACCAACACAAGAAACACCCCAATTTCCTCACCTCATCATAATAGTCTAACCCATCCTAAGTTCTTTATCAGCTCTATTTTTACTTACCAAATAATTAGCATCTAATTATACTCTTTCTACAAAATAGAGAAATCTAACAAAATTTGGGTTATAATTTTAATATTTATGGTATTACATCAATTTAAAGAAAAATTACTAAATGGAAGATGAAAATGGGCTATTTTTAAAATGACTTAGATCAATTCTTCTCCCCGTGCCGGTAAGAGATTGTCTTTACCCCAAATTCCAAAATAAGAAAAAGTTTGAAGATTATTTCTCCAAGATTGTTAGGGTTGTACACTTGTGCTTGATAACACTTGGTAATGAATGGCCAATCACTGATGTGCTTTTCCATAAAAGAATGCCTTTCACGTTGAAGTTTTCAGCAACAATAACCAGAAATTTTTTTTTATGCTATTTGCATTTTTACTTATCTCAACACCTATGCCTTAAGGACTATTCCTAACCTTCAGCAAACCTCCATTTCATAGACTATTACAACAGGGATAAACACAAATTTAATTGAAAACTTCCTATTTTACAAGGTACGCACCTCTAAGCCGCCATGGGCTGGGGGATCTACTTTACTTGAACACGACATGAAGATGAATTTACTTCACATAAAGTCCAGAACTTTACAAGTGTTCCAGTTGGTCCCAACTGAAGGTTTTTCCATATCATATGGTTATGTTGGCTTTCCTTCTGGCCCTGTCTTCTCAGGTGGGGCAGATGTGTTCATAGTAGGAGGTGCAGACGTCGCAACAGGCCTTGAGATGAAAGGCCTTTGAGCACCCATGCTCAATGGTGGCCTCATCATTGAATTTACAAAGCCTGGAGGCATCTTGTTCATTGGGTATGATGATGGCAACATCCTAGATGGAGGTAGTGTTCCAAGTCGGCTTGCAATGATTTGAGCCCGTTCACTAAAGAGCTTTTGCCTTGATCGTTCCAGATGCTCTCTAACCCGCATAATAGCACTCTCCATTTCTGTGAAATAACTTAACTTGATCTCCAACTTTCGCATCTGCAAACACAGGAAAATCAATAAAGATCCTTCGTGCAATATGATAACCTAATGTCCAATGACAGATGACCAACCCCCTTTCAGACAAAAGAATCGCTTAATTTCTAACATGAAAGAGCTACATGAACAAGAGGCAATCACTTGTTCATTCAAATTTGAAAGAGAGAATTATCCCTCTCCCCTCATTCTTGTCGTTGGGGAGGAAGGTTGTGAATGTAACTTACCTGCTTCTCGATCATTACAATGGCGAGCTGCCTGATTTCGCCTTCTTCTTGGTTAGCCAGAAGCTTGGCCTTCACAGCGGCAGCAGAGAGTGTAGCCAAAGCTGCGCGCTTTAGCTTAGCTACATTGTCTTCCTCCTTTGTCCGTATTTTTTTCATAGATTTTGTATCCTCAGATTTATCAACTTCCATTTTATCTTCTCCTGAAAAGAAATATCCACCTTGTATTGTCAAGCAACCAACATGAATAAAGGGCAAACGAAGCAAAATGCTTTACAAGTTAAATACTGCATCTACCAGAGACAAAAACTCACAAATCACAAAGCTCTCTTATGCAGAACAGAATTCAGTTGGGACAGAGGAATGGAAATGTGAAACTTAACCTAGAGATTGGGTATGGATACATTATGTATACAAAATAGCTTTAATAACAAAAGAAAATGAAATTGTTCTTTATGCTTTAAATTAATTTTTTTAGGCAACCTTTTTAAAGGTTTCTAGGCTTTTTTTTTTTTTTTTAAGGAAAAATTATCATGAATAATACAACTTTTTGTGAATTTCCCTCCAATAATACCAACTATTGATTAACCATGAATAATACCAACTTATAGGGGAGTTTTCCTAGAAAATCCCTAACATGTTAAAAATCAAACTATAGGTGATTATAAGACAAAAAATTGATAAATTAGTTAATAAACTAAAGTTGGTACTATTCTAGGAAAATACCCTCCTAAGTTGGTATTATTCTTGGTTAATTAATAGTTGGAATTATTGAAGGAATATTAACAAAAGATTGTATTATTCACGATAATTTTTCTTTTTTTTTTAATTTCCTCCTTTTCTTGTCTTTAATTTGTAAGCGAATGACAGAAACTTTAAACTACATCGAAGGACGGTCTGCTAAACTAAAACGACAACTAGTGCGATTTGGGTTGTGTTTCAAAGGCAGTCTAAGATAATGTTCTGGGGTCATGGAATGGAGCTATGACCCACATTCCAGGTTTCTATGCTCATAGTCTCATTCACTATGCCGCCCTCTTTTTAGTCAGGAATATGGAGTTAAATGCAAGAATTGATACCATTAACCTAACGCTCACCTGCATCTGCCACAAATGCATCCATGGGAACTGCAGCTGGCACATCTCGTTGCCCAGTTTTGTCAGAAACAACAGAACTGAGCACCATATCTTTATCTTTCTGGGAATCCGTGCACTGCACACTTTCTGTTGTAGTTTTTAAGTTCTCTGGTTCACATACTGAAGGAGGTCTAACTTCAGTTGCAGAAGAAACTTGCTCCTTCGTAGTATCCAATTGCTCATTCTGCACGTCACTACTCTTTAGCTCATCAACTAGCTTTGTGTCAGCGTGCTCAACCTTACTAACAGCATCAGGCTTTTCTGCTACTTCTGATTTCTCTTCATCAGACTTCTCTGTTACTTGAGACTTCTCTTCAGATTTTTCTGTGACTTGGGGTGTCTCTTTATCAGGTTTTCCCTTGAGTTGGGTTTCTATATCAGTCTTTTCTGAGACCTTAGGGATTTTTTCATCTGGTTTTTCTGTGATTTGCGTTGACTCTTTGTCTGGCTTTTCTGTGACTTGTAATAATGTCTCTTCAACAGGCTTCTCTGGTAATCTAGAATTGTCTGCACATGCATCCAGCTCTCTAGGAGGCAATGTTGGATCATTGATTGATTTAGAAGCTTTCTTCTTATCAATTTGGCTCTCTGTTGAATGCTTTTCAACAGATAACGGGTTGTCCTTGGCCTCATTTCGGATGCTTGTTTTGTCATTTTTCAAATTCTCTTTCGCCATCTCCGAAGCATTCTGGTCAATATTTTCAGTAGTCATACTGCAAAAGAGCTCATTTCTCAACTAAGTATGTACACTAACAAATATAAAATTTCCAAATAGTAGCAGCACACCATGCACACACCTTTCTGAGGCAATAAGTTCTTTCTCAACATCTGGTGGATCCTCCAGAACAAAGCAGTGCCTTTCAGCTAGTTGCAACCCTGGAGAACTATGGGACATCGTCTTCAGTGAATCATGTGCCGATGCAGTAGCAAGACCCGGCTCAACCAATTGAGATAGGAAAGCAGCCTGAGAAATAAATTTTTAAATAAAATAAGGGTTACAATAAGAAATAATTAGAAAATGAAAAAAGGATCTCTTAATGAGTTACAGTCTATCACTTATAGAACGTTGTCAAAACAAGGATTAATACCAAATTCTTGTGCCCCTTTTTTCAATGTTAATGAATGGTATCATCCATAAAATTCTAGATACCCAAAATGTTCTAGTTATCCGATATCCATCTCCATTTTTCACTTATAGGAAGGAAGTCATATTCTTCAAGCTGTATGCATCCATGCATACAATCAAAACATGCTTGGATGTAAATTCAGATGTAAAGGACATTTAATCTGCTTAAACTTTCTGGACGAAAAAACTAAAAACAATCATGTAGTATGTCTTGCTTACCAAAGTCATTACAGAATTCCCTGCTTCAGCAAACGAAAGTTTGTCCTCTGGAGTAAGTGGGCAGCCAGCAATATGAAATGCCTCCTTGAGTGCCTTGATGACTATGTCATCACCTTTATCATGAACCACATTTCCATCCGGAGCTTCCTCAAAATTTAAAGTTTCAGCTTCCACTGAGACAGCTTGGGCTGCATTAGCATCAGTTTTCATCTCCAACTCTGGCTTGTCTTTGTTAATTTTGCCTGCTGATGGTTCAGAGTCATCATTACCACTTACACCCTCTGCTGCTCCGGAATTATCTTTACTTGCTTTCCCTTCTGAGGGTTCTGAAATATCATTGGGAACAGGTGATTCAATGTTTGAGGTTGGTTCTCCATTCTCTTGAACACCATTTATTTTATCATCATAATCTAGAAAACTATCCTCAATTGGCATTTGAAGAAAATGCAATATACATTGAGCTTTAGTTTTTGTGGCAACGTGCTCTGCTATTTCATTCCAGTTCTCTTTAAAAAGTTCCAATGCTTCTAGGAGGAGGAGAGTCTCCTGGTCAGTCCATTTCCCACCTGTTGTACCAGAAGCCTCAGCAGGCTCCATGAGAATGAAATCTGAGGGGCACATGCCCGATCCAAATTTCCCATTGTTATAGCACTCAGTACACAAATCAAAATCTGCCTGTGGGAAGGAACATCATCAGCCATTTGCATTCATAAGAATGAAGAAAAAAGCCATTATTCCAGCAAAATATTAACAGTGCAAAGGCAGAGTAAAAAAAAAGTTCTAAAAGTCCTTGATATTTTCAGTTCTTGAGTCCTTGACACTTATGCTAAAAGGTACATTTTTTGAACCAATCTCTTCCAAAAAAAAAGATATTATATTAACTTTGTAAAAAGGAGCAATAAATGGATAATGCTAAAGAAAAAGAACCTTCTCAAAGGTGCTAATTAAACTTGAAATTTGATTTTGTCTTGTAATTCATTGTATAAGTGCGGGTTAGAGTACAAAGTAATTCATGTGATTGTTGAGGTGAATTTGATAAATTTTCTAGTGAGACTGTACAAATTTATTATTTTAAGTGATGGCGATTTTGTGAGCTTTTATTGAAATCATTAACAAATTGTAAGTTCCACTTGTTAATGGCTTCATTTAAGTAAGAAAAATCCAGATTATGTGATGCTTAATTTAAAATAGAGATAAAAACAAAGGAGCTCCTTCCATGTTCTTGTTTCAAATACCTTTGGAGCAATTTCACAAAAATGGAGATATTAATCAAGATAAGTATAAGATTTAGTACGAGTGGTTCAAATGGCAAGCTGCAACCAAAAAATTATGCAAACAAGGTGATACTTCCTTTAAACTAGCGTTAAAAACAAAGGAGCTCCTTCCATGTTCTTGTTTCAAATACCTTACATCAAATTTCATGAGAATGGAGATAGTAATCAAGATGTGAAGTATAAGATTCAGTACCGGCAACTTAAATGGTGAGATGCAACTGAAATATTTATGCAAACAAGGTATGCAACTAAGATTAAAGAGAAACTTCTACCAATAATAATATACAGTTCATAGCATTGTGCTTTTAGAAGAAATTATTGTTGGAAGAAAAGATAGTTGAGATATGTATGTTAAGAATAAAGATTGATGAGTGGACATACCTAAAAGATCGAATTTGAAATGAAAACATAAAAATGGGTCTTGACATCGCATGCATGTACAACAATAACAATGCCAAAGTCTTAATCACTATAATTCCAAATGATTGGGGTCGACTAAATGAACCAATATATCATTTCCAATAGTCGGCCATATGAATTCTTCTCCATTTATTCTGATTTTCTAACATCTCAATTCATAAGTCTAGACCTTTCATATCTTTATCCACTACTAGTATCCAAGTCATCTTCGGTCTTCCTTCCCTCTTTTTGAGTCTCCAGGGCTCCAACAATCTATTTTCCTTACTAGTTGGCTAATGTCTCGTTTTTGCACAAGCCTAAATCATCTTGAATTATTTTCTTTCATCTTTTCCTTAATATTAGCAACTCCTAAACCCTTTCTTATATCTTCGTTTCGAATTTTAACCCTCAGGGTGTGCCCACTCATCCATCGAAACAATTGCAATTCCGCTACTCTTATCTTTCTATCATGATCCTTTCTAAAAGTCCAACATTTTACTACATAGTAGATTTGGTCTAATGAACGTTCAATAAAACTTTCCCTTTAACTTTAAGGGTGCACCACGATCACATAATATTCCAGACGCACCTCTCAATTTTTTCCACCCATACTTCACTCAATATTACGGATCACATTATGTTAGATGTCCCTAATACTCTGAAATATGAATCCAAGGTATTTAAAGCTATCCACTTGAAGTGATATCTTTCTCTTCTGGCTTTATAGTGACTCTCATTAATGCGTTTGTGCTTAAATTACACTCTATGTAGTCACTTCTGCTTCAACTTAATTTGAAACTTCGTGACTCCAACTCTTATCTCCATCATTCTAACTTAGCCTTTACTCCCTACCTAACCTCATCTATCAAAACAATATCATCAGCAAACAACACTCACCAAGGTATGTCTCTTTTTATTGATCGAGTTATCTCATCTAGGACCGCTGCGAAAAGAAAAGCGCTTGAGGCTGAGGCTTGATGGATGCTAAGTGTAATTGGAAAATCCTTCGTCGCCCCTCCATATGTCCTAACAATCATCTTTACTTCTCAATACATATCTTACACTAATAACCATAATAATGTATTTCTCGAAAATGTGTTTCTTTGTCATTGCCCATCGAATTACTTCTCTTGGAACCTTTAGTTTTTTTTTCAAGCGAATAAAAATCATGTGCAAGTCTCTTTTTCTAGCCCTATAGTACTCCATTATTTGTCTCATAAGATGAATTACTTCCATTGTAGATCTGTCTTGCATAAATCCAAATTGGTTTTCTGATATGGAGGAACATCTCTTATGTATAACTCTTTCCAATAACTTCATAGTATGGCTCATGAGTTTTATCCCTCGATAGTTAGAGCAATCTTGGTGAGGGGGACTAAAACTCGGATGACTGAACTAGAAATTTGAGAGGGGGGGGGATTCTTGAGCACAAAATTTCCTTCCCTTTCCTTCCTAATTCCCTACACTTTGACTGTATATGTAAGTGACCATTTCAAATGTCGCACTTTTTTTCCTTTTCCCTCTAAAAATTCTAGCTTCAGCCTTCAAGCACATAGTTACTTAGTCTCTCACTACACAATAGAAGTTTATGTTTGATGACCCTCCCTCTTTTCCACCTCAGACTTCTATTGTTTGTGGGGTTTCCAAAATGTTAAGTATAGACCCCAAAAGCAACACTGCCAATGGCCAAATTGTGGTCGTGATGGCATAAGAGAAAGGTGACCAACATAGAAGATGGTTGCAATGTTGGCTGGTGGCTGGTGTCTAGTATTGATTACAACATACCAGTAATGGGATAATAGTGTAGGGATGCTATAGAAGACCACCGAATTGAAGTAGTGAGAGAGTTAAGAGGGCGGAACTAATGGCTGAGATGGCGTACGAAGTTTGAAACTCGTCAAAAGGCCATTGGCAAGTCAGAGCAGCAGTGTTGTGGGAGGTGATATGAAAGCAATGCGAGTGCAATGCAGTTGTGCATTAAGGTGTAATTTGAACTTTTGAACTGAGTTTTTGTAATAGGTTAGCAAAAGAGATTAAAATCTCTATGCAAGGGAAGAAAATAAATTTAAAACCAGTTTGGGTGATTCCCAAATTTATAAAACTAAGGTTTTTCTGATTAAAGGACAAAAATCAACATATACAAACCAAAGTACAGGACATGTGCTCTCTTTTGTATCCAAATATCTGGACTGCAGTAAACCAAAGGTGTTAAACAAACTCTTTACAAAACACCTTCTAAGGAATACTTCATCCAAAACTAGAAAATTAATGAAGTGCTAGGGAATTCATTAAATTAAGATTACATGAATTCAAGATATGTCGACTGCCCTACTCCTAGTTGTCATAACGTAATCACACCCCAGACCACCAAAGTCCAAACATAAACACATGTGATCAAATAACAAACTTCTAGCTGATACAGAATTATTCTACGGAACCGATCCACTAGTGAAATCCTAAAAGTTACTAGTAAAGATCGCAATTTATGATTATTTTAATCCATATTAATCATACATAAGCTATAACAAGCAAATTCCTACAAGCATACATCACAATTCACAGCAGTTACAAAGGATGATGTGGACTCGGAACAAGCAAAAGACCCTAGTCCCTACATCCATCCAAGCCTCACTCACGAGGAAATCCATTGGCCAAGTTATTACTCATTATTATAAGTAAAATAATCAAAGAAACACAATAAATCAAAACTCAACTTCAAAAGAATAATTCAGCAAAAAAAATATTTACGACAGTAAAAACTAAAGTTCATGAAAGAAAATAACTAAATAAAGAAACTTCACCTGCTTCTGGCAATGGTAGCGCTTGCGAGAACAGTCAGCAGAACAGGAATTGCAATGATATTCAACTGCCGGTCCCTCTTGTTTTACCAACTCTTCAGCAATAGATTCAGGAAAAAGACCAGAAGGAACTGTTGCTGTCGACATTTTGGCTCTTGGAACTAATTGTAGAGAGGATTGCTCATTTTCAAACCGATACAACTTTTCGAGTAATGAATCTGTATTTTCTGCCATCTCAGCATCTGTATTTGGATCAGCATTGTCTTTAGCAGGGTCACTCTGAGGAAGAGGATGATAGTTAATCAAACCCCAGTGATCTAGAAACTCCATAATTTCTTGTCTTGCATCTGGATCCCCAACAGACAGCTCTGACAGATCTTTTAATTCAATGTTTGTGCTTGGATTGGCATGAAACTTCTTCATAATCCAATTCCGTATCTCCTTGTAGATTTCAGGAGTCCGATTCTCGACCTTCCCATTGAAGAAGGAACACAGCGTCTGTTTCTCGATTGAGTGAATGTTTGTCCAGGAAAACCAACCTTAAAAGGAGGGGAAATCTCTTTAGTGAAGGGCTTTCCTAAAAAGTTCATTAGAAGCCCACCCTACTTTACTGATACAAATGTTTAAGTATAAAAATAAAAAATAAATAAAGAAATAAATAAATAATGATACTTTTTTGTACAAATCACCACCAAATGGACAGTAGTTTTAGAGCAGGATAAAAGAGGGCATCACCCCATATTTCCATCACCAAAAGTTGCAGCATCAGCAAATTCAAAATTCTTATGACTTCAGGATAGGGCAATTCTGTAATTCATCTAATTTTGTTGACTATGAGAATGCTTTTGAGATAAAAGCACGGTTCTCATACGTATTATCCAAGTTACTTAGAGTGATTAACTATTAGAAGATTAACCTAACCCCATTTTAGAAATATTATTTCCCACTTATTCATTAATATTTATAGCATATAACAGTAACACATAACAGCGCTATGTTCCAATTCTGTGCAGAGACTTCCCCAAATTATATGCTTCCAACGAATTCATTTCTTACCATAGATCTCACCCTTTTCTTATAATAATAGAATAATCATGTTTTTTCTCATGTATGTAATCCACTTCCTCACACATGCTACAAATGCTCAAATTTCCCCACTCGGAGGAAGCAACTCCACAAATGAAGAAGCAGAATTGCATCCTTCCTAGAGGAACTTGACCATAAAAAGCCACAGCTAAACAAATAACAATAAATCGCTATAGGTTGCAAGAGGCTAACAGCTTCACCACAATAAGAGAAAAGGCCTTATCACATAAACCAGAGATCAACATGAAAAACTCAATTGTTTGTTGCTCATTCACAGTAGCAAATTTTCTCAACATACGATCCAAAAATCATAAGTTTCAACAGAATCATCACAGATAGCTTAAACAAGATTAAAGACCAAATACACGAAGAAGAAGATCCATAAAGCAACTAGAAAGCCGCAACCAAGATATAATAAGTACTAGAATGCTATCGAGCATTGACAAGCATAATCCTAAAACTCAAAATTTCTTGTTCAATTAGTGACATTTCATAACATTTTCTTCAAACCCTAACTTCAACATAACCACAGGGAAAATCACAAACACAATCAAAATCCTTAAAAGTTCAAATTTTCCAATCATAAAATATAACTTTAAAACCTAAATCATAAGATTCCTATCAGCCGAACACAAAAAAAAAAAACAAAAGCTTCCGAAAAAACGCAATCAAAAATCCGTAAAGCAAGAAACAAACCAGCAACTGAAATAAGATGGATTCACTACAGACAACACAAACATAATCTTCAAAACTCAACATTACTTGTTCAATTAACGACAATTCATAACATTTTCACTTCAAACCCTAACTTCAACCAAACCACTGTAAGCATCACTAACACAAACAAAATCCGAAAACTTCACATTTCTCATTCAAAACCCAACATTATACTCTAAATCCCTAAACCATCATAAAATAACTGACAATCAAACACCAAAATAAACTAAAAGGCTTCCAGAAACACACATTTAAAAACTGAAAAGCAAGCAACAACTGACATAATGGAATTGCTATCGAAAAGAGGCAAAATCTTAAAAACTCAACATCTCTTGTTCAACTACTGACAATTCATAACATTCTACTTCAACCACTAACTTCAACATAACCACTCACTGACACAGATGAAATCCATAAAAATTTACATTTGTAGTCCAATTTCCCTACATTTTACTCCAAAACCCTAACCATCATACAAAAATCACTAATCAGTAATAAACAAACACAACAGAACAACAAATGGTTCCAAACAAATACAATTGTAAATCCGTAAATCAACTAACCAGCAGCAACAGGAACAACATGAATACTCGGATCAAGATTCCGAACCACACACTAACACAAATGAAATCCATAAAGATTTACATTTGTAATCCAAGTTTCCAACATTTTACTCCAAAACCCTAAACTAATCATCATAACAATACATCACTAATCACTAATAAGTAATAAACAAACACAACAAAACAACAAATGCTTCCAAACAAACACAGTTATAAATCCGTAAACCAACTAACCAGCAGCAACAGGAACAACATGAACACTCGCATCACGATTCCGAATCGAATCAAACTCCGCATCAATCAATGCTTGAAACTTCTTTATTTCCTCATTCACAGCACTCTCTTCTCTGTCAATAACCGCAGAATCATTCACCGTCGTCATAGAAGCCTCATTCTTAATAGCATTAAGAGCAGAAAAAATGGCGGCATTGCTATCGGACAGCTGTCGAGCTCTAGTTAAAGGACCATTATGAATTGGAGGTAAATTAGAAAAAATACTACCAGATGCGGCGGCGGCTGCTGCTGCTGCTTTTTCGCGAGCGTGTCGTTTGGGAGGCGCCGAAGAGGTGGTGGATGATGAGTTTGTTGATTTGCGCTTTTGACCTCGCCGGCGCGGAGGTGGTTCAGTGGCCGGAGAATCAGTTAATTTCATGGATGATCCGCCGGGTATTGTCGCTGCCGGCGATGGAGAACCCGCTTCTCGCCGTTTTTCCTCCATTGATGTGGATTATTCTTCTCTCCGACGGGTGAATGAGGGTTTGTTGGAGGGAGAAATGAGAATGAAATAGGACTATATGGTAATAATTTGGTAATGTTGTGAATTGTCGAGTTTGAGTGGAGTAGATGTGGAAAATAGCACCGTATGAAAGTAGGATTAAAACCCATCAGCCAAATGGAACCACTAAATCTTTAATAGTATCGTCCTAAAATTAGAAGCGTTTTTTATAATTCTCTCATTTTCCTATTTTAGTATTTTATATGTAATTATTTTCAAAATTTATGTGATGACTTTTTGTAAAATTTACGTGATTATTTTTAAGGCTATGTGATCACTTTGAAAGACCTATGAGATTATTTTTATTTTACTATATAATCACTTTTAAAACTTATGTTATCAGTTATCACTTTTAAAGTGTATGTGATCATTTTTAAGACTTATTTATTTACTTTTAAACTTATCACATTTGTGTGTAGGTTGGTCCTATTTTAGGACTGCCACATATAAGAATTCATCAAATGGAACTACATGGTTTGGTGGAAATCGAACACTAAGATCCTCGAGTGTTTGCTAAATGGTTTTTTTGTTGATTTTCTTTTTGTTGGTCAAAATGCTAAAAAAATGCGTTTGTAAAATGACTTTTTCAACTAAAAATCCATTTTTAACCTAAAATAAAAATAATCATAAAAAAAAGCTTTTTTACAAGACTTTTCACATGTTGCCCATTTTTCCTCCAATAATAGCCAACATCAATTTTCCAAACAAAAACCCTATCTAGAAAAAACTGATATTTACTACAACTGAGACATGAATCAATTTTCAATTAAAACATACTCTTAAATCTTGATTACCCTGAATTTAAATAAAAGTGAACAAGTCACCTTTTCATGACTCAGAGTCATTTATATTCAATATGAAAATATTGTTACTTTATTATTACTAATTACTTTTTTTTTATTATTATTATTATTATTATTATTATTATTGTTATTATTTATGAAGCACAAATTTGCTTGTTCACTTTGATGAGAATCTAAATTACTTGAGGAGTCATCATCACTTCAAGTTGCAATCATGATTTTCTTTTTATAGTCTTTTCTTTGGTAGCCCTCTTTATCAGATTTCTTTTTATCGAAGTATTTTTTTTCTTTTTAGCAAAAGATGTTCTCTTGAACCACATTCTAAACAAGTTAATGATCAGGATACTCATGTGTTTGTGCGTGACAATTCTTTTAAATTTCAAGATAATGGCTAGTATAGTCAACATCACTTCATTCTCTTCCTCATCATCTTTTTCATTCTTGCAAACTTCAGAATTTGAGAGTTTTCTTCACTTTTCCATTTTATGCATGCCATGTTCTTTAACGAAATAAAGGATTCCTTTTGAGAGTAAGTATATGAGTTATCAATTTACCATTTAGATCAATAAATGGTAGGGTTATGAGGTCTTGAACTTCCTTAAATTGTAGTGAACTTAAGACCTCATCTTGTTGTTCGCAGGCTTCTTAGGATCTTGAGGAGTTTCTCCTGTCATTGTCTTGTCGAGGTAATTAATACTTGATGTTCAGATCATCAATACGTAGAAACATATTGGATGAAAACTAAGTTTAAAGTTCAGCCCAACGAACCATGGGCTAAGCCACATGGGGGGCCAACAGGAGCCGACACTTGCAGCCTACTTTCGCAATCTATTCTTACGAAATTTTCTAGTTTGGCTTCTACAAGGTTTTCATTTATATATTGCTAATACTGCTTCATATTTTTCCAACCTAACTTTTATATTTTTGGCTTCGCTCTTGAAGAACACAATACTTGATGTTCGACCAGATAGACTATTTTTGGCCAAAGCACCTATAAGACGCAATTTTTTCTTGATCTTTATCCAAATATAATTAGAGATAATTAAAATTGAAATAGTGCATCATCAAGTATACTAAATTAAATGAGACATTTAATTAGAATATGAAAAAAAATTATTATTATTATCGTGTTAACTTTAGTAAACTTAAATAGAACATGAATAATTTTTGTTGCCTAGAAATGAAAACAAAAGTCATATTGATACTACTCTTTTAAGCACACTAGTTGGTGGGGCGCGTGCACGTACTCCCTCAAGTTATCCTATTTTATTTAAATTAATTAATTAAAATGAAAGTTCAAGTTATCCTATTTTATTTAAATTAATTAATTAAAATGAAAGTTAAAAAGACAAAGAGATGATTTTTGTTGATGTTCTACCTAAGGAAACATAATAGCTTGTACTAAAAATACTAAACCTATTAAGTAAATGTTGGGGACTTGGGGTGATGTATTGAAAGTTTTTTTGTTATGATTTAAAAAAAATAGTTTTTAGCATATTTCATTAAAATTCTAAAAGTATTAGTTTTATATGAAGATATATTTATTATTGTTATGATTGACAGTTAAAGCTTCAATTAATTTAGATTGATATTGTAGATAAGGAAATTGCTTAAACTAATTTAGCTCATAATGAAATTGCTAAAACTAACAAGAGTATGCTTAAAACTAATTTATTTACTTTCAAGCATCTGCAAGTTTATTTATAGATAAACAATCAAAACCCAAAGTGCTTGAGCACCAATATACGTTGTTTATTCACAAGGACTCATAACTCTAATAGTCCATAGATGATGATAAATCATAAAAATCAAGCATTAAATGGGTAAAAACATATACTTTGACGTACGTTGTATTATGCGTGTTGTCTTACTCTTGACCACTTTTACTACCAACCCAAATTCACCAAATTTCACTTACATTAATAAAAGAAAAATTCAATTAAGCACAAACACATGAAGTACAATTAAACTTGCTTACATCGACATCAAACATTTAGGACAGAAATTTCAAAACATCAAAATGATAATGAGTAAATAACCAATTGAACCTTAATTTATTAAACTCAATTAAAGGTCATAGAAATAGATAAGATGCAGAGCTCACCTCTCCCTAAGCAGCCCACAATAGTTGTTGATGGGATAATCACAGAGGCAGTAGTTGAAGTGGTTCAAACAGTAGATAACAAACAACAAGTATTCCTAGTTGATGCATTGCAACAGTAGATTGATAAATAGGTATTTTCTGTATTGATATCTCTCATTCTCCTCCAGTTTAACCCTATCTAACCTATTGAACGCAACACTCATCATATGTCTTATGTACGCCAGCAAAATGTGCACATTCACAAAGTCAGTCATGATTTCCAAAATTTTCATTGCAAGAGCCAAGAACCACCATTAAATTAAGGAATACCTTTCCCTAACTAATTCCATATCTTTCTTGTGGTTTATAAGATGGAATTATCTTAGCATTAGATTCATTCAATGCAATAATTATCTACCCCATGACCACATTATTGTTAATTATATGATTATATCCCATGCTTTTCCTATTGAAGCGGACCATATGCATAGAGCTCACAATGAACTTCATGCAAAAAGTCAATCAGGTATGCTGAGAATCGAGTATTGTAAGCAATAGCATGACTCAAAATTTTCTTAGAGTGGCGATCTGAACATGTTTAACAAGACTCGGAATAACGCAACTTCAAGTACAGAGAAATTGCAGTGCTATCTTCAAGAAGGGAATGAAAAAGCAGAGCCCGAGTCTAGTTTGAGCAGTATCTAGAAAGAGAAGCGATACTCGTACATGGGATTTTAGAAGAAACTGCTGCAATATACTGGACCAAGCTCTGCAACTGTTCTTTTCTTTACCTTACTTCTACATTGATACTAATACATAGATTAGGATACATCAAAGATTACCATGTGAACACAAATTAAGTCTGAGTGTATAGAACATTGAAATAGACTATACAAAACCAAAATCAACATGTTAGATGCATTCATACAGATACAAGCAAGGACTTCCAGAAAAAGTAAGCAATACACAAAGCAAGCTAATATATACAAAAACCTATATGTGAGAAAAATATGTAGATGAAATGTAAAAGTAAATTATATGCGTGGATATGTATGGATGAGAATCAAAAAGAGAGTGGGCATGTCCAAATATAGAAATATAGCAAAGCTAATGGGACAATTCGAAGTAGAAGTACAAGTCAAATGCATCCTAAACATCTAAAGTCATCCTACAAACAACTCCAGAATTTACACCAATTAATGTATTTATATACATCCATCAAATGATCATATGAAAAAAGAACACACAAGAGGTCAAGAAAAGATTTGTCATCTTACATCTATAGCATTCTTATGCATCAATTGCTCCACTGTACAATGGGGTAAAATACGATCAAGAAGATGTGAATTTGTAGCACCAACATTGCCTATGTACCGAATGTATCTATCGCATTCTGAGCACATAAATCAACCAAATATGGAGTTGTCCCCTTCCCCGCTCTCTTTTTGTTGGAGAAGTGTATGTACACTGATCTCATATTGAAACAAATGTTTCAAGTGATAAAGCCCATACAAACAGTGTGCAAGAACAAAACAGTGTATCTGACTTAAGATCTACGCCAAATGCTCATGAAGGACAGAAACTGACCCTTGATGCCTTTCAAGAGTTGAGAATAAGCCCAAAAACACAGATTGGGTCCAAAGAAGCCTAGCCAACATCGAAGAACAGCATCATGGGCATGATAAGACAAACAGACAGTAGAATCAAGGATACAGAGCATTCTGTCAACCATCAGACCTTGCTGAGTCTCCTGAGTTCAGACCTGGATCATCTGGACCCTGATAAAGCCTGGGACACCATCTCACCACACGGGCCAAACCATCAAGGGCCTAGGACCATGCTAACAATCCACGTGGAACTCTAAAATCCATGCTGAAGGAGGGCTGGTCGACAGTTTTCAGAATCAGAATTTGTTTAAGTTTTTATTGCTTTCTGTTTTCTGTTTTGAGCGCTCATGTATTAGCACGTGAGTTTTAAAATAGACTTGTGAAATTTTAGCCGTTAAGTTTGTTGAGATCTCTATATAAGGGGAGTCTCACTTGTGTAATAATCAGTTTTGGAGTTTTGATCATTCATAATAATACAAGAGGTAATTCAGAAAAGTTTTTTCTGTTTTCTGAAGTTTGTTTGCAAACTTCATCAAGGTTGTGGAGCACCCTTGTCCTTGGAGTATAAAGAGTTGTGGAGCAACTTTGAATTCTCTAAAGGAACCTGGAATCAAAGTCTGGAAGACTTTGTAACGTGATAGACTAGTTTGTGTATTAGAGAAAGGAGTCGAGATAATCACTGATCATCATCACCACCAGTTCAAGAAGTCGTTTCTTGGTTCTGCTTGTGATCATTTAGAGTTCTTTTTGATAACATCTGTAGTTTCTGAGAAGAGTAGCAAGCCAAATACCCGTACAACAATAATCATTGCATCACCAAGGCCCTATTCAGCCTTAGTTTTGCATCACATATCTCCTTAGTCCTGCAGTATTGAAACAACTAAGAGACAAGCGGTCAGAAAAAAGGATGGAATGTAAAACTTGAAGACACTAAAATTAATCATGGTCTTTCCCCACACACACACACAAAATAAAAAAATCAAAAGCACACAAAAGAATCTACTAATGATCAGCTACTAATAACATTATAAAACCAACAAAAAAGCAGGAATATAAAATTCATCAGCTAAAGAAACTTTAAAACTGATAAAGAAGGCACAAGTATTCAACATAGTGCAATAATATTGTTTCGGTCAAGATCGCGAATTTGCGCCAACACGGATGAATTAGACGTACAACAACATTATGATATGGTAATGCAGGCGGTATTTTGCACTATGATCATCAACGAATGAACAAAAAGAAAGAGTTTCTAAAAACAGCTTACCTTATCCATAAAAATTCACTTTCTTAAGGGTTTTAAAGGGAGCAAGGATTGCAAAAAGTCAATGCGTAGTGCAGTTTTATTGGTATCACCATGCAGTTTGATTAATACACAATAGTACAGTTTTCAATCATAGTAATTTCAAGAGAATTGATAATAGAGTAAGAATTGGGCACTTTCGGCGTAAAAGAATATAATCTTAAGACAAAGAGGGAAGAAGTATTTCCTCAATTCACAACAACCTACTGCCTGACAAAATTTCACTACTGCCCATACTTTGATAAACTATATTATGAGACCCAATTCACCAAACGGAAAATTCCCACCAAATACATTATCAAACTAATCAAATGACAAACAAATTAAACATATATTCAGACCAAATTCAAATAAATCAACTAACCTTATTGCGAGATTATCTAGACTCTTATTTCAAGATATTCAAACAAATTACCAAAATAAATAGTAGAATTAAATTACTAATCAATTGAAACTCTGATAAATTCCAACAAATCAAATATGAAACCCTAAATTCATAAATTTACCCAGAAAGATGTGGAACTCAACAAAGAAATGTGAAAAAATACAAATTAAAAAAAACCATTTTCTTTCTTCAAATTTATATATATATATATATATATATATATATGTATATATATATATATGTATATATGTATATATATGTATATATGTATATATATGTATATATGTATATATATATATATATGTATATATATATATATATATATATATATATATATATATATATATATATATATATATATTATGAAGAAAAAAGTCGCCAAAATCATCAATAATAACAGCAAGAGGGAAAGGAGTAAGCTGATGAAAGGCAGGAAATTATTTTTGAAGGCTTTCATCATCATAATCATCTACATACTTGCCAATCAACCATAAGAATGTATGCAAAATAAGGGAAATTTTCAATTGCGAGAGTAACAAATAAGAGAACAAGAATAAGTAATAAACTTGATTTAAATTCGGTCATATATAGGAGATGAATCATCAATTCCCTGAGAAAGAAACGGAGTTTTGGTTTGAATTGAGCAAAACTACGTATACCTGGTCAGAGTATTCCTTGCACATTGAGTTGCTTCCTGTTTTCAGCACGCTTCTTCTTCTCGGAATTGAGCAACTCTTTTGAGGCCAAAGCCCACTCTTCCTCTCTTTTATGCTTCTTCAAAAGAGACTTTGGGACAATAACTTTAGCCTCCTCACCCATCTCTACCTAATCGATGGCACAAGCTTCATGAAACAAAAATCGAAAAACGTATAATCTCACAAAAATAAGAAAACAATCTAATAGCAAGATCATCTGCTCAATCCAACGTTCTATACAAATGTAAGCAATTATTTGCATTTTTTAAGCAGGATCCCAACAATATTCAGAACCAGAAATCAAATTGCTACCATTACTAAGCAATCTAATAACGATAGACTTAATTGATAAACTTGTACAAATTTATCCAATTGACATTTACAGACAAGAAATTCCGTACACTGAAGTACTAAACTAAATCTAAACCACATAGGATACTAATAACACCCACAAACAAGCAAGCCTAATTCCATAAATCGTCATAAAATCAAAACTAAATTTTCATCAAAAAAAACCAGTGAAAAACCTGAATTTGCATCAATTAAACAGGAACTAACCCAAAATGGAGATCTTCAGAGACTATTACACCATGAAATGTATTGAACTGAAGGCCTGCAATCAAAACAATTCAAATCATTAACCCTAGCTAATTCGTAATTCCAATTAAACCTTAAAATTAAACTGACTTAAACTCATCCTAAACCTAAAATCTCAAAACATCTAGAGAACAAAATCCAAAAAATCGAACAACATAACTTACAATTCCTCACCATTAAAGCATCGAAATGAATCAGTAATTAATCATTGAATCATTGAACATGGAACATCGAACTTGAGCAAAATAATCGAAAATAGGAAGATATCGATATTAATGGACATGGAAAAATCCAGGGAAAACTTGATAAATCGAGAGAAAGGTGACACTATAGAGGTTTTTGTTGGACCAAAGTCTAGGTTGGGCTGTAAATGTTATTATAATTAATATTTATATGTTCTAATTAAAGAGATTTAATTAAGGTTAAAGAGTTTGGGTTTAAATGTATCAATAGGTTGTGGGTCTTAAATGTGTAGAAACTCGTTTTATAATTGGGTTCTATAATGGGCCGAATGTCAGTCACAAGTTATTATATATATAGCAGTTATGGTCCCTAGGTTATAATTATTTCTTTTTCTCCAGCCATCCCATTATCAAGAGAATTAAGAATGATATCATTAAGGGTCGTCACTCTAGGGAATACGTGTAAATCTAGAAGATCTAATCCCTTCTGTTTCCAAGATTATCTCCTGCCCCGTGGAATCAGGTATTCTTCAGTTTTGTCCTTTTATTTTGTTCTTCTAATTCAACATAATCGATTCTGTTTGTCAGTAATGGTTTTCACCATATTTTGTCCCTACAGTTTTAGTATGTCTTTTATCTTGAACCTAAAATTAAAATTTCTTAAAAATCTCTAAAGAACAAATTAGGAAGCAAAGTCGAAATTAGGTTTTATAGCGAAAAAATCAATTACCAAAACAACAAAAAAGTGAAAGGAACTCACAGATCAAGCCCTGAAAATCGAAAATGATCTAGATGCACCGAAATTCCATTTTTCTCCTCTTCTTCTTCTCTGACTGTATTAAGAACCGAATAAATGGAAATGAAAATGGAAAGCGCAGAAGGAAGATGTAAAGGAAAAAAAGTTAACTGTTCACCATGAACAGTACACTAGTGGAAAAAAACGTATCTACTGCGTGTCATTTGCTGCGGTTTTCCTTAGACGTAGCATTAAATAGCAAAAAAAAAAGGAAAAAAAATATATAATACAAATGCTGCGGTTCACCTAATGCCCGCAGCATATAAGCCCTTATATGCCGCGATTTATTTGAGCTCACAGCAATTAATTTCTTTTATACTGCGGTTTTGTTTTACCCGCAGCAAATAACCGTTATTAAAACGCGTCTTTTTAACGTTCCTTTTACAAAACCTTATGTTCTCATTCATAAACCCTCTTCAAACCTACTGTACTACGCACGACTGTTTCATCGACCCCCTTCTTCTTCTTCTTCAAGCTAAGCTTCAATTTTCTTCAAACACACAAAATTTGTTCATAATCCCTCATTTTCTTCTTCAAGCTACAATATTTTTCTTACCCACGACATTAAACCCACGAAATTTAACCCAAGCACGACTAAGGCATTGCAATTTTCGTTTCTTCAAGTTCTTGCATTAGTTCTTCACCATTTAAGTTCTTTTAAGGTATAATTTCTCTCTTTTGTTTCTTCAACCTTTAGTTCTTCAAGTTTTTATAGTATTTTAGGGCTTAATTCTTCAAATTATACTATTTTTTTTTGTTTTTCATTGTAGGTTACTATACCCAATTGTAGAGCACACCATTATCCTTCTCCATCTTTGTTTAAGTTCTTCAACTCACTATTGTTGCTTTTCCTTCAAAAACCCATGAAATAAGGGCTAAGTTTTTTCTTCTTCAAGGTATAAATTTCTCAATCTTTGTTTAAGTTCTTCAAGAATAGCTTCATTGTGATTTAATAGCTTCAAGAATAATTTTAATTAATTAGGATTTTTAGGGTAGATTGAATGTGAATAATTTACTTATGTATATATGTAGTTGTATATTTGAATGTGAATAATTTACTTATGTATGTAGTTGTATATTATTAGTTTCTTATTATTTTGATTTATGTGTATTTGATTAAAGAAAATGGCCTTTTTTTGTTATATATGTTTTGCCATTAAAATATGTTTTAGGTTATATAGGGTTAATTTGGGTTAATTATATATGTTAAAAGTTGTATATTAATTTTATTTTGAATTAATTAATCACACTAATTAGGATGATAAAAGATCGTTCTTGGATGTATGGAAGCATTAAATCGTTAGAATTTATTGATGGCATATTTAGAATTTTGTAGTATTGCGGTTGAACATCAAGTTAGGACGGGGGGAGTTGGTTTTTATTGCCCATGTGTCACTTGTGGCAATGTATCAAAGGTAGATAGTGTTGATATCCTTAGGGAGCACATACTTCGACGTGGGTTTAGGCCTCAATATCATGTTTGGGTTTGGCATGGTGAGGAGGGAGTTTACAAAGAGAAAAGTGTTGTTGAGGACGTCAATAATGTGGCTGATGTCAATGAGGATGTAGTAGATCATGTTGATGGGTATGAGACAGATGAAGAGAATGTCGATGAGGATGCGGATGCGGATCTTGTTGATGAGATGATGGAGGGAGTCGAGGATGAGTTAGGAAAACGTCCTATTGTTTTTGACTTGTTGACAGAGGCTTCTCAAAAGCCTTTGTACCCTGGATGTACAAAGTTCACCAAACTAACAGCAGTGTTGACAATTTTCAACATTAAGTCAAAGTTCAATTGGAGTGACGCTAGTTTCACAATGTTATTAGAAGCGTTAGGTGAGATGCTTCCTGAGGGAAATGAACTTCCAAAGTCGACATATTATGCCAAAAAGCTCTTGTGTCCTTTCGGCTTAGTGTACCAGAAGATTCATGCGTGTCCGAATGATTGTGTGTTGTATCGGAATGAAAACGAGAACTTAGAAGAGTGTCCTAGGTGTGGATTATTACGCTACAAGCGTAAAGAGGCTCGGGAAGCTAAAGGGCCCCCGGCTAAGGTATTGTGGTATCCAGAGCTATATATAGTTATACTTTTCCCATGCGTTTCAGCACAATGAAGAAAGTGCGTGGAGAAATGAGATCTATATCCAGAGCCACATTTCCGAAATGGACAGCAGTAAAGGTACCCAACGCTATTCGATTTTATGGGTTTTTAAGCTTTTTTTGGACTTTCGCGCATAAAGTAGCTCAAATTTGGTTTGTTTTGCACGAAACTTGGCACACAATAGTAATTGGTATATATTATTGTGTTGAAGTGGTTAGAATTGAAAATAATAGTCATATGCTAGAAATTACGTGCTAAGTTGCGATTTTATGAGTTTTTAAGCTTTTTTTGGACTTTCGCGCATAAAGTAGCCAAACTTAGTTTGTTTTGCACGAAACTTGGCACACAACACTATTTGGTGTATATTATTGTGTTGAAGTGTTTAGAATTGAAAATAATAGTCTTATGCTAGAAATTACGTGCTAAGTTGCGATTTTATAGGTTTTTAAGTTTTTTTTGGACTTTCGCGCATAAAGTAGCTAAAACTTGGTTTGTTTTGCACGAAACTTGGCACACAACACTATTTGGTATATATTATTGCATTGAAGTATTTAGAATTGAAAATAATAGTCATATGCTAGAAATTACGTGCTAAGTTGCGATTTTATGGGTTTTTAAGCTTTTATGGCACTAACATCTATTTTCTCTTAGTGCTTTCGACAAGCTGATAATACCGTTGATTGCGGCTACTATACTCTCAAATACATGGACGATATCCTAAAATCCGTGAAGGAGGTTGGAGTCGAAAATATTGATGCCGTAAGTATTTGTTACGTTCTTAAATTATAATATTATATATTTACTATTGGTAAAATCTAATAATGTTTATGTATCATTTAATTTAATATTATATTATAGGTTTTATACGACATTCCAAGGGAAACACGCCCTTTGAGAGATGGAGAAATGCGCCAATTGAAAGACAAGATTCCCGTGTATCTTGCTAATTTTTGTTCTTGGTAAATAATGTAATTAGTTAGATTTAGGACTTTAATTTGTATATGTACATATTATTATATATACGATCGAGAGTTTACAAAGAGATTATTGGTGATTATCATTGGAATTATTGGATTAATCATTGTTTACATTGTATATTATTGGATTATTTATTAGTATTAAACGAAAAAAGCAAATATATATATATATATATATATATATATATATATATATATATATATATATATATATATATATATATATATATATATGCTGCGGGCTTCCATAAAACAGCAGCATATAGTGCAAAACTATATACTACGGTTTTAGGGAGGCCCGCAGCATATAGTCTTGCACTATATGCTGCGGTTTTAAACCGCAGCATTTATAATAGGCCATCTGCTGCTATCACTAATGCTTGGAGTCAAAACCGCAGCATATTATGGCCAAAAAACCCCAGCAAATGAGGTTTTTTTCACTAGTAGTATTTAGCCCTTCCTCTCTTTTTATATTTAGAGGATACAAGTATACAACTATACAAGTGTTTGATTATGTTGCTTTAGTATGTACTTAGTCATATATACTGTTTTGAGTGGATAGAAAATAAATACTATCTATGCCTTAATTTACACTTTATGTATCTCATTAAATTACCATCATATGACTCAAAAAATATATTTGAATCATATGATGTAAACTCATAGGAACATAAAACATTTATTACTAAGAACAATAATTATATTTCTAATATTTTGCTTTTTTATATGATCATCCAAATAATAATAATAATTTTATGAGAACCAAACTCCTTTGAACCTTAATAAAAGTCTGTTAGTAATTAAGTCCATACATCCTTTAATAGTGCAAACAATAATGAATAAAGCCACAATTTTTAATTATTACTCCATATAATAGTTATTCAATATTTTACTTTTATAAAACGACCAAAAAATTTTCAAAAGGACCAAACTCCTTTGAACCTCAATAAAGATCCGCCCCTAGCTGAGCCCATCCTTCGATGGTGCAAACAGTAACCTCCGAACCCAAATCTCGTATTGATGCCCATACACATACAATGTCAATTTAGGCCGAAGCCGCTCACCCCTATTGATCCAATTAATCCCGTGTTCCTTTACATACTCACCAAACAACAACTTATGCACTAGGGAGTTTTCAAACTCTCAAAGACTGAAACAACCTATTAACCTCGATTGAAAACAAATATTATATTTTCAAGTAAGTTTCTAAATTTAATTTTCATACAACCTTTTCATTTCTTTAGCTAGCCATGTAATTAAAAAAAAAAACTTCCATTACCCCCTCTCATTTTCCTCGCACTCTCGATAAAACCTTGCTCAAAGCGAAAAACAACCAAGTAAGATGGACTTGTTGCTTCTTATCAAAAAGGTTGTGGGTGTTGTTCCATGTCCATCATATGTAACAATGTTTAACAATTATATACTATATATATATATATATTTTGTTCCCTATAAATTTATTTTAACCTTATAACTTTATCAAATACATTGATTATGATGAATTATTTGATCAACTTATAAATGTGATGGATGTTTTGAGAACCGCAAAGATTGATGACCGATGACAACTCTCAACAAGATGGTGTAAATTGTAACGATACTTTTAATAATTTGATTAAACTGTTAACCATCTAAACTATTATTGGTATATTCGTCAGGTTGATGTCAAATATACCTTCATATATAAATAACAGACTCGATGATTCGACATTTAACCGACCTATAATAGAACTCAACATTGACCTGACTTCAAAATGAGTTTAAAATCATGAAAAAAATCAATGTGAACACAAAATCCAATTTTAAATCAACTGAAAACACCTAATCCGAAATCAAATCAACTCGATGATCTGAATCAACAAACTCTACCACCATAAATGGTCATAATCATGAAATACTATTAATTATAAATAGTTAAAAAAATAACATCAGCCCCAACATATTCTTCCATTCAATACAAACAATAATAAATTCATATAGTTGTTTTTTATGCTTTTCTTGGAGAAAAAGTATTTGACAAAAGAATAAGCCAAAGTGGATTTACAACTGCTCACGTAGAGCTAGGGGATGCTTCATTAATGTCCATTCTCCCAGATTCATATACTTTTTATTTTTTTATCGCAATTTTTTAATTGACGTGGTTTTACGATCGATGCGGTCATTTTTATAGAGAAATCTATATATATTTTATCTGGTTTTTATTAGTTACTATAGATAATGATATTTTATGAGAAGAAATATCACTATCTGTAACAATTAGTAAAAACTAGAGAAAATATTTATTGTTAATCACTTATAAATTGAAAATAATAAATTAATAAAATAGGTTAAATATATAAGTTCGTCTCGCTATGAAACAATCTCGTATGCTATTTTTTACTTTGTTTTTCTGATCTGTAGAGTCGGGTCAAACGTGTTCATTCTTGAATGATGTGGTTACATTTATTTTTTTTATTTCTATGATTTAATACTTACTAATTATCTTATTGTTATTATATTATTATTTTACTTTCCAGAAGATCCGAAATGGCAATGAACTTAGTTCTGTCGTAATGACGATTATATTAATATTTACGGAAATTGTTTTTACGTCATTCTCTCCGTCATTTATATATTTTTCCTTTTTATTTTGGAATTAAAGTCCTTTTATGTTTTATATCAAATAGTTAAAAGACTTATTAGATGAATGATTTTTAGGTCAATTCAAAATAGAAAAAATTGTTAAAAATAAATTAACATTAACTGGATACGTTGAAAATAAACTCATTTATTATTTATTTTTAAATAAACCCACTTATTCAATATAATTGCTAAAATAAACTCAACTATTGTTTATTCATAATTCTTAACTTATAAAAAAGCTTGAAAATGATTATAAACAATAAGTGGATTTATATTTAACAAATATATCTAATATGTGAATTTATTTACAAGTAAATGGAGTAATATGTGAGTTTATTTTCAGCGGATTAAGCAAATATTAACTTATTATTAACAATTTCCCTAAAAAATATTGCTATACGTATTTTGATACTTTTTTTTTACTTAATGCCATTTTTTCAACATTAAATAGCCAAAAATTAATAACAAATTTTGTCAAATACTAGTATGTCATTAATAAATAAACTATAAAAATACAACTATTGCTAACAGAATCGACCAAAGGCTAATTAACACACATCCACATTATTTTATTGAGAAAATATATGCAACTCTAGTCCTCCATTTCAATTTTTTTTTTTTTTGAATTGTCCTCCATTTCAATTAATTAAATTGCTGATTGCATTTACAAGTAAAAGTATGCAATTCGATTAGGTCAAGTGAGTATTTTAAGAGCCTGTTGAATTATGGGAAAATTGTCAAACTATCTTTAAATTTTTTATGTCAAATGGTAAAACTCAATTACATATTCTCTATAACAAAATAAAAAGTGTTAACTCAATTACATTCTCAATTCCATTTTTCATATAAAAACTTGTCTCATTTAAAGTAAATATTGTCTTTTTCAAATAAGATCTTATAATTAAATTTCACTTATATCTTTTATTTTTTTGACATACTTTATAATTCAATAAAATATATTAAAAAAAAAAGGCATTAAGACATAACACATTATTTTCTCTTTCTAAATTCAATAAATACAAACTAAATTTAATTAGTACTTCCTTTAAAAAAAATAATTAGTACTTTTAACTCAAAATAAATTGAAGCTATGCCTTATGAGCTAATACCTTGGATCAAAGACACATTATTTTCTCTTTCTTTAAACTTTGTTATTTGTAAGTTTTTCATTAACTTCACAACGATTAAAATCTATTTTTATCTTTGTCTCCCTTAATCTCGGGGTCTCTACTGTAATAATAAGAGTAGCTTTTAGTTGCAAAAATAGTTAGTTGTATGGTTAGTCTTTTATACCCTATAAGCGGCATACACCGGATATAATAATAACGATGATAATAATGTTAGTCTTTTTTTAAGTCAAAATGAAAAACTAGTTTGCTTAATCGTGAAAATTTTATATAGTTATCGGTGAAAACCAATCTTAAAAGACATTAAAATCGTAAGTATATTTACTTAACAAGTATAGTCAAGTACATTCATTGAAAAATACTTGATATTATTAGATAGATCCACACTAAAATAGTGTAAACCAAGTCTATGCAGAGTGATTTGCCTAAGTAGTGTTGAAAAATAAAAAAATTCTCAAATTGGGGCTCACCAAAATTTATTTCCCAAACTAGTGTTTATTAAGAAAAAAATTAATTAAATCTATTTAATTATGGTTTGGGAAGTTTCAAACCTATTAATTCTCTCCCAAGCAACAAGACTAAATTAATTTCAATTCCTATAACAAGCCTATTAATTTTTTCAAATCCCTAAACTAAACCTCTGTAAGACTGACGACGGTGGATTTGAAAAAACCGACGAAAACCACGCACCACAGACATTAATTTGAGGTATATATGTATTACAATATTCAATGTATTATTTTTTACATTGAAAACTCACTTGATTATCTATGATAGATCACAAGGATGATGGTAATAACAGATTACAAGGATACGCCATCTTCGACAAACATCTTTATTAATTTTGACTTTTGGACTTGATTGAGATTTTTGGTTGTATGTTGAAGTACTTTTTTTGGATATTTTACTCTTTTGTATGTGGGATTTTTTAAGTTTGTTTAACACATATATTTGCTTTACAAAACAATTTTATCCTCTTGTAGGTTTGGAATTACCAAACCAAAAAAATGTGGCTTAGTAAAACTATTTTATTATATGAACACTATTTTGGAAATTAAGTTTTAAAGAACACCAAAGTTAAAAATTTTTATGTTTCAACCCCAATTAGGCAAATCACTCGTCTATGTAAGAGTTTTAACAATTGATTAACGTTTTTAATTAGGCTTTAGGTTTTTGACCCATTTTCTCTCTATTAAATAACCAATATACTTTATAATTTTACCATATATATTTTTAATTAATTTATTAATCTAGTTAGCTTAAAAGACAATAAAAAAACAAAGAAATCAAATATAGCCGACTAAAATCTTTTTAAAAACTATAGTCAAGATGTACTACTCATTTTGGTGGAAACTAGTTTACAAGCAATAATTTAATAATAAAATGTAAACCATTTTATTTTATATAACCGTGCATAACTTCCATAGAAATATTTGCAATTGATTCTCATGAAAGCGGTGGACCTTGAGATTTTAAAATGTTTTTCAAATAAATCTAGATGAATTTATGATGCCCTATTTAAATTCTTAATATTGTTAATTTTGCTCGATTAAAAATATAAAAAATTTAATTAATAAATTTATATTGAAAATTAAACAACTTAAAAATTCACCCGATTATATTGTAACTTAACTGAAAATAATGTATAAATTGAGAGTGATTGATTAAAATGAAATAAACAAATAAATACGATTTCTATTTCATTATACTTATTAATTGTTACTGATAGTGATATTTTCCCATACAATATCTCACAATCAAACGTGAATATTTTAGAACGGAGAAAGTATTTGATTAAAATATATTGGATTATGAAGTACTCCCTCCGTTCCTTTTTGATCTTCCACATTACTATAACGGGTAGTTTCAAAAGTTCTTCCACTTTAGAATACTTTCTATTTTTACAAAGTTTTTATCTCACTTTTACCCCTTAAAATCCCTTTTTTCTTTTAATGTACCTATTTTCTTTTATTTATAATTATTTTCTCTCTCATATTTCCAATACAATCATTACTTCACACTACTATTTAATTAAAATAATACCCACTACAACCTCATACTTCCAATACAATCATTACTTCTCACTATTATATAATTAAAATAATACCCACTACCATCAAAGATTCTCTTTTTCTTAATTTTTGTGAAATACCCAAATAAGAAGAACAAATAGGAACGGAGGGAGTAGTATATATTATTGAAAAGTGTAAAAAGAGTACATCTGTTTTTTGGGTTTAGAGTTGATAGTTGAAAAACCGCACTCACTATTATTTTCAATATTTTTAAAGGAGAAACAGTATTAATTACTCTAATATCCTATCATCCCGCCATTCAAGATTTTAGATTTAAGATCCTTCGCTTCCATTTTTAAACTCATTTACATAGAAGTACAATTTACAGGATGAATCTACAAGTCTGATAAAGGGAAAATAAGCCTTTTCTATTTTAGGTAAGTCTGCTTGTATTGTTTGATTATCATTCTTTCCTTTTTTTTCATTGAAAATGAAGCTTCTACTACAAGCACTTTCCAAAAATACAACATTTTCCTATGATTTATGTTTACTTTATACATGCTTTTGTTAGATTGAACTTTTTTTTAAAGGATGTTTTTGTTAGATTGATTGTACACATAACCTTTCTAATTAGTACTAGTGCATTAAATCCCTGTAAGTAGAATTTATAATCAATAACGGTAATTTGTAAATAATTATAGAAAGACAAATAAAATATAAAAAATAAAATTAAATTTTAAAATTCCTCTCCTATCTAATGATGCTACGTAAAGGTAATTTATTAAGTTAACAAATAACGGGTGATTTACCTAGATTGAGATTTAGAGTGTGAGTGTACTAGGCTTACCTTGTTTGTATTTAATACTGTACTTTATAAATAGATCAACCTTAGCTTATAGTTGTTTTGTCTTTTAGGCAGTAAGATTTGTAAATCAGCAGCTTTAGTCTTGTTTTGGGTACTTTTTCTGGTATGCTGTTGAAGTGGAGGAGCCAAGTGCCACGGACTTTTGATGAATGTGTAGTCTGACTTGTTGTGTCCTTATAAATATGGGCCAAGCTTTTGTAGATCTCTGGTTTTAAACTAGAATTTTTTTTTATTCGTAGGCTAGAGAAATTTATAAGCAATACTTAAGGGGATGTCAGAGGGTAAAAAAAAATGATTTTTCTAGGTGAAAGTCCTAATTGATTTTAGTTTTTATTTTTATTTATATGATGTTTACTGTTAGAGTTTATAACATATTTAGGGGTCTTAATCATACCTTAAACTTTTGGTTGAGTTAATTTTTTTTATATGGTATTAGAAGCCGGTGTAACAAGAGATTACGAGTTCAAATTTCAACAACCTCTCATATAAATTGGAATGTACAGCGCGAGGTATAAGGAATGACTTGTGTTGCATTTACTCATCTAACCCAAAGGACTCGTATGTGAAAGGCCGTGTTAGAATGTATAACATAAACAGGGTCATCAACCATCGGCTTAAGTTTTTGGCTGAGTTCATTCCTTAAAATTGTCGATAATTTTTTGATGATTTTTTTATTGTCCTAAACTAGATGGCTAGTTAGAAACAGAACAAAAGTAGTGGTCAATGTGAAAGTCTTTTATAGGGGCATAAGTGTTATCAATACACCTCTTCTCCAACTTATACAGCAAGGGAGAATGGCTGAATGCTCATTACATACTAAATTTATTGTATATTTTTGTTCCGGTCCTAGGAAGTGCTAAATGTTTGTATATGTGACTGATACTAAATGATCATTGGGAGGATAAGCTGGAGTAGTATAAGCAATGAAGAAAAAGTTGTTGCCAATTTTGACATTGCAAGGTGAATATGTTAGGCCTTGACAATTCTTCACATAATCAGTCTATGGGCCCACTCGTGTGGACATACCAATCAATTACAAAGCACTGTGGGCTCAGACTTACAAACCTATAGGTATTGAACGTTGACTAGCATACACACGTAATGAGGTTTACTTTTCCCCAAAACCATATAGATTAAGAGGATTACCCACCAAGCATTATATGAAAGTTTACAACGTAATCCAATATTTTAAGTGATGTGGGATACATATAAAGTATTTCTAATAAAATGCTCATCAAAAACTAGAATAGAGTATACATTACAAATGGGTATATACTGTATATGCTATAAAGCTAGTGCTATAACATTGTATATATGTATGTTTATTCACCAAAACCTGATCATAGTTTCTATGAGCGGAATGCACCGGGTATGATGGTGATGATATGTTTATTGGAATGTTGTAGGGTGACTACGTGGTGAGCTCCGATTCGACTTGGTTTATAGGAAACAGCTTCAAACTGTAATGCCATGGAACAAAATCAACAGGCTGCTAAAGATGAGGAGAAGGCTACTGTTAAGAAAGTTCCATTTTACAAGCTGTTTTCCTTTGCTGATTCTACTGACAAGTTGTTGATGACCATTGGCTCTATTGCTGCTATTGGTAATGGTGTTAGTATGCCCCTCATGATCATTGTTTTTGGTGATTTGGTTGATGCTTTTGGACAAAATCAAAGCCCTGAACACATCGTTCATGTTGTATCTAAGGTATGTTTTATGGCAAAGTCTAGTATTTATAGATAGTATTATGATAGAATATATATCATATCATGAAGTTTTAATCATTAACCGACACTTTTGGTCAGTGTAACATGATTTGCTAGCTAATTCGCTTAAATTTGCCTAAGAATAGCCCAAAACCAATCATAATTCACTTTTTTTGATTTACGATTTGCAAGGTGAATCATATAACACTGCTTTTGGTTATAGAGTGAATAATACCCCCAGAGTTTGCAACAACTACTATTGCACACTTATTAAGAAAACAGTGAGGATAATTATATTATGTGGATATGATTGAAGGTGAGGGAAAATGAGAGAGTATGTATGGATAATAATTTAAAAAGTGGTGGAGATATTACCTAAAATAGAGTTGTTGCAAAGTGAGGGACGTACCAAAATAGAAATGTTGACAAATTCACAAGTGGTGGAGATATCCTGGGATTCAATTAAAAGTTTGAGCTTTTTATTGAGTTGATTTTTTTTGGTTTGGTATCATAGCAAAAATAAAAAAAAAGGTTATGGCCTTACGGGTTTGAATCTCACTCACCCTATTTCGAATATTTTGCGTTTGGTACGAGAATAGCCTGTGTTGTATCCACACTTCTACTCCTAACGACTCTCATTTGAAGGGACATGATAGAGTATATAACATATACCAAAATTTCAGCTATATGCTTAAGTTTATATTTGAGTTGGTTTCTTGACAAAAAAACGATCATAAATTGAATTCCTCAGTGTACTACTATATGTCAATCATCAATGTACTTCATGAAATCCACATTTATCTTCCTTCTTAATGTACCTTTGAGTGTATTATTTCATCGTTTATATACTCTTCTCAAAGATGCTAAGCTGCTAGAATCACGACTTAATGATGCAGGTGTGTCTGAAATTCGTCTACTTGGCTATAGGAGTAGCCGTTGCTGCTTTTCTTCGTAAGCATATTGATCCTAGAAGGAACTGTATTGTTACCTAGTTGGTAGCTAGTGAAAAATGCACATAACTGTTCTTTTACTATGGCAGAGGTGGCTTGTTGGATGGTCACAGGAGAACGACAGGCTGCAAGAATCAGGAACTTGTACCTCAAAACTATTCTCCGACAAGATATCTCCTTTTTCGACAAAGAAACAAATACTGGAGAAGTCGTTGGAAGGATGTCTGGTGATACCGTTCTCATACAAGATGCTATAGGTGAAAAGGTATCGTGATTTACTCTAACTGTACTCTTCGTAATCATCGACATTTTCCCTTTTCCAATGTTTATACGTTATTTTCCGAATCATGATAGGTTGGGAAGTGTCAACAAATGGGAGCGACATTCGTTGCCGGTTTTGTGATTGCGTTTACCAAAGGGTGGCTTCTTACTCTTGTTATGTTATCCTCCATACCCCTTCTATTGATTGCGGGTGCTCTCATGACCATTACCTTATCGAAGATGGCAACACGAGGCCAAGCTGCTTATGCTAAGGCGGCTATTGTTGTAGAACAAACAATCGGTTCAATTAGAACTGTGAGTGCAACTCTCGATTTTTACACGTTTAGAACTCTTTCTAGCCTTCAATGATAGTGTCAAGGAACCAGTTTAACCAAAAGCTTAAACTGATGCTTGAGGCCTCAAGATATGTTATATACTCTAACAGATAGGTCACGTACTTTTGGGATAACTTCGAATAGAGATGTTGCGTATGTGTTTCATTATTTGTTTACAAGCTTGGGTGTTCTTTATTTCAGGTGGTATCATTTACCGGAGAAAAGCAAGCGATTGCTAACTACAAAAAAGAGATTGCAAGTGCCTATAAATCAGGTGTACTTGAAGGAGTGGCTTCAGGGGCGGGGATGGGTGTATTTACACTCGTTATCTTTGCTAGTTATGGTTTAGCCATATGGTATGGATCAAGGTTGATTCTTGAGAAAAATTACACCGGGGGTACTGTCTTAATCGTCCTTTTTTCTGTCGTGTTTGGATCCATGTAAGTCAATACCTTTCAACTTATTCTTCTTTAATTGATATAGGTTACTAGGAGCTACTTAATGGCATTGGGATAATGAAATGTTGTTTGTCGGAGAAACTAATTGACGTTTTTCCCAATTGATGCAGGTCACTAGGGCAGGCATCACCCTCGTTTAGTGCATTTGCCGCGGGCCAAGCCGCGGCCTACAAGATGTTTGAGACCATCAATAGAAAATCGGATATTGATCCTTACGACCCGAATGGAAAAGTATTAGATGATATTCACGGAGATATCGAGTTAAAGGATGTTTTTTTTAGTTACCCGAGCAGACCAGAAGAACAAATTTTTCGAGAATTTTCTCTTTGTATCTCAAGTGGCACAACCGCAGCATTGGTCGGACAAAGTGGGAGCGGGAAATCGACAGTGATCAGCCTTATCGAGAGGTTTTATGATCCACAAGCCGGACTAGTGCTAATCGATGGGATCAACCTTAAAGAATTTCAGCTGAGATGGATCAGGCAAAAAATTGGCCTAGTAAGTCAAGAACCTGTGTTATTTGCTTCATCAATAAAAGAAAATATTGCATATGGGAAGGATGATGCTACACTTGAAGAGATTAAAGCAGCAGCAGAGCTCGCAAATGCTGCTAAGTTCATCGATAAATTACCTCAGGTTTGATGATACGTCTATATATTAATCTCGATTAGAAGTGTAAACGGGGCGGGTCGACCTAAGGGGTCAAGGGTCTGGGCATATTTTAACGAGTCATGGAGGGTCGGTTCAATATCGAATCGGGCAAGGTCGGATAATTATAGGAATTGGTTGCGAGATAAATAATAGGTGGGTCAACCCAACGCCAAAGTAGTATAAAAAAATATTATATGAACTTTTAAAAAATGGGTCAAAGTGGGTTGGGTTTAAACGGGCATCGACCCGTCTTGACCATTTAAATTTGACATGACCCCCTCGATCATGTCTTTTTAAAATTTGACCCGACCCGACCTGACCCGTTACACCCCTCTCTACAATTCCTAAAAAAAGTTCGAAACTAATGAAGTTTTAAGTCTTGTTGTTCAATTCACTTCAGGGGTTAGATACCTTAGTTGGTGAGCATGGAACTCAACTATCTGGAGGACAGAAGCAAAGGGTGGCCATCGCGAGAGCAATTTTAAAAAATCCGCGGATTTTACTTCTCGATGAAGCTACAAGTGCGCTTGATGCAGAATCCGAGAAGATTGTGCAAGAAGCATTAGACAGAATAATGGTAAACCGAACAACTGTCATTGTTGCTCATCGATTAAGTACTGTGAGGAATGCCGATTTGATAGCAGTCATTCATCAAGGAAAGGTGGTTGAGAAAGGTAATCTTGTAATATGATGCTCCCCGTTCCCTAAATGATCTGAAATCAGCTTTTTATTGAAGCATACTTTCTCTGGTTTATATTACTTGCATCTTACGAGGGGAAATGTCACTTTCTGTAGCAAAATTAACAAAAACCAAAGGAAGTATTTGTGAATATAATCGGTACATTTTCCACCACCCAAAAAGCCAAATATATCAAGGCATAACCCTGAAATTTCATGGGGGAAAATGTTATTTCGGGTTGTTATTTGACCTGCAAATTATTCAACTCAAATCGAACTCTTTGTTTTTTACTAACAAGGATAAGGTTACGTACATCCGACCCCTAAATCCTCCTTGATTGAAACCACTTACGGCCCGTTTGGTAGGCGGTAATAAACGATGGTAAATAGGATAGAAAATTAGTGTAACTTTGGTTAAAAAAATCTCTTGGCTACCTTGATGGACGTGCTTGTCCAACTTTAATCATCTTTTTCTTCATAAAATTCATTGCAATGTATTACCATCGAAAGATGTGATATTAGATAATAATAAAAGTTTGTAAACAATAAAACTTATTTGCGATCAAAGTTTTTATCACCATTTAAATAACATGAAACTTTTTTAATAAAAATTTACACTATAAATTATTCCCATGACTTTTGTTTAGTACTGCTAATCATTGGGGTAATAGAACCGTGAAAAGGAATCATGTTACCCATAATCCAACACCATTTTATTGTAAGCACAAGTTTATTATCAAAGATGAAATTCATAACTTCCCTTCCTTTTGTGCACACAAACCAGGTTCTCACACTGAACTATTAAAAGATCCAGAAGGAGCCTACACTCAGCTCATAAAACTACAAGAAATCCGAAAAGAATCTGAACAAATCGAGGACACTAGCGAGATTTCACGACACTCTAGTCTAAGAAAATCGTCCGTGCGATCACTAAGTCATGGCTCGTCAGGTAGAATAAGTAGCAGTCGACATTCTTTCACACTGGCAGAACCCAAAGGTAACCCAACGGATGAATTACCATCTCAAGAAAAACCGGAGGTTTCAATTTGGCGTCTTGCAGCCCTAAACAAACCAGAAATTCCCTCACTTCTTCTAGGATCATTATCTGCTTGTGCAAATGGTCTAATATTCCCAATTGTCAGTATAATATTTTCTAGTGCTATAAAAATGTTTTACCAACCACCCCATATACTAAAAAAGGATTCAAAATTTTGGGCTTTAATGTTCTTAATCATTGGTATAGCATCATTTGTGACACAACCTCTTCAATTCTTTTTTTTTGCCGTTGCTGGGTGTAAGTTGATACAACGTATTAGATCAATGTGTTTCGAGAAAGCTATTTATATGGAGGTTGGTTGGTTTGATGAGCCTGATCATTCTAGTGGTGCGATTGGCGCAAGGCTATCTGCTGATGCATCGATTGTACGTGCTTTGGTTGGAGATACGCTTGGTTTGACTGCTCAAAATATTGCTACTGCTGTTGCTGGTTTGGTGATTGCTTTTACTGCTAATTGGATATTAGCATTGATTATTCTTGGGTTGATACCGTTTATAGGGTTAAATGGTTATGTTCAAGTGAAGTTTTTGACAGGGTTTAGTGCAGATGCTAAGGTAATTTCTCTTTTTTTAAGTTCTTCACCATTTAATATATACGAATTATATACAAGGTGTCTTAAACATTTTTGGGGCCCAAATTCTTAAAATACGAATATTATTTCTTTTTTAAGTATCAATTGATAAACTAGTAACTTTATCAATTAGACAAAACACTAATATGCTCAATTAACCTATTAGCCTAGAGAATACAATATATTAAAATTCATTACTTAGTTATAAACACAATGATTATCAAGGAAAAAAAATATTTATATCAACCAATCAATAACTCAAAAACAAATAATTAATCATTAACAAGATAATAAATGACTATCGATTATGGAAAGCATTATTATTTATTATATTTTCACTTTTTATCTATGTAAAAATATTATAGCAATAAATAAAAATTAAATATATCAAAAAAAATTAGACTCCTCAAATAACGAAGCCCAGTTTATGTTATCAAATGAAATAGTTTTGTAAACCTTGATATTGTATATATCATACTATTAAGCTTTAACCATCAACTTAAGCTTTTGACTGAGTTACTGATTTGACATGGTATCAAAAGTAAGGTGATTGACCAATTTTCATCATAAAGGTTAATCAACTTTGATAAGGAAAGCTTAGTTGATCTCAACAAAAACCATGTAAACAAAACATTGCTTTTAAGAATTCCAAGACATAAAGACATGTATTTTTTTTCAATTTGAACTTTTGCAGAAGAAGTATGAAGAGGCTAGTCAAGTAGCTAATGACGCAGTTGCTAGCATAAGAACCGTTGCTTCATTTTGTGCCGAAGACAAGGTGATGCAACTATATGAAAAGAAATGTGAAGCTCCTATTCAAGCTGGTGTAAAACAAGGAGTGGTTAGTGGTGTAGGTTTTGGTATGTCCTTTGCTTTGCTTTTTTGTGTATATGCTGGAAGTTTCTATGCTGGAGCTCAGCTTGTTGCTCACGAGAAGACAACATTTGGTGACGTTTTTAAGGCAAGTACTTATACTGATCCTGTTGGAAATACTTTAAATGTGACGAAGATTCCACATCGCTAATATAATGGATTGTAGACTTATATATAATACTTAATGGATAATCCTCCTAACGCCATATGGTTTTGAAAAGATTGAAACTCTTCATGTGTTGTAAGCAAGTCAACGCTCATGACCCGTGGCCATGGGTGCCCAGTGGGTGTGTTCACACAAGTGGGCTCACAGGGTGATTATGTGACAAATTGTCATGGCCTAACAAATTCACAATATAAAAACATGAATATTGTAAGGCTTTATATCATATGAGCTATCTAAAGTTTTGCTTGTGTATATTGTTAATGATCCTGCAGGTATTCTTTGCATTGGCTTTCTCTGCAATAGGAATATCACAATCAAGCTCTTTCGTAACTGATAGTAGCAAGTCTAAGAATGCGGCTAGTTCTGTATTTGCAATCCTTGATCGTAAATCTAAGATTGACTCGAGCGATGCGTCTGGCATGACATTGGATAATGTAAAGGGTGAAATCGTGCTTCAACATGTAAGCTTCAAGTATCCGAGTAGACCTGATATTCAGATTTTTCGAGACCTATGCTTAACGATTCACTCTGGCAAGGTAATTTCTGCACTCGTAGATGCTCATTGTCAAAGAACCAATTCAATTAAAAGCTAAAGTTGATGGTTAATGCCCCAGGATATGTTATATACTCTACAACGCCTTCTTACACGAGAGCCCTTTAGGATAGAAGTGTGAATGCGACACAGATCTACTGTTGTGCGACAGCGGAAGCAAGAATCGATGAACAATAAAGAAATTCAAACAAAACAATAAGAAAATGACACAAGAGATTTAACGTGGTTCACTATCAATGTGATAGCTACGTCCACCGGCACCGAGATCAAATAATTTCACTATGATCGCAAAGAATTTAAAAGATAAATTATAATCACACTCACAAATAATAATGGCTCTCTTGTAATCTCTCTCAATTTGTGAATCATGAAACCCTAGCACTAATAGAAGGAGATATATATATATTAAAACCTAACTAAAAGATACTTAGGCTCCAACAAAACCCAAATAATCGTCAAAACCCACGTGAAAATAAGACAAAACGTATAACCATCAAAAGCGACGAGTTGTCTCCAAAATGTCACGACTCGTGGCAAAGTTTCTGACCCAAAAATGCAACTTTAGTGAGAAAGCGACGACTCGTCGCTTTCTCTACTCTAAAAGCGAGGAGTCGTCGCCTAGCCTCTGACCCACATCTTCACTCGTTCTTCTTAACTTCATCTTCAATCACAAGCAAGACTCTATTCGAGTCACCAATCATCAACATCCACACATACCTGGCACTGAATATTTTACTTTAAATGAGAGGTGGTTGAGATTTGAACCCATGACCTCTTGTCACACTTGATTCTGATATCATGTCAAGGAGTCAACTTAACTAAAAGCTTAAGCTGATGATTGAGACCCCAGAATATAATATACTATATACTCTAACACTCATGTTGTTATCTTGCCAATAAATTCTTGTATAATATTCAAAACAAGTTTTAATTTTCTGCATTCATGTTCGATATCAGACTGTGGCGCTTGTCGGAGAAAGTGGGAGCGGAAAATCAACAGTCATTTCGTTGTTACAGAGATTTTATGATCCAGACTCTGGTTGTATCACACTTGATGGAATTGAGATTCAGAAATTTCAGTTGAAGTGGTTGCGACAACAAATGGGTCTTGTAAGCCAAGAACCTGTTCTATTTAACGACACAATACGTGCAAACATTGCTTATGGAAAAGGTGGCAATGCAACTGAGGCTGAAATCATAACTGCTGCTGAGCTTGCAAATGCTCACAGCTTCATATCTAGCTTGCAACATGTACGTAAGACGTAGGAGAAAGTATTGTGTGTATAGGGTAAACATTAAATTTATTTTGCATCATAGATAACGTAGGTGTAGAGGTATTCATTTGAGTCATCGGGTTGATTTCAGGTTAAGTGTTTCGGGTCAGTTTAAAATCAGATTTTGTGTCTAAATTGGTTTTTTACATAATTTGTAAATTCATTTTTGAGTCGGGTCAAATCGGGTTCGGTTATAAGGTCGGGTGAATATCGGGTTATCGGATCTAATTTGAACACCTCTACGTAAGGGAATGACAAGTTCAATTGTCTCTTTTTTCTTATTTTGGGATCAGTTCTTATTGTTGGTTGTTCTTTTGAAGCATGTAAAATATGTATGCATTAGTCTAATGGATTTTTTTGTCAAATGTGTAATGTTGAATGTAGGGCTACGATACAATCGTGGGAGAACGAGGAGTTCAATTGTCAGGAGGACAAAAGCAAAGGGTTGCTATAGCCCGAGCCATAGTAAAGGACCCAAGAATGCTCCTATTAGATGAAGCTACTAGCGCGCTTGATGCTGAATCCGAAAAAGTTGTGCAAGATGCACTTGATCAAGTCATGGTGAATCGGACTACAGTCGTTGTTGCTCATCGTTTATCCACTATCAAGAACGCGGATGTGATTGCTGTTGTAAAGAAAGGTGTCATTGCTGAGAAAGGCAAGCATGAAACATTGATTCGAATTAAAGATGGGGCATATGCTTCATTGGTCGCACTTCACATGAGTTCATCATCTTAATTTCCAACTATGTCAAAAGAATAACTTTTTTTTGTCTTAACTTATTGCGAGTTTTTTTTTTCTGCACTTCGCAAAAATGAAAAGTTTTTGTACATTACTTGTGGTAATTCATTAGAATGTGTTCTTATAATGGGATTATTACTAGGGTGTGTTAGGGAAGTTCATGTTTCTGGAGAGTGCAAAATTTTCCCTTTAGCTTTTTTCCACAAATATGATTATTTCACTTGTTAATTCCTCTGATGATTTTATGGTGGATTTGCTTCTATGTACAAAATATGTGGTTTTTGTAATGAATTTTTGGTTTTATTGTGCATCATACTTTTGAGAATTACTTAATATTTTAAGTTGTGCAAAAAAATTATTAATGATATCTTTTCAAAAATATATATTTACCTTAAGAAACCAACATGTTTGGAATTTTAAATAAGGTAGTAGTAGTTGTACTTACCTTCTGATATGAATCCTGAATAGATAGGTAGTCCTTGACCATTGAGTCGACGCTCCTGATTTGAACAATATGTGTATAATTAGTCGCTAAGTTCTTGTGATCTGATGAGGGTCGATGCTGATGCGACTGATGCTACTAATACTACTAACTGCTGATGCAGTTATAGGGGCGGAGCAAAAAATTGACAAATTAATTGAATGTACTATGCAATTTTTAAAAATATAATATTTTTCTAACAATTTTGTTTTTTTAAACATTTAACATATACTATGTAATTTAATATTGGGGTTTCTAGCTTTGTGAAGCCCTATGCGATCGAACATGTTGAACATGGCGAGAACCTCCCATGTATAGCCACTAACTACTGCTAAGTCATGGTCTGTTGTGGACTATACTTCTGGTATGCCTACTGCCTGTGTTCTGATCAGATTGTTGCCTTGACTTGCTTCTGATGTAATAGAAATACTTACTCTGTTATGTTTTTGTTGCTACATTTGCATGGGCACAGAAATTAAAAAAAGGCGGGCATAACTTATAAACTACAATTATACCCTTTATTTTTAATTCTTAATTGAAGAGAGAAAAAAGTTAATGAGGTATAGAGTAGGATAAAAATAGGGGTAAAGTAGACATTTATATGATTATTTTATTATTAAAAATAGAAATATAACAAGTAATATGAAATTATCAAAAATAAAAAATGTATAAAACGTAAAAAATATGTATTGGATTGCTGACTTGCCATGTATAAGCTAGATGATAGCTTATCAATTGAGATAATTTATAACTTTATAAAATTTACTTTACCGAAAAATTGATGTATTGATACTCATTGATTATATCCTTGAAATTTGCGATATTTTTGGAACATTTGGCGATGTCCATCTCGAAAAAAAGTCCTTTTGAAATAATTAAGTTAAATACACAAATGATTTTTCATTAATTGGCATTAATTAGTTTTTATATACAATTGGTCTTCTGTTCAATCTCATGTTGTAGTGATAAGAGTAAGTTGTTTTTATGCAACGAAAACATAATATATGAACTTTAAAACTGAATAATTACATTAATGATTAATGGGTTATGGGTATTATTCAACTTATTTTATGGATATATTATTTATATTTACACCAGAAAAACAAAGAATATGATCCTTACAACTACAATTGAAAGTCATCACATAAACACTAATATTCTCGATCAAGACGATTTTATGATGAGATCCTTATTAAAAGGCTAGCCTATTAATTAAAAAAATTACAAATAACAAGGACGGTTATAATTTCTAAAACTAGCATATTACTTAGTAAATTAAGTAATTAATGTATTTTTTAAATATATAGAATTTAGATTTCTTATATGAGCCCGTCTTTATAAAGTTTTAAATTTTATGGCTTACTAGTAAAATACCGTGTAATTTACGGTTTTTATAAAGTTTAACATTTATGAATACTCATGCGTAAATGTAATTCATGATTATTTAACACTTCTAATTTGAGTGTATGAAGTTTGATGATCATGTGTTTAAAGTTATTATTAAAATATTGAGTAATCAATATTTGAATAGATCTTATTAAGTAACAATTTTTTATGATAAAAAAAATAATTTTCTATTAATTGAGTATAATGTAAATATTTTTGTAAGTAAATCAAAATTTCTATTTATTTTGATTTAAAAAGACTTTGTTTTTAAAATTATTTATACACTCCCAAGTTAGTTAATACTCCATCCGTTTCTTTTTGTTTGTTCACTTTAAGTTTTTCCACTTTATGAGAGAGAAATTTAAATTTGATTTTTGAGGTATATATGCAATACAAAATATATTAATGTGGGATCTTGTTAGATTCGTCTTGATGCAAAAAATTTTAATATATAATTTTTACAAGTTTTTATTATGCGTACTATGAGATATCAAAGCTTAAAATTTGCGTTGAAATACGTGAAGAAATAAAGTAGACGAACGAAAAGAAACGGAGGGAGTATTAAGTAACTTGGGAGTGTATAAATAATTTTAAAAACAAAGTCTTTTTAAATCAAAATAAATAGAAAATTTAATTTACTTACAAAAATATTTACATTAGAGTCAATTAATAAATTTTTTTTTTTTATCATAAAAAATTGTTACTTAACGGAAAAAGTACCATTTTATTATTAATTTAATTTATTTTTCCTTTATTTGATTCAATTATATATTCTTATATACATATCGAAAAACATATATAAATTTTTATATAAGTACAACATATATTTCCTCTGCTTTGATTCTGTTGCTACATCTCTCTTGACACAGGAATTAAGAAGAAAAAACCTACATTTTTAAAAGTCTATTTCACCCTTTATTTTAGTTCTGATTTAAAGAGGAAAAGAAAATGAAAATACCAACAAATAAGAACCAATTTACACCATCACATCATTATACATCAACAAAACAGTAGCTTTAATCATCTACCATAAATCAAAACCAAGTGTAAATCTGAACAATCAACCACCAACCAAGTGAACAATAACTGTACACTCTAAATATATCAGATTTAGAACAAAACATTAACTTTAAAAATTCTAAATAACTCTAAATCAAAATCCAGATCTCAAATTGGTTCAAAATGAGTTTCATAGCAATCAAAAAACCCAGATCTCATTTGGGTTTTGTAAACCCATAAAATGATGGAGATTTCCAAGCAAAGATGAGAGTAATAGTAAGTGAGAGAGAGAGATGGTGAGGGTGGGTTTTTAAACAGATAATGGAAGAAGGTGGATGTTTGAAGGGGGTGTGATTTTAAAAGATGATGAATGAGTGACAGAGCTAGTTTTATAGTCGTTATGCTTGTCAAAGTAATATTATTAGAATTGATTTTCGGTTTAATTGTGTTGCCTTTTCATTGCTACATTGATTGATTAATATAGGTTACAAGAAAATATTCTAGATTACAATCAAGATATTATGATAACAATCAAGGCCTAAATATATGGTAAATCTCTTAGGAATAGGAAACTAAATAATATTCCCTAATATCCTCAAAATTTCCTTAACAACCCCCTTAAGGTGGAGCATCCGGAGAAAAGATGCCCAACTTGGATAATAAATCATCAAACTGTGACTTTCCAAGCGCTTTTGTGAAGTCATCAGCAAGCTGTGTATGTGTGGGCACATAAAAAGGATCAATCAAACCTGTAGATACTGCATCACGAACAAAGTGACAATCGACTTCAATATGTTTCGTCATTTCGTGAAAAACTGGATTTCGAGCAATATATAAAGCAGACTGACTGTCACAGAACAATTTTATGGCCTTCGGGTGTTGGACACCCAAACTGAGCAATAGACCTTTTAACCATTTCAATTCACAAGTTATAGCAGTGTAACGGCCCGGTTAAAGTGACCCGGATAAATCATGTGAAAACATGATTCCGGTTCACAAACGGACACAAGAAAATTCATCTTTACTCGGATCGTCAACGTTCCAACGGTAAAGAAATATGGTCAACAAAGAAAACAACGCCAAACAAAATAAAACAAGTCAGCGGAAGTCTTTACATACAACTCGAGAGCCCACCGGCCTCTAGACTAACTAAAAGTTGTACGAGATAAAAAAAAACGTCATAAACTTTCGTTACATAAACTGAGTTATTTCAACTCATTACAAAGTATGTCTAGATTTGATGGTTACGGGTTCTAAGCTGAATCCTCACTCTAGCCTCCTCCTGCAGTTAACCTGCTGCACGTCGTATGATAACACGTAGCAGGTTCCAAAGAACAACCAATACACGTCAGAGACTTCATACATATATTAAACAGGTTGAATACAAGCATTGTGTTTATCCTAGCATGCAAAGGCTCTAATACATATTCTTTATTCAATATTTCCAACCTTGTAACGTTGCCCGTCCTGTTCGGGTCGTACAAGTAATATTTCAAATTTGTTTTGGTGGAATACACTTGGGAGAGCTAATCCCAAGGCAACCACCTACGACCTACCTAAGACGTTGCCCGTCCTGTTCGGGTCGCCAAAGGCTAAAGTATGCATACCCCCATGGTGACCGTAATGATCCACAACTGCCATGGGAAAAATAATTGATAGTATTCCAATTCATTTGTTAACCCTTTTGGGTAACTTAACCATAAATTCTCAATTTCCACATAATTATTTCATATTATTTGAGGTGTCTAATCCTTATGTGATTACAATGCCTCGATTAGGAATAAAACAACATTACTTGCACAACCATATAAACAGTATGGTCTAAGCGTGTACCTTTGAACGCTGCAAACACACGTTGTTCAAGCACAATTAAAATTTCGCCCTCTTATGAAACGAGGTCCTAAATAACACAAAACGATCATGTATTAGACCGTGTTTAAATATTTAATCCACTCAATACCATTAAGATATCACTAAGACTTGATAATTTCAAATGTTTTCATCAAACTCCCAATAGTTCCAAATTTTACATTCTGACCAGAAACTTTTATGGCCATTTCAGACAGTTTAGAAAGTTCAAATTAAAAATCCGACTTCACCGCTGCGTCCGGAACGCATCAATTACCTTGGGTACCAAATTTCATAATTTCTAGCATCCAATTACTATTTTTAATTATTTTAAGCGTTTTAACGAGTTTTAAAACGCATCGGTTAAATAAAACTACAACGAAACACACCCAACACTCGGATCGGGGCGCCACTACCGAGGCAGCAGCTGCTGTCCAAAATTCCTTTTACTTTAATTATATATTTTATATTTTTTTTATTTAAATTATTTAATCCTTTTTAAATCTCATAACCAAGATACACCTAACCGAAACCGAATTTACATTCTACTTAAATAAAACAAACAAGACCAATTCTCCTATCACAGAACCACTTGATATTTCCACACATCTAACAATACACAAAATCCCATCAACAATCTAAACCATCATCAAAACATAAGGCTAGCAACTTAAGACATACTCATCCACAAGATCCTTCAAGAGCACTTAAAATTTCATAAACCATGATAATTAAATTAAATACTTGATTCTCTTATCAAATTAAAATTTTGTAGAGAATCATATACCATCATTTTTGAACCAAAACATATATATAAGAACAATCCTTTAAACAAATCAAATTATGTTAAAGGATTTATAAACTCATGGATACCTACATTACTTAATTCATACACTTAAAATTTCTTCTAACAAACTAAAATCTTGCTAGAGAAATATAAATCGTAAAATAAATCCATTTTAACCTTTGAATAGACTTTATTCTTATAACAAATTTAAACTTTGTTAAAGAATGTAAATCAAGGAAAATTTTATATAATAGAAATAGGATTTAATCCTTTTTACAAACCAATTTTATCAAATGATTATTAAAGAAAACTTATATAAAATACTCAATCCTCCTAATAAGTCATAGGATATCATCATAAAAAAAGATTATGTAATCCCATACAAAAATTTCTTATAAATAAAAATTTATAATTAACAACCCAACTTAACTTACCCTTTGATTAGAAGATTGGATTGAGCAAAGAAAATATTTTTTTTTTCTTCTTGAGTGCCGAAACCAAGAACAACAAGGGGAAAATTTTCTGAATTTTTTTTTCTCACTAAGAAGATTAAGAATGTGAGGAATTCAAATTGAAGCTTAAGGATTAATAGGCAAATTAAGGGATGGCTTAAAGTGTCATAATTCACACTTATGAGAGGAGTTACAAAACTCCTCCCCTTACACTTCACAACCGGCTGCCTATCCCCCTTCCCCTATTTTTTTTTGTTAATTAATTAATTATTTAATTAATTGAGTAATTATTGTGTTATTATCACAATCGAAACAAAACGTCATGCGATAAAACTCGTTACCGTTAAAATTAACCTACTTTGTTACTTATAATTAACTATGTAAAATAATATAATTTAATATCACTTATTTATTTTATTTTGTTATATTTTATTTTATTATATTTCATTTACTTTTAAACCCGATAAATTACGGGGTGTTACAAGCAGCCATGGATCGATATTCGGCTTCCGCAGAACTACGGGAGACAGTATTTTGCTTCTTAGTCTTCCATGAAATAGGTGAATGACCAAGGAAAACCAACCAACCTGTTAAAGATCGGCGAGTAAGAGGACAGGCTGCCCAATCAGAGTCACACCAGCCCTGCAAATCAAGATCACTATCCGGTCTCAATAAAATTCCTTGGCCTGGAGTACCCTTCAAGTAGCATACCACACGTAAGGCCGCCTCCTAATGTTCAGCGCGAGGTTGATGCATAAATTGAGACAAGATATGTACGGAATAAGCGAGATCTGGTCTAGTAACTGCCAAATAGATCAATCTACCAACAAGCCGTCTATAAGATTCAGGATCAGACAGAAAATCACCTATAGCTAAACCAAGTTTATGGTTTTGTTCAATCGGGGTCCCGATAGGCTTAGAGCCTAATAAACCAGTCTCAGACAAAATATCCAGAGTATACATTCTTTGAAAAGAAAGATACCCATAGCGCTGCGAGCTACTTCGATACCCCAAAAAATATTTCAGACTCCCAAGATCCTTCATATGAAAACAGTCAGACAGATAAGCTTTAAAGGCTTGCAGGGCTGCAGAATCATTCCCAGATAAAATCAGATCATCAACATAAACAAGAACATTTATTTGAATGAAACCACGGGAGTAAGTAAATAGGGAATAATCCGAGTAAGACTGAAGGAACCCGTAATCTTTCAATGCAGATACTAACTTTGCAAACCAACACCGAGGAGCCTGTTTTAAACCATATAAATACTTCCGTAGACGACATACCTGGTTAGGGGATGATGAGGTAAAACCGGGTGGAAGCTTCATGTATACTTCCTCATCAAGATCACCATGAAGGAAGGCATTATGAACGTCCATCTGATGCAACTCCCAGTTTTTAGATGCAGCAATAGCAAGAAAGGCCCGAACAGTTACCATTTTAGCAATTGGAGCAAAAGTTTCATTGTAGTCAATCCCTTCGGTTTGATGATTACCAAAAACAACAAGGCGAGATTTAAAACGTTCAATACTCCCTTCGGATTTATATTTGATACGATACACCCATTGACTACCAAGAGCCTTCTTACCTGGAGAGAGATCCTCCATAGTCCACGTGCCATTCTTCTCTAAAGCCTGTATTTCATCCTGCATTGAGCGTCTCCATCCTTCATCTTTCATGGCCTCCTTAAACGATCGTGGTTCTTTGCCTGAAATTATAGCTGCAAGAAAATTTCGATAACGCAAAGAATAACTGTTACAATTTACATAATGTGCTATAGGATAGGGAGTACCTGAAGGATGCCCATTGGACGTGACAGGTGAAGGAGATGGACTTTTTTGTACAATAGTATGGGTAACATAATCCTTATGTCGAACATTAGGAAACTTGTGTCTAACACCGCGGCCCAAGGTCATTTCGTGGGACTGAGCTGTTTCTGAAGAGGCGGACTGATCTGTGGGCTGATCTGGGACAGTGGGCCCAAGTTCATTTCGTTTGGGCTGATCTGGTGCAGTGGGCTGATCTGTAGGCTGAGGCTGCTGAGGAATTTGGCTGAGCCGTGTTTTGGGCTGATCTGTGGGCTGCATGGTAGATGGGCTTAGGTCTGATTGTTGAATTGAATGTTGTTGAGGTTGGATTTGTGAGTTGGGCGTGAGAGGGAGATCATTTGTGGAATTGGGCTGTGAAAGAAGTGGGCTAGAAGAGGGTATACAATCAGAAGTGCAATCAGCAAAATCAAAATCCACATAATTATGGATTGGAACAATTTGTTCGGGAATGATATTTGTAGTGTCCGGATCAAGAAAGGGGAAGACATCCTCAAAAAATTTCACATCTCGAGAGACAAAAAATTGCTTAGAATCCAGATCAAACAATTTCCACCCTTTTTGACCAAATGAATAACTCATTAAAACACACTTTCGACTTCAACTAGCAAACTTATCCCCCTTTGTCTTTTGGTTGTGGGCAAAACAGACACCCAAAAGTACAAATTGTATTGTAAGAAGGTGATTTATTAAAAAGAATTTCAAAGGGTGATTTATTTTGGAGTAAAGGTGTAGGTGTTCGATTAATGAGATGTGCAGCAGTTAAAACACTCTCCCCCCAAAAATAAATAGGTAAGTTTGCTTGAAACCGTAAAGCCCGTGCAACATTTAAAATATGTTTATGTTTTCGTTCAACCCGGCCATTCTGTTGTGGTGTCCCAACACAAGAAGTTTGGAATAAAATCCCATTATCATTAAAGTAATCCAGTAAAGAATTAAATTCCGTTCCATTGTCACTTTGAACCACTTTAATGTTTTGAGAAAATTGTCTATTAATCATGGCCACAAAAGACATAAACATACTAAATACTTCTGTTTTATCAATCATCAAATAAAGCCAAATGGCTCTCGAGAAGTCATCAATAATAGTCAAAAAATATCTTGCATCACATGAAGATGGGTGTCGATATGGACCCCATAAATCACAATGAACTTTTTCAAATATTCTAGTGGCTTTATTGTCACTCAAAATGAATTTATCCCTAGAGTGTTTTGCACGGAAACAAACATCACAAACTTTGTTTAAACTACCCTTACTACTAGAGACAAGGGGAAGAAGCTTCACTACGTTTTCAGAGGGGTGACCCATCCTTTTGTGCCATAAATCCAAAGTAGAGGATACCGCATTCACCAAGATTTGTTGAGCCTGATTAGTTCCCTTAAAGTAGAAAAGTCCATTCCTCCTAATGCTCGTCCCAATCGGCTCCCTCAATCGGTCCTATATAACACAATTAGTAGGAGTAAATTGTACAGCACATTTTAAATCATCAATAATTTGCGAGACCGAAATTAAATTGCAACATAATTCCGGAACAAAAAGCACATGTTTAAGAATTAAATTTGCAGATAAACAGACGGATCCTTCCTTTGTTGCGACCACAGATTTTCCATTAGGAAGACCCACCGAGCAAGTGACATTATGAACATCAAACAACTATGAATCGGTACAAGTGACATGTTGGGAAGCTCCTGTATCAATAATCCACAAATTGCAATCAAACTCACCCGTTAATCTATCGTCATATATTTTAGTATTACCAATGAAGGAAGCAAAAATCTTCCACTGTTCTGGTGAGAAAACCTGCCCAACCTGTCCGTTAGTTGAAGGAAGAGAAGAGGTCACGTTGCTGCTGCTGCTGAGAGCGTGAGCCACGGCGGAGCCACCGCGACCCTTGCCTGCGGTCTGAGGCGGTTTACCGCGACCAGCAGTGCCTGAATTTCTGGGCTGCAGCTTTGAAGATCCCGGTGGCCACCATTCTGGGTAACCATTCAATTCAAAACACCCGGATCGTTCGTGACCCGTCTTCCTACAATGTGAGCAAAATAGCGTTGATTTGTCCTGTCTGTCTCGTGGATCTGAAGATGCACTGGCTGTACCTACTGCCCACGTCCGCTGCTCGGATTTGCCCCTCCTTGGTGGCGCACGGACGGCGAAACCAACAGCATCAGGAGGCTTGTCCTCCGGTAGAGACCTCGTCAATCGAACCGGTTCATCTTGAACGAGTAATTGATACGCACGATCAAGAGAGGGAGGGGGATCTTGAGACAATATGTTTGCACAAATTTGTGAGAAATTTTCGGGATATAAACCCATTAAAAATTGATGGAGTCTTGTATTGTCTCTTCGTTTTGCATGCTCCTCGCCCGCCGTACAAGAAACGCAGCAAGAACAGGTAATTAGGGGTTCATAATTATTCAATTCTTCCCACAAAGCTGTTAATTTCCCAAAGTATTGTGCAATTGACATGGTTTTCGTTTGCTCACAACGAGCAATCGATGATTTAAGCTGCTGAATTCGAGGTCCATTAACAATGGAAAAATGGGATTTGAGAGTATCCCAAAGCCTTTTGGCATCTTTGTATCTAGAAAGTGTGGTCTTGATTTCGGGATCAATGGTGTTCATGAGCCACGAAATAAGCATTGCTTGAAGAGTATCCCAATCATCTTGTGTACAAGGAGATGTGGGAGAAGTAATTTGGCCATTCAAGAAGACAAATTTCCGTCTTGCTTGTAAAGCCATTTGAACATCGTTAGCCCATTCATCATAATTGTCTCCACGGAGTCGAGTCGGAGTGATGAAATCACCGGGCCGATCATGAGGGCCAAGATAATACGGAGAAAAAGAGTCAATTTTTGGTGGAGGCGGTGGTGGTGGTGGCTGATCTCCAGCCATGGTAGGTCGTGTTCTGTTTTTTTTTTAAAATGTGAATCGTAAAATCCTGAGCGACTGATACCATATTAGAATTGATTTTCGGTTTAATTGTGTTGCCTTTCCATTGCTTCATTGATTGAATAATATAGGTTACAAAAAAATATTCTAGATTACAATCAAGATATTATGATAACAATCAAGGCCTAAATATATGGTAAATCTCTTAGGAATAGGAAACTAAATAATATTCCCTAATATCCTCAAAATTTCCTTAACAAATACTACTATAATAGTAAGCAGAGGTTCGATCTACAAGGAAAATAGTACCTTCAATTGATTTAGGTGTATCTTCTTAAATACAAAACTTGTTTAAATTGTTTCAACTAATATTATTATGTGGTTGTAAAAAGATAAAAACGATTCTTGAGTACTTGTTAGTATTCCAAATTCACACATTAATTTTCAGTCTTCCCAAATCAACACAACCAACTAGTCTATTGAAAGAAAAAGCATCCTTATCTTGATTATAAATGCATAAATGAAAAGCATCAAATATTCATCATAACAAGTCAATAAACTTATGGAATTGTATACTAAAGCAAGATTACAATTAACCAAAATGATAATCCTTCTTAAACAGCTTATAAACTAAAGCAAGTTTTATAAATTATTCAAGTTGCTACCACATTCAAATTAGACAAAGATATCCAATTCAATAGCATGTGAATAAGTAATTAGAGAACCTATTTGCAAATAAGCATTCCAATCAAACCAGTTCAATTCATATTCAAGAGTAGAGAGATTATCAAAGATGATTGTATTAATAAAGGGAAAGACTTACAATGTAATGGCAAAAGAAGATACTAACTTTCCCAAATTACAACCCTAATTCAATTTCAGCAAAAGTTTTTTTCTAATTCTCCTCAAAAAAAAAAAAAAAAAACTCTCCTTTAACTATTACAATCCATTCCCCTTTTATACTAATTTACAAAAGTTTACTTACTTAAGAGGAGATGTAACAGACTCAAATTTCTTAATCTTAATCTTCCGATTAATTATTCCGAAATTTCTTTTCGAATTCCTAATCCTTTGGTTATCTAATTCAAATCACCTTTAATTCCTAAACCTTATTCCGATTTTGTAATTTCTTCCAAATATTAAACTTAAAATATATATATATTCTTAAATTTCTTTATAAGAACTAAAATATTATTTTATTATTTTATACTACGAAAAGTAAAATTTTAATATTACATTTACGGTTTTATTTAAACGTTACGTTTCAATTTTGTTTCCTTAAACTAACTTTACTACTTATCATTTTAACCTTACAACTTTGATTTAATTATTTTATACCTAAAAATTAACTATATTTTTCCTATTAACTTTAAGTATAGTTTTAACCAAAATTTTCTAAGTAAACTATCATATTTTCATAATCAAACCTTAATCATACTTTCCCATTAATCTAAATCATTTCACTAGTGTAAAGTAAAACAAAAATTTGATGAATCAAAATCCTTTCTACATCAATCCATAATGTTTATCACTTACACAAGCTATCATCATTTTCTTACACAAGTTAACATTCTTTTACACTATAAACTCTTACACATCCACTTACACACTCCAACTCTTACACATTCACTTACACACTCTAAATCACTTACACAAGTTAACCTTCTTTTTCATACAATTTTATGAACTAAAAAGTTGCCCAAAACCCATTATAAATACCCCTCCTTAGCCATGAGATCACTTGCACCCCTATCATCAAATCTTTCTATCATTCTTTCTTATATCTTCACTTCATTAACATCTTACTAACTTTATACCATTTTTATTTGTTGAAGAATCAAATGAAGATGGAGCTTGATCTTATCACTTCTTAAGTCAATAATCATCAACTTTTGAAAAGTCAAGTATTATCTTTTGGAGCTTGGATATCATTTTTCTTTTGGGTAATTGAAGATCTACTTCTTTGAAGCTTGGAGCCTTGAAGACTTTCTCTTTTGGAGCTTATTTCTTTAAGTTCTTATTTTCCTATTATTATTCTCTTACTTGGTTTACCACCACCTTTGGAGGAAAATGGTACACATTTTCTTAACTCTCTCATTATGTGATATTTATTTATGGTTACTCGATAATATAAAAGCATGATCAACATGATTTTATTTTAGTCATAATACTTTTGGGACACTCGAAAAAAAAAAAAGAAAAAAGTCATATATATGGAAATTTTTGATTAATATGATAATATAAATATATATGAATTTTACTAGTTAAATAAACTTATGTGTTTAAAATGATTCCATATCATCTTGGTGTTTTGATAAATTTTTAATCGGTTTATTGGTAAAATAGTCAAACAAATTTGTTAAAATGCTTAGCGTTGTTTTTCTCGAAAACTCATTTCATTTAGATTTTGGACCCTTAATAACTTGTTGGATTATGTTTTTTTTATAGTTATGATAGATCCGTTTTACTATTTTACTGATTATTTGATAAAATACGTTATTAATATTACTCTCGACTTTTATGATTATTTATGACATAATAATGACTTAGTTTAGCCTCAGGAATCTTAGTATAGCTACGAAAATTTGTTATTTAATTAATATTAATTTATTAGATACTAGTAATTTATTTCTATTAAAAGGGTAGAATTGTCAAAATTTTGACTAGTGCAAGTTTGACTTATAAGAATGTAAACTATTTCGGTTTAAAGTCTTGTTTGATATTGCATGATATTGATTGTATGACTCTGATAGTAAGGTAACGTCGAACCATGGACCGGCATGTAAAATCTCGGCGTCCGTGTTAGCCGGCACGTAAAATGCGATGTCAGACAGGGGGTCCGAGAAAAACCCATCCTGTGAAGTCTCGAGCATAACAGTATTGAGAGGAGTGACGACTCCCACCACAGTTAGGGTTTAGGACTACAGTCCTCACCTAACCAGACCCTTACATATATCAGTTGTCATTATTGTTGTGATCTTGTGATGTGCTATGATGGTAAAGTTATGAGGCTTAATTGAATTTGATTAAATAAGCATTAAGGTTACCAAGTATTTAGTAGCAGTAATGAACTTCTGCAAGTATTGAGAATGTAACTTAGTGGCTTAGTAAAAGTCAATAATGAGTAATAACCTTCTATATTGTGCTTGATGATTATTCTGTAAGCATGATTTAACTATCGCATCATAAACTTGTTGAGAAAATTGTACTCGGCTTTATCGCTGACCGATTTAATCGGCTGTCATCCGTATTATGGATAACAGTATTTTGCAGCAAAATTTAGCTCAGGTTTCGATCCAGGCCGCAACTTTAATTATTCTATCGAGGACTTAGCTGCATTGATTTTACTTGATGATTTTGATGACTATATTGTACCTATGTTTTTTTTTATCGTATTTAAGTAAACCTTATTTTATATTTTCTCAATTGTAAGATTTTTTTTTTTTTAACTTATGTTTTGAACGGTTTTAGTTTAAATTGTTTTTAGCAGTTCGGCGTTTTACACTTCCGTATTATTTATCTTAAGTATAATTATTAATGTTAATTATGTATCGAGAGTGCCGCTTCTGCTACAGGAGAAGAGAAGCATCATTGCTCTGATTCGAGCCTTTCTTCTTCGTCAACCTCACTTCCTTTTGTATCCAATCATCTTCAAAACTGAAATGTGAAGGCGGCAAGTTTTTTAAAAAGTTGAGGCGCTCAGATTGCGGCTGCAACATGCTGCTGATATGTTTTCTGCTTCAATTCGTTCCTTCTTTCTTGATTTTAATACTACTAATAATAATAATAATAAAACTAATAATTGTAATAATAATAATAATAATAATAATAATAATAATAATAATAATAATAATAATAAAACTAATAATAATAATAATAATAAATATAATAATAATAATAATAGTATTTAGTAATAATAATAATAATAATAATAATAATAATAATAATAATAATAATAATAATAATAATAAATTATACTAATAATAATATTAATAATGAAATAATATTTAGTAGAATTTAGTAATATTTAGCTAATAAAAACTATAATAAAAAGGAAATAAAAATAGTAAAATAAAATAAAAATAAAACTCTATCAATGAGGGTGGGTTTTTTAAGAGGGTGTAATTTCAGCAAAGGATGGTGCAGATGCATCGTAAAAGTACAATGGACGGTGCACATTGCCTTATTTTGATTGTAATTGAAATCAGAATAAATGGAGAAATAAATATGGAGAGGTTATTAATTTTAGTTAGGAATATATAAAAATTAAAAAATGGTTGATATAAAAGTCAATGAGGCATTGAGTAGGATAAAAATAGAGGTAAAGTAGATATTTATATGGTTGTTTTATTCCTCAAATTAGAAATATAGCAAGTAATATAAAATTGTCAAAAATGAAAAATGTAGCAAGTAATATAGAACAAAGAAAGTATTAATGTAGAGTCTTTCTAATTATGCTAATTAGGCTCACACTTAAATGAGGTATATATTATATTTGAAAAATTTTCAAAGTCATATACTAACATTTGGAATCAAATGTTATATTCTAAATTAGGCATGCATAATGATATATTATATTTTTTAAAATTCTTTATTTAAACTACCATTAAATATATATATATATATTTTTTAGTAGGAAAATTATTTTTGTCTACATGGCTTCTCATCCAATTAAATAATTTTAAATAGCAAGATTCTCATAGTTTTACTATTTGTCATTTTCCTTCAAAATTAAAAGTATTTATGATTATGATTTATGATACCATCAAATATATATATATATATAATTTTTTAATAGGAAAACTATTTTTGTCACATAGCTTCTCATCCAATTAAATAATTCCACATGGCAAGATTCTCATAGCGTTGCCATTTGTCATTTTCCTTTAAAATCAATAGTATTTATGATATGATTTATGATTATGATTATGATTAGGCGTGGATTGGGAAGAGATTTAGAAATTGCTCAACTGCATAAACTCTTCTTAATTCTCTTACATGTTGCAAAATATTCCACTTAATTTTAAGAGTAGTAAAAATTCAAACCGGTGTATTTTTATTAAGTTAACTTATGATACCATGTAACTTTGGTCCGTCCTATTGAATTTATACCATTTCTTATTTTGGTTTGTCCCACTTAATTTAAATTATTTTTATTTTTAAATAATGGTCCACCACGTTTTTATCTTATCTATACATCTAAATTATCTTTTAATTTCATCCATATAATTTATTTTCTATCTTTATTATTATCATTATTTATTGTTTTCTTAAAAATATCAACTTTTGTCTTTGATCCAAATATAAGACATCACACCAGTAATGTTTAAGGTCCCTCGATAATGATCGACTGAGACTCGATAGAGATTAGACAAAGGCAATATAAATATACCACGTGGCCTTGGCCATTGAGGGTAATGGATGAAGTAAATCCAGAAAAAAAAAAGTCTTTTCTTCTGTTAGTACTCTGTCCAATCAAATTTAAACACTAATAAAGGGACAAATTCTACGTCTTTTCAAAGACTATTTTCAATGGGTGTTGTTGTAGTTCGCTATCCCTTTTTATTTTTTCGCCACCCTTTTGAAATTATTATTTTGCCCTTGAACTTATAAAAATTACAAAAATGTCATTATTAACATAATTAACACTACTATTGACTTAAAATGTCATTATTGACTTAAAACGTAATTAAAAATTCTAAATTATGCTTAATAACATCATTAACACTTTAATCCGGAAGATTTTTCTATATATATCTAAGTCCTAGATGCGTATGAAGTATGAATTCAAACTCGTTACTATCTCTTTAAAAAAACACATAAAGAAGCTGTTATCTGTAATCGGTTAATATGGCGGACGATAGCGATTATGAATCGGATGCGGTACGTAAATATTTCGATTTGAATTGTTTAGTAATTTTCGAAAAAAAAAAAATTTTAATCGCATAGAAACAGGCGTTTGAACCACGGTGGAATCGCATGAAATTGAGCGACTCTACCCGGGTTCAATCGCACAAAACTGGGCGATTCATCCAGGGTTCTGTCGCTCAATTTTGTGCGATTCATCCGGGGTACAGTCGCATAGATCTGTGCGATTGGATAATAATTTTTTTTTTTTTATAAATGAGCGTAAATTTATAATTTTTATAATATATAATTATTATTGTTGTTAATTTTGTTAGTATTGTTATTATTATTATTATTATTAAAGTGTTAGTATTTTTAATATTAATTTTTTTTAGTATTAGTATTTTTAATATTTTTTGTTATAATTACTAGTATTTTTAATATTATTATTATTATTATTATTATTATTATTATTAGTATTTTAATATTTTTGTTATAATTTTTTTATAATTTTTTTAGTATTAGTATTTTTAATATTTTTTGTTATAATTACTAGTATTTTTAATATTATTATTATTATTATTATTATTATTAGTATTTTAATATTTTTGTTATAATTTTTTTTAGTATTAGTATTTTTAATATTATTATTATTAGTATGATGTAATTGATTTATAATATATATATATATATATATATATATATTCCAAATTGGCAGGAGTTTGAAAACTTTGGAGACAACGTAGACTACTCGGGTAGATTTGTTACGGATAGAGAATTTATTTCCGTAGATGAGTTACATAGTTGGGCCGATGAGATAGCAATAACAATTGGTTTTCAATTTACACGTGCTTCTTATAAAAAGAAAGAAGGACGTTCTAGACGTAATGTCTATTTAAGATGTCACCGTTATGGTAAAATTAGGGGTGATTTACATAATCTAGATAATACAGCTCGACCTGGTTCTAAAAGTAGTAGTTGCGGGTGTAAATTTATGATTGTAGGAAGTAGTAGTAAACCTGGAGAAAGACCTTGGACGGTAAGGGTTTGTCCTGGTGAAAAAGGAAAATATTACCACCCGTTTATAGTGTACAGAGAGGGTCATGTAAGGACGAGGATCAATGACGATATTCGAGAGCATATACGACAGCTCAGTGCAACCGGAATGCAACTGGCCTTTATTATGAATTCAATTAGAGATAACTTTCCTGGTTTTTATGCTAGCATGAATCAGATATATAATATTAGGCAAGCAATAAGGAGAGAAGAGATGCAAGGTAGGACTCCCCTTCAACATTGTCTTTATATGGCCAGAGAACATAATTACGTGGTTTGGACAGACTTAGATAACGAAGGGCAATTGACAAGACTTTTAATTGCAAATCCTACGTCAATCCAAATGATACGTACGTGGCCGTATGTTGTGCTGATAGATACAACGTACAAAACGAACAAGCAAAAGTGGCCACTATGTGAAGTGATCGGAATGACGCCAACCAATCACAACTTCTTGGTTGCGTTTTGTTTGATGAGAGACGAGGCGGCAGTGTCATATTCTTGGGTGCTGGAGGGATTGAGAGACATTTTCGGCACTGCTCAGACTCCTAGCGTCATTGTAACCGATCGAGACGAAGGTTTGTCTGCAGCTATTGTGACGTCTTCCCAGGTAAAAAGTTTTGTTGTTTAATTATTGTCTTTCTATCTATTGAATATGTCTTAATTTCGTTAAATCTTTTGTTTAATGTAGATGTGTGGCATTTGTTATGCATCTTGCATATTGCCAACGACGTAGAGAACATGGTGGACAAGTTGTGTGGCGGCAAAAAGAATCAACAAGGCCAAATTTTCAGACACAGCAGATGGAACACGTTGGTTGAAAGTTCTACAATTGGGGAATTTGAACAGAAATGGCAAGCGACCGTCAGAACGTGGTCTGTCAGGAACAAAAAGGTCGTTCGGTATTTGTCTGGTACATGGATTCCACTTCGAGAGAAATTTGTGCGTGCGTGGACGAATGACTGTTTCCACTTGGGTAACCGTACTACAAGCAGAGTTGAAAGCCAACACTCGTCTTTCAAGTATTACCTTAGTAGCGGTAATAGCTCATTCGATACCCTTTTTAAAAGGGCACACGCACAGATTACAAATCAGCAAGCTAGGATCCGACAAGCGCTACAAGAATCCATGAATTCTGTAGCAAGGTCGTTGCGCCAACTTTTCTTTAGACCTTTATATCGCCACATATCTATCTATGCCTTGGAGCAGCTCCAGCTCGAGTATAACCGCATGTTGGAACTGGGAGATTTTGTATTAAACAAATGCGGTTGTGTTCATCAACAAACCCATGGATTGCCGTGTGCATGTTATTTATTTATGTCCATCGGTACACATGGTGCTTTGTATGTGGATGACGTTCATCAATTATGGAGTACTTTGAGGTACACAGACGTTGGAGACGAGACCAACGAAGGATTACGATACGCGAACGCCACTGACAGGGAGTACTTTCAATCTTTGGTCGATGAGGTCCTTAAATCAGATTCGGCTGTTGTACGCCGAATGGCTCAGGTACTAGAATATGAACTACACCCAGAAGGAGCCGAAATACCTGATCCTTACGCAAGTCCACCGAGAAAGGGAAGACCAAGCACAAGTAAAACCATGAGAAGGAAAAAAAGTGCATTTGAATATAGCAGATCATCTTCTCGTGGCCGAGGATCTAGATCTTCATCCCGCGGGAGATCTAGTGGCAGATCTAGTGGTAGAGAAACGCAATCTTCAGTAGGAATTAAGTTTAGTTTTAATTTATCTGGTACATCACTATCTTTTCCGTTTCTTGCATTAATTTCTTACAATTGAGAATCTTACTAACTTTATGTTCAATTTTTACAGATGAAGCAGGAGGTCGTGATTTTTCACAGTTTCCTTGGCCTAATAACATCCCGTTCATCCTTCCTCCTTACTTGTTCGACTGGATTGATGTGTTAGGTGATGAAAACTGTGGATTTAGAGCAATTGCCGTCACGGAGCTGGGAGGCGAGGATGCATGGCCTCTGTTACGACGTGCTATGAGTATGGAAATGCAAATGAACAGAGAACAATACTTAACTTTGTATTTATCCCAGGAGTCGTTAGACGAGGCTATATTCAGAATAGGTTCACACACCGTTGGACCTGCTCCGTTAATGCACTGGCTGGATGCACCTATGGATTTGTACTCTGCAGCAACGTTCTTTAACATTGGCATTGCTTATTATGGTTCTAGTAACGGTGACTCAATGTACAACTGTTTGATCCTTCCGTTAAGGAAAGCACCGGCCGTGCATGGTGTAAATAAAGTTATTCATATATGCTGGGTGAATGGAATTCATTATGTTCAACTTTTAATGAACGACGATTCATCCCCACTTCCGCCCATCCACCCCCGTTGGAGACAAGCAGTTGACAATTTCACCAGACATATTGAAACACATTTCACAGATAGGATTAGGCTATGGCATAATCTACGCGGGCCACAACCACCACCAACAAATAACACCGCTGACGATGCTGTGAATTTAGATTCTCCATAGTTTTATATGTATTGAGTCAATATTTACTTGTATTATACAGATAATACTTGTAACAATTTCTCAATAGATTATACATACGACATTCAATTTATAAGTCACGATGTAAACTTCAAAATAAATACAATCAGTAATATAAAATAGTCAACATCAAATATAAAATAGTTTAAATATACAAACTATGACGGGGTTGCCCCTCAAATAGTTGCCATTCGGCTAATAAATCTCTACAATCATTTACATATATTTCTAACGCATGTCGTTGACGGGGGTTCATGTCCGCGATCGAAGGAGGTAGTCTCGCAACTGGACCGAATCGACTAGGTCATTCTCTGAGGAACTGAAAAAATAAAATATAAAATTAAAGTCAAGAACAGATAGAACATTATAAAAAGCATTAAAATATGTATTTTTTTTCGAAACTCACGTATTCAGCTCTGCTCTGGGAAGGACCAGGACCGGTACTCGGGCCCTCGTCGCGCCCAATGTACGGGTGCGAGCATATTCTGAACCACTCAACGTAATTAGGTTCAACCTCAGATGGAACAGATGCCGGACGCAACGCCTGCTCAACAAGGCGGGCACTATAGGGGAACCTACTCCATTCCTCCAAATATACAGCCGACGAAGGAAAGGTCACGGAGTAGGTACCGTGTGCCGGTCGCACAGTCTTGGCTGATCTCATCGGAGCTGGGGGAATACCCTGCACGAACCCAATCTGTCGCAATGTCCGCTCCGAAAAATACACCTCGACTATATCAAAGCACGTGATACCCCCGATGATTGAGGTCCGTGGGTGCTCATTGAGCAACGCACTACGAGCAGAATTGTACGGAACCCATTCGACCTGCATGCATGACAAGTCAAAAATCAAGAATAATTTCAAATTAAACACACAAACAAAAGTTAAATGTCATGTAATATACAATACCTGAGTCTCCGTCATGGAGTCGAGAATCCTGCGGCATTCCTTCAGCCTGTCTACCTCACGACATGGTTTCTTCGGTGACCACATCAGCGCCCTAGTCATGTTTGGCCAATCTTCTCGGTGAGGATGAGGGCGGAAAGCGGGAAAGTATTCATAGATCCATGGCTGCAGCAATGTCAGGAAGCCCGCAATGGTCTTGCAACCAGCCCTAGAAGCCATTCCAAGCTGCCTATACAAGTACGCCAAGGTCACTGCACCCTAGGCCACCTCTTACTCATCGTCGTTAATGGAAAATATAGGGTGAGGTCGCATCCCAATTCTGGTCTTATCAGCCAGCAAGGTAGAGTCGACGATAGCCATGTAGTATGCTGTCATCTGGATATCCGTGGCCTGGGACCTATCACACAGCTGCATCAATTCCCCAACGTTCATGCAGCCGCAGGTAAACGCACCTCTACGACGAAGCTCAGACATAGGCTCCCCAAACAAATTGGTGACACCGACCTGCCACTCAGCTTCAGAAGGCTCAACCGGCAAACAACCTTCAATAGAAATGCCCAAAATGCGTTGCACGTCGTGCAACATAATCGTCATTTCCTCCCATGGCATGTGGAAGGTGTTCGTATCCGGCTGCCACCTCTCCACGAACGCCGAAATCAAAGCACAGTCGATGTGCTGGTGCATGATGTTCGGTAGTCGGCCTAGCGAAGTGGCAGGTAGAACATCGTTAAGCTCATCAGACATATCCCTTAGCCGAATGATAGACTCCACCGGCCTCTTCCTAATACGACATTTTAGACTCGGAGGCGTACGCTCGGAGCCGTCGAAAATTAGCTTAGCTATGTGCCCGCCATAGCTAGGGATCAATCGCGTATCTGTCGGCCCCCCGGGCTGGGGCGACATCACAAACCAGTCCAAGTTAGCGGACTGTGAGGGCCTGCTCTCCCTTGGCGGCTCATTATCCACGAAACTGCGACCTGCGCGCTCAGATCCGGCAGAAGCACTGGGGCCGGCACGGGCGAATCTCCCATCAGGCCCCCGAACAACAGTCCAGTCCAATGGCTGATACTCAGGAGCTCCGTATTCAACAGCATCAGCATCATTACCATCATCACTGGAAACCCCCAACTACTATGGATGCTACTAGACTGGTCATCCAAAGAGGTACGCACTTTGTCTAGCGCACTAGACTGTTGGGCCTCACTGTGTCTGGCAGCCTCTTCGTGCCTAGCCCTCCTAGCCGAACTCGTTACCCCCCTCTCATGCGGGTCCCCTCTAAGTAAAGTAGGCCTAGAACTATTACCTCTCAACAAATTTCTAAAAAACCCTTTCCTCTGCCTTGATTACCAGCCATTTTCTACAATTTTTAACAATAAAAATAAAGGATATAATAACATTATAACATTCACTATAATATTAATATAATACTACAAAAATAAGAATAACAGTAATAATAATAATAATAATAATAATAATAATAATGATAATAATAATAATAATAATAATAATAATAATAATAATAATAATAATAATAATAATAATAATAATTCTAATAATAATAATAACAACAATTATAATTAAATTAAAAACAACATAAATATTTATAAAAAAAACAGAAAAAAAATAAAGGGGAATCGCCCAGATCTGGGCGATTCCCCTTTTTTTTTTCCGGTTGTTTTTTATAATTTATTATATTCCAACAAATTTCATAAATACAATAAAATTCATAATAATAACACTAAAAAAAATATATAAAATAACAACAACAACAACATTAAAATTTATAAAATTAAAAAAAAACGAAAAAAAATAAAAACAATGGGGAATCGCCCAGATCTGGGCGATTTAAACCCCGGTTCAATCGCCTAAAATTAGGCGATTGAACCGGGGCTGTAATCGCCCAGATCTGGGCGATTCCCCATTTTTTTTTCTTCGTTTTTCAATATTAAATATATTCCACCAACAAAAAAAAAATAAAAACAATAATATTAAAAATAATATAAATAATTTACTTAAATTAAAAATAATATTATACATTATATACAAAAATTATATACATTAATAAAATAAAAAACAAAGCATAAATATATAATTAATAATAAAAATAATAAAAATCACAACAATAATAATAAAATTCATAATAATAACAGTTAAAAAAATAAAAATAATAACAATAACAATATAATTAAAATTGATAATATTCCAAAACAAACAAAAAAAAAAAACTTATAATCGCCCAGATTTAGGTGATTGTACCGGTTCAGTCGCCCAAAATTAGGCGATTGAACCGGAGTTCAATCGCCTAGATCTGGGCGATTCTAATTTTTCTTTTCCTTCGTTTTCATTAGTTTAATTCGATAAAACTTACCTCGATTAATAATTTGCGGATTTAACTAAGATTTTGCTCCAACAATTTGATTATGTAGATTGGTTTTTATGTGTGGTCAGAAAAGTTTGAGTGAAAGTTTGGTATATATGGAAGATTTTAGGTTTGATGGCACTTTAGTAATTTTTATAAAAGCCAGGGGCAAATTAGTAAATTCACATGGGGGTGGCGAAAATATGAAAACGGGGTGCGAACTATAAGAATTGGGATTTTTAATTTAGTTTACCCATAAAAGAAAATATAGAGTAAGTTTTTTAATAGTCATTAAGAATAATATAAGTAAATATTTAGAATATTGTAGTATTTAAGTACTTACTCAGTGGATAATTGGACATTAAATATGCTGTAAATAGGCACTAAGGATATTGTAGGTAGGCTAAGTTTTTGGGTAGGCATTAAGAATATTGTAAGTAACATTTTAAGTATTTTTTCGGTGGGTTTTAAGTATAGGAAAAATTACCCAAAATAATCCAACCTTTAGTCGATTTGCCAAAAGTATATTATGGTAGCCGATAATTGCTTTAGCAGGTTATTTTTCCAAAAAAAAGTTAAATTAAAATAATATAAAAAAAAAAACGTGAAAGCGCTAAATAAAAAAATTGATCACTCAAATCCCTCCCCCACTACTACCCCTCCACCCCATCTCTTTTCCCTTCCCCTTCCCAACTGTCAGATGGGAACCAAGCCCTATATTCATGGTTTGTACTTTTTTTTACACTTTCTCTCATTTTCTCTCTTCAAAGCTTCTTTCTTTCGTTGCAATTGGCTTTCTTCATCAATCATATTTCAGTTTCTTAATTTGACTACAGATTATTGCAATTAGGTGAATAAAAAATTATTATTAACTTTTTGTTAAATTAACTGATTGTTTTAGTTTTTTCCATTTGAATTATGATGTTCTTAAGCTAAAATCATTAGTTTATTTTGGTGGGTAACATATCATCATCATTATCATACCCAGCCACTTATAGAAAACTATGATCAGGTTATGAGGAAGGAAGGGAGGCGGCAGCCCATACTTCAGCAGAAGGATGCAGCCAAAGAGTCCTTCGGCTCTAAAGAATGCTTAAAAGATAGGTTCCTGCATGAAACTGCTCGTTGAAGTCAGAATCGCAAGCCCACAGTCTTGACCCTTAGACATAAAATATAAAATAAAGATAAAATAAATAATTGAAAAGACTAGGTAAAAACACAAGTAAAAGCATGATAAGACAAAGGCCAAGAACAAGAACTCCAATAAACGAGAGTGTCAGTAGCCTAAGATTAAGGATAGAGGTAGTTGGAGAAGACTAGGAATAGAAGTAGCTTAAGACTAGGGATAGAGGTAGTTGGAGAAGACTAGGGATAGAAGTAGCCTAAGACTAGGGATAGAGGTAGTTGGAGAGGTTTAAATCACACAACTCATTTTTTGTACGCTCTTCTCACGTTCTCCTAGGTCTTTCTCGACTTCTCTTACCCTCCACTATAATGCTTTCGATCCTCCTCAAAGGGGTATCTAAAGTTTTCCTCTACACATGATTTTGGTGGATAACACGAAGTTTATAAATATTTCAATTAAAAGCGAAATGTTGTATTGTTTATATATTTTAGTTTGGAGATTTGAGATGAATCCTATAGTGAATATTTTTGAATTTGATATTGAATGTGTAAAAATTTATGCAAACTTAGGTAGTATAAGTAAACTTCCATTGAGATGGGAAATACAATGGAGTGAATGAAGCTTTACCTTTGTTGGAGCAACATGATCTTTGTTGGGCAAGGTAAAGTTAAATGAGATATGGCAGTGGTAAGGGATGGCAATGGGTAGGGGTATTCTAATTTTTTTTTACTTTTCTTTTTTATTATTTTTGTTATTTCATTTAATTCTTTTGTTATTACCTACAAAATCAAGTCATTATTAGCTTGATTACATTCAGGGTAAGCGACTTTAAAGTTGAAATTATTAATGGTTAATTAATAGTTGAGATTATTGCAGAAAAATCAGTGAAAGCTTAGATTATTGAGGGTGATTTTTACTTAAGTATATTGTAAGTATGCATTAAGGATAATGTAAGTATGCATTAAAAATGCACTAAGTGGACATTAAATATGAATTTTTATAGTTTGAGTGAATAAATCATAGAAAATTAAGATTAAAGAAAAGAGTAAGAGCAAGTTAAAGTTGATTTTTATGTGGTTAATTTTTGCAAAAATAGCAATTTAGTAAGTAAATCGAAATGATTAAAGGAGATTAGTATAATAAATATTGTGAAACGAAAGAACAACATTTAATTATAATAGTTTAAAAGTCAGGAAAAATTATTTTAGTTAGTCAAAATTTTATCCTCGCCCCATAACTAAATTAACTTGTTAAATTTTGATAATTGTATTTAATGGATTAGACTTTAGTGTTCGTTTTATCATTAACAAATTTTCAAATGAATCAGTTTTATGGTAAGTCTATTTAATTAGACTAATATACAATTGGTATTTTAAAGTGATTATTTATATAGTTTACTAGTGTGTGTGTATATATATATATATATATATATATATATATTAATATTATATATATATATATATATATATATATATATATATATATATATATATATATATATATATATATATATATATATATATATATATATATATATATATATATATACACACTTGTGCAATGTAAGAATTTAAAAGTGATAGATACATATAAATAAAATACAATAATACATATAAACTAATGATAACAATGTGATCGTGATAAATTTTAAAAGTGAAGATATTAAGAATTTATCGAAAACAATTAAAATTTTTATTTTTTTAAAATTTTAATTGATAGAAAATGACATACCGTAAAAATAACTTGTCAAATAATCAAAATTTGGCAAACCTCATTGAATTATGTGGCAAAACTCACAATGAGTGCCACTTGAAATTTTCAATCTTTTTAACAGATTGTATAATGTGACAAAACTTTCAATGAGTGTGACTTGGAATTTTTTAATTTTTTTAATAGATAATATGATTTAGCAGATCTCATAAATCCATGTGGCAAAACTCTTAGTAAGTGTTAGTTGTAATTTTTCAATCTTTTTAATAAATGATATGATATGATATGATAATATGATTAGATGTTTGATTTTCTTTTCTTATTTTAATTGGTAAAAAATGACATGGTATAAAAATAACTTACGGAATAATAAAAATCTAGCAAATCTCATTAATCCATGTGGCAAAACTCTCAATGAGTATTACTCAGAATTTTACAATCTTTTTAATAGATGATATAATTTTAAAATAATTGATTAAAAAATGACCGACTATATAACCTCATCACATGTTAAACATTATCGTACAAAACTTAGTTTTCATTCACACACAGGTATTACCTGTTCACATGGTCTCTAAACTGTCAAGGAGTTAGTGAGGGGGTCATAGGGGAAGTAATTAATGGTGGCACATAGGTGGGAACAGAGGGCAAAACACACACGTTTATATTAAATGTAAATATTAAAATTGAAAAAAATAAAATTAATGAAATAAAAATAAGTAAGGAGCAAATGATGTAATTGAAATAATAATTGTGAAAGAGATGGAATGAGAGTAAAAATGAATAAAAAAAAGTTTTGACACGTAAATAATTTTAAAAATTGATGATGTGTATAGTGTTTGGTTTTAGTATTAGATTATTAAAGATTAATGATATAAAAAGTAAGGTGATTTAGCTTTCATTTCAATTTACTTGTACCCCTTAGAGAGAAAGTGTCGGCAATTATATTCTAAGATGTTTACATTAATTTTCATAGATTTGTCGATTTCTGGATCTTCATGTATGTCAAAGGAGTCTAGCCCTCCAAATTTTTTTCGTCATCATATAAATTCAAAATGTTGTCCATTACCAAAAAAATGTGGCTTAATGGTTAAACTAGAGGTCAAAAATTTAATCTTAGCCCCCTAATAATATTTTTATTTGAATAATAAGTTTAAGGGCGGAGTAAAGTTTTCCGAGATTCGATTTATTTTTTATAAATTTTTAAATTTATAGTCCTTTATAATTGAAAAGAGAGATTTTCTTAAACTAATTAAAATAAAAACTCAATACAATTATATTTTTAAATACTATAATTAAATAAAAACTCAACATAATTTCTAACTATCTTAATATTAATTTTATAAAAATAACTTAAATAAAAATGTTAAAAATTAAATTTTCATGTCTAATATTAAGAAGGATGAGAAAAAAAGTAATGGGTTCATGGAAAATAATAATAAAAAAAAGTGTAATAGTTTAAAGAATTGAAAAATCAAGAAATAAAATGTTGATTATTTTTAGTGATTATTGATGTTTGATGAACGAGAAAAAATTAATTGATGTAAAAACATATTTGGGGTTAAAATAATGGAAAAATTACCTAGAATAATCCAACCTTGTCATGATGTTCCTATAATAATTCCAACTATTGATAACCACGAATAATCTCAACTTAAACTTAAGTAACCGGATGACCTGCTATAGTAGGTAATTTACCAAAAAAATAAACTAAAAATTAATATAAAGTTAGAGAAAATTTTTGAAAATTTACATAAAAAATTCTAAAAGCATTTTAATATTTTTTCAACATTTTTTTCAACATTTATTACAATTTATCTTTTTTTAAAAAAATAAAACTTGTTATAGCAGATCATCGGGTTACTCGAGTTTGCTCTAAGCAAATACCCCATAAAGTTGGGATTAATCATGGTTAATCAATAGGTGAGATTATTGTAGGAAAATCATGAAAAAGTTGGATTCTTTTAGGTATTTTTTCCTAAAATAATTGCTTTGAAAATAGATAAAAGAAAGGAGAGAAAAATATATAATTAATAAGGCTTGATTCTATGACCATTGTTATTAATATGTTAAGTAAAACTCCCAACCATATACTATACCTCATTAATTTGATATTTTGATATAAATATTTTTATATAAGGTTTTTGGTTTTAGGGGACTTAGTACGATTATGCACCCCGAAGCTCCTAAAAACTACCATTGAGAGTGCTCTTAGACCATTGATATGAAAATTTTCTTTGAGTGAAAGTTTTTTTTGAGGTTTTTACTCCTATTAGTAAAAGTCCACAAAAAATGCAAATGTTTCAAAAAAAAACTCCAAGTGAGTGGAAATTTTTTCCTCATAAGAACCCCATGATCAAAATTAAATTTTAAAATAAAAACTGAGAGAGTAGAAAGTACAAAAATTTCAAATTAATAACTATAATTTGTAAATGGCCACAAAAAGACAAAAAGAATAATATTAAAATAAACAAAACTAAAAATGATAAATTAAAATAACAAAACTCTCACTCTATCACAGTAATGATTTATTAGCTTCATAAATAAATGTTATTTAGACCATGAACAATGAAGAGGATATCCCTTCCTTTTAGCACTCTCTTTCCTTCTTAAGGGGATCCTCTTGAGTGTGGAGGGATTATATCTCAATCCTCTTGGGAAAGAGGATTGCTTTTGATCCTCTTCCAAGAAGATTGCTTTTGATCCTCTTCATGAAGAGGATGAAGATGATGGGAAGAGAATTGAATAAAACAAAAAAAAAAATTGCTTTCACACGTTGGAAGGGAGAAAAAGAGGAATAAAAAATAAAAAAGAATTCGGCATGCAATAATTGCTACCCTTGGCACAATTTGATTAGTTGCATTTAAGTTTGGTTTTTTTACAACAATATTATTTAAAACGGTCATAAAAAAAACGGTAAAAGTAAAACTTCGAAATAATTTCACTAACGGCTCAATTTTTTTCTCTATAAAATGAACCTAAATTTGCCTATATTTCACACACTTCAATTTTTCGATCTTTTCTCTCTCTTCTATACTACCCATCTAAACTCATTTTCTTGTCGATAATTTCATTCGCATTATCATATCCTTAATTATGGATCCAAATATTTATATTTAATAATTATACAAATTACAATTATTAAATTTGGATAGGAAAAAAAATTTGTGGTGGGGTATAAATGTGAGTAGAAGAGAGAAAGTGAAAAGTGGATGAAAGAGTATACCCTTGGATGTTGAACAAATTAAAGGAATTGAATGAGGAAGAGGATGTAAATAGTGAAAAATAATGTGGAGGAAAGAGAAAAAAATTTGTCAAATAGAGAAAAAAAATATAGTAAAAGGGTCAAAGCTAAAAGTACAAAAACTTGCATTTCTGATAAGCGGGATCAGGCCTCCCTAGCCCATGTAGCTCCGCCCTTGGTGCTCATCCAAGTATATTGAGTGCTCGTATGAGCATTTAAAACTAGCAAATGAAACATAATGTTTAGTGGCATGTTGCTCGCACAAGCAAGCGACTTATATTCATTTGCGCTCTAATGTTCTTGTGTTCATGATTAGCGTTCAAACTACTGGCTTGTTCATCTAAGCGGCAACAACAATACAACACCATATTATGAGTCGGAGTTGAGTTATATAAACTTAACTTAATTTGACAATGTACTCCGATGCAACTAATTTTATTCTTAAATTTTCATCCACATATTATATTTTTTAGGAAAATTTTATGTGGTGATCCTAAGTTTTTGACTTTTCCACGTAGTAAACAAACATTTTTTTAATTCTCATGGTGTTCCTTAACTTCTACTTTTCCACTTGGTAGACAAAAGGTTAAGATTTTTGTTAAATTTTACGTTATTATTATCCATCATAACGACTTTTTTCATTAAAGAACATTGCAATCACCCTTATGAAGCACGCTTTTTGAAAATTTGTTCTAAACGAGTATTTAATTTAACAAAAAACTTATTCATTTGTTTATCACATGAAAAAGTTGAAAGTTTGGGATCACCATGCAAATTAAAAATATCTTTTATCTACCACATAGAAAAGTTTAAAACTCGGAATTACCGCGTGAAATTTTCTTATTTTTATCTCTTCAAGGCCTATTTAATTAATTTTTTCTTAAAAACTATCAATTTGGAATTTGTCTGATGACGGTTAAAAGGTAAATATAATAATGATATAATTTAATACTATAATTTATGATGAAAAATTACTCGACTAGATTTAGTGTTGGGCTATTTATCTTGTCGCGATATTGTGTTTTCTTAGTGATATGTGTTGTACACTAATGAAATTATTCTTAGCAAAATTTATTCTTGAATCTTAGTACATGAAAAAAAAAATATTAGATGTAAGAAAAAATTGTAAAAAATTACATTTATTAAATGGTGAGAATTTCATAACCAGAAAGATGATATAATGCATTTCATAAAAATTAACCCTAAATTATTTTTTAGTATCACACTAGATAATCCCTATGCTATGCACAATTTTTTTTTTTAGTTTTCTAATTTTTATTAATTTGAGAAAATAAAGAAAATAAATTGTAAATTATTGGTTATTGATTTTAAATGAATTATTAATAGCATATAATACCTCATATTTGATTCATTTTTTATTTTAATGTACACTTTTATAAGTTATGTATATGATGATAGACAATATTATTTAGGCAAAATTATAAGAAACTACCTAATCTACGTCTCTTTTTGTAAAAAACTATTTTATGTAAAATTTTTGTAAAAAACTACCTTATATAATATAAATCTTTGCAAAACACTACATTTTAACGGTTTTTAGCCTTTGACCGTTTAAGTTTGGCCTTTGACCGTTACGTGAGAGTGACTTGATTCTTTAAAGGCACCTTCTTCATTTTTTTTCCAGGTTTCGATGTCTTTGTTTCTGCAGTTCACTTTGTATCACCAACATCTTAAAGTCGTTGGCATACAAAGCAACTGTAAAAAGCAAACCCCCCCTCCCAGTTAAAATGGCTCCGCCTAGACGTCCTCATCATCTCTCAATGAAGGTGTTTGGATCTTCTCCTACTACAGCTTCTAAAGAGCCTTGAAATAGATACTCACACAAATTCTGAACTCAATTCTAGGTGTTCAAAGTCCTCCTCTTTTACTTGGTACCCAATTCAAATATAACTAAATATTCCCAACTTGAGTTCATCATAACCTATGACCTATCTTCATGACTTTAACTATCTAACCCTTCAAAGGAAAAGATTTATTAATGAGCAGATTAAGGATAAACTAGTATTTTTCGTCGGAATATCAGCGTTTTTGTGAAATGAAAATCAGCTTTAAGACTATGCACTTTGATTAAATTAGCTGTTATGGTTCAGAAAAAACAGAGCCACTTCAAAGACAAACAACAACAAACAGAGTATGCAATCAACTAAATTCACCAGCATATTCGACACTAATGATAATTCTTACATCAAACATAAATCTCAAAACCGATGGAATTTCACCAAACATTCAACAGATCAAAAGAACAAATGAAATTTGACATACAAGGAGAACTATCAAGGCTTAAGAAGAAAAAAAACCAAGAAAAAAAATTGAAGAAGAAGGTTCCTTTAAAGAATCACCTCACTGTCAGGTGACGGTCAAAGGCCAAACTTAACGGTCAAAGGCTAAAAACTAGTGTTTTGCAAAGATGTGTATTATATAAGGTAATTTTTTTGCAAAAACTTTTATATAAGGTAGTTTTTTACAAAAAGGGACATAGATTAGATAGTTTCTTATAATTTTGCCTTTGATGTTATTTTAATCTTTACTAAGTTAGCATAACAAAACTATGTTAAAATAAATTCTAATTTTAATAAATTGTGTTGAACACATATTACAATATAAATTTAAATGAAATATTTTATATGATAACATATACTCCATATATTAAAAAATAATTTAAATAATAATAAAAAAATAGTGATCCTCTCCCTATATAAGAAGGGAGGACATGAGCACTTCCACACATTAATACTTAATTGGAGTACTAAAAAATGAACAAAGCATTACTTATGTTAGATATGGAGGGCTACATTAGAATCTTATTCACTATTCTACTCTCGGTTATGTTGGTAAGCAACTTTTTTTTTTTTTTTTTTTTTTTTTAATTTTTTTTAAAAGGTTGCATTAATGTGCCAATTTTAAGGACAACTACATAAATTTTGAATAGATAAACCAGTTTATGACTAAAGCATCCATGTTGGCTCACTCCAACCTTAGATGGGTTGCTGTTGAGTCGGGCTTAATTTAAATAAAAAGACTTAGATGGATCGGATTGGGTCCATTTGACTCGCTTCAACCTCGCCAGACTCTTTATAGGGATGTTTGGTGAATGACTTTTAGGTTGATGTTTGGCCTTGAGCAAATATTATATGAAATTGTCTCATCATGAGACAAGCCCATTTAATTAGCTCATTTTTCTAATTGTTCACTTTAAGATTGTAAATAATCACTTTTAGACTGGCCCCACAGACCAACACAAGTCTTTACCGCGCACTTTAGCCTCAATCGTGCGCACCCGGGAAAACTTCCCAAGAGGTTACCCATTCTAAGATTGCTCCCCATTAAACACGCTTGACTGTGGAGTTCTTAACAAATAGACTCCCATGAAAAGAAGATACATCTTCTTGATATGAGTAGTCTGTCAATCCTTTTTCAAGCTAAATCTGGGGTATCACACTTACCCCCACTTATGAATACAACGTCCTTGTTGGTCTGTAGTTTTAGAATCTTTTTCCTACCTAGGTGCACTGAACACACAATTAGCCACGGTTGCAGGGTTGCTTTGGTACCATTTGTAACACCCTGTCTCAACGGACGGCTGGTGATTACACATGGAGACTGTAGACTAGCCCTACAAACCAACACAAGTCTTTGGCCTCACTCGTGCGCACCCGAGAAAACTTCCCTAGAGGCCACCCATCTTAAGATTACTTCACACCCAGCACACTTAACTGTGGAGTTCTTAGCAAACAGGAGTGTGATACCCCAGATTAGCTTGAAAAAGAATTGATAGACTACTCACAACAACAAGATGCATCTTCTTTTCATGAGAGCCCGTTTTCTAAGAACTCTATAGTTAAGCGTACTTGGTGGGGAGCAATCTTAGGATGAGTGACCTCCTGGGAAGTTTTCTCTGGTGCGCACGAGCGAAGTCAAAGTGCGTTGGATAGACTTGTGTTGGTTTGTGGGGCTAGTATACAGTCTTCATAAGTAGTCACTGACCGTTCCTTAAGCCGAGGTGTTACAAAAAGTGAAGTGATCATTCTAAGAAGCTATTTGGTTACGTAGTTTTTGTGATTGGTAACACATTCAGTTGAAATTATTACTTACTGTTTGTTTTAGAGAGTAGTTGACTGTTACCTTACTTGGGGGTAACACATGCCCCTTATTTTGTTACCTTTAGAAAAGCTGGAGATGCTACAAAAAAGTTTCAATTATGACATGGTTTTTGCGATAATTCATGAAAGTGTCACTAAGTCATAAAATATAAGTAACATTTATAAATGTTTTAAGTAAATGGTGACACATTATAAGTCTCATAAACACATCCTTATAAAATTTTAACTCTAATTTCTTTATATTAATAAAGTTTGACACTATTTCCTCCAATTTAGAGTAATTGTTTCATTTGATTTTTTGACTATTCATTGATTACTTTTAATTTGTATTATATTCATAATTCAAATGTCAAATATAGTCAAGTGTGATTTTATTTTATACGTCTTAATGTAAATTTTATTAATATTATTTTTTATAATTTTTAATTATACTCAATTAATACATTTAAGATTGAATTAGTATATTAGATAGAATGAAAAATCCAAATGGGTGAACTGGTGTAAATTGGAGGGAGTATTTAACACTATTTCCTTATATCTTAAAATAATGATAAATAAAATGAATATTTTTTTACACAGTAAGAAAAATAAATGCATTTTAGATATAAAAATATGTTTTAATTTTATTTGTGTACATATATATTATCCTATTATGTTAATTTTAATTTATATTTTTATAGTAGGCTAATGATTTTTATATTATCCTATCATTTTAATTTTATATTGTGTTTTTGTGTATACATATTTAATTTTATAGCCCGTCATGTATGAGACCGTCTCACCATGAGAGGGGCTCATATAATTAGCCTTTTTTTTAATTGATTACTTTAAGATCATAATTAATCATTTTAAGGTTATAAGTAATCACTCTAAGACTATAAAAAATTATTATTTTAAAATTATAAGTGATCACTTTAATGTTATAGGTGATCACTTTAAGACAGAAAGTGTATATTGGGCCAGCACAATAGAGATAGTCTTACCGTGAGACTGTCTCATTTAAGAATTAATATTACTTTTATATTAGGATGATGATGATGATTTTTATAGTAGGATGGTGATATATTTACTATTATATTGACAAATTTAGGTGTCATAATTATTTAATGACATCTTAATTGTAACACTTTTTAAACGTTATTAATATAGTTACTAGATAGATTCCCGTGTAATCACGGATACTATAAATATTTAATTACTGATATGAAAAATGATATTATTTTGTAAAATTTATTCATTTACAACATAAACTTAATTATTTAATCTTTGTATTTGTTATCATATTATCATTATCAAAGTGAATAAATAATTTGTTGTACAACAATATCAAAACATACACTCATAATAAATATTGAAAATTGAGACATATAAAATTTAAAAGTCTTCAACCATGAGGATTTAGTTGAAAAAATAGCTAAATTAGTTAGCTTATTCATTACGTGATGATGATTTATCTAAGTTCAAATAATAATGATATATATATATATATATATATATATATATATATATATATATATATATATATATATATATATATATATATATATATATATATATATATATATATATATATATATATATATATATATATATATATATATATATATATATTGATTTACATAAAATTTAACTTATCATACATACATAAATTAATATTTTATTTTTATCTTTTTTTGGTTGGATCACTTCAGCTTTGATAACGATTTAACTAATCACTCTAATATATTAAGTGTATATAGGGCAAACTCAATAGAATTGCTTTCACTGTGAGACGGTCTCATTTAAGAATTTGTGTTCGACTTTTGCCTTTCTAATTGGTCAAAAAGCAAAAAAAACTTATTTGGTAAACGGCTTTTCAACAAGCTGAAATGTTGTCTTTTAAACCAAAATGAAAAAGCTCTCTTAGTTGACTTTTTAATGATTTCTTGCTTGTTAGCCAATTAATAATAACTTTTGTCAATTAATAATAACTATTAAATCATTGATAACTTTAAATCAGAGGTAATGTATTATAATTCAAACAAATTAATAATAGCAATAATTATAAAGGCACATTTAATCCCGTATTATTTTAACTCGCTCCATTTATTTTAACCCATGGCCCCTTGTAGGTTTAGTTGAAGCTAATTAAAATCATTGGTAATTTTAAATTTGTATTTTATTTTTAATTTTATAGGTTAAAATATATATTAGTTAAGTGAGATCTAGTTTGATTCGTTTTATTATAAATTTTATTAATATTAACTTTTTATAATTTTCAATTTTACACAATTAAATTTATTTAGAATTGAATATGTGCATTGATAAATGTGAAAAACCAAATGCGACAAATGTAATTTCGTAGATACAAATTAAAGTTGATTATTTTATAGGGTTCAAATAAAGATATAGTCATATAAAATTTTGATTGTGCGTTAAGAGTTAAGAGTATTTAGTAGGCTCAACTAAATATATAGCCATATAGTTTTTGACAAGTTTAATGTTATCTAATTAGAGTGTAATAATGATCATTGAATAGCTTGCAAGCCAAATTGATGGAAGAAAAGACCCTAAAGCATATTGGGAAGCCATGATGGAAGGACAAGCCATGCCTCAAGCTATTAAAAATTATATAAATGAGAAGGGAGACTACTATACTGACAAGATTAATCTAAAGCAATCTCCGTCCATTGCTGCAGTCAGTAAAGAGTTCAACAACGACTTTGATCTAAAGCCTAATTTGCTTTTGTACCCTAAGTATGGAGAACAATCTCCGTCTGTTGCTGCAATTCGTAAAGATTTCAACAACGACTTTGATCCAAAGTCTAACTGGTTTTATTACCCCAAGTATGGAGAACAATCTCCGTCCGTTGCTGTAATCCGTAAAGATTTCAACAACGACTTTGATCCAAAGTCTAACTGGTTTTATTACCCCAAGTATGGAGAACAATCTCCGTCCGTTACTGCAATCCGTAAAGATTTCAACAACGACTTTGATCCAAAGTCTAACTGGTTTTATTACCCCAAGTATGGAGAACAATCTCCGTCCGTTGCTGCAATCCGTAAAGATTTCAACAACGACTTTGATCCAAAGTCTAACTGGTTTTATTACCCCAAGCATGGAGAACAATCTCCGTCCGTTGCAAAAACAACCCGTAAAGATTTCAACAACGACTTTGATCCAAAGTCTAATTGGTTTTATTACCCCAAGTATGGAGAACAATCTCCGTCCGTTGCTGCAATCCGTAAAGATTTCAACAACGACTTTGATCCAAAGTCTAATTGGTTTTATTACCCCAAGTATGGAGAACAATCTCCGTCCGTTGCTGCAATCCGTAAAGATTTCAACAACGACTTTGATCCAAAGTCTAACTGGTTTTATTACCCCAAGCATGGAGAACAATCTCCGTCCGTTGCAAAAACAACCCGTAAAGATTTCAACAACGACTTTGATCCAAAGTCTAATTGGTTTTATTACCCCAAGTATGGAGAACAATCTCCGTCCGTTGCTGCAATCCGTAAAGATTTCAACAACGACTTTGATCCAAAGTCTAATTGGTTTTATTACCCCAAGTATGGAGAACAATCTCCGTCCGTTGCTGCAAAAAAATGATTATTGTCAACTACTTAAGTATATAATGTTTGGGTATTATGATATTTATCTATAATCAAGGTAATTTCTAGTATAATGCATATGTTATTTTCCTTGTGTTTGCTTATCTACCGGGTTAGATAGAGGGTCATCCTCATCAATTTCTTCGTAATCCAAATGTCCTATGATACTTTGATGCTAATAAAAATAAATGTTAGTGTATGGTAGTATATAGTCTTAAGTTTATTTATCTTGTTTCTGTTTTCAACTTTATTTTGTGTTCTAATTTAAATATATAGAATACTACTAAAATCTATTAGAGATCTTTACGGTCTATTTAATTGTCATAATTAAGAAGTAAAATTATAATGAAAAGTTAGTACTATTTTGGAAGAAAAATATGTTGATAAGTTTGATGGCAATACTTGTTCTTCTTCATTAGTCGTCTCATTTTCTTCAAAAGATTATTCTACTGCCAGGTCTAGTTTTGAGCCCATCTCAGATTGTTGAAAATAACCTTGTTGTATATATATGTAATGCATGTGATATTTGAGAAGGCAGGATAAATAAAATAAAAGCATTCTGTTTTTCTCTCAGTTTCTTTCCTTCTTCTTCCTTCTTCTTCTCTCTCGATTCTTCTGTTATTTTCATGGTATCAGAGCCACAATCCGCTGAGATCAGTAGTTGATTCCTTTTTTTTTTCTTTCTTCCCTTTTGAAAGATATGGATTCTGGAATTTCCCCAATTTTTGTTCCCGATTACAATCATGAATTGTTTCTAGGTCATGGTGACAATACTAACCATTCTCTTTCTACCAAACATCTAAATGGATTGAACTTTGAACAATGGGAACGCTCAGTCCAGATTTCTTTAGTGGCGAAGAATAAAATGGGTTTTGTAGATGGTTCTTGCAGAAAACCAGCAGATCCTCAGATGGCAAAGCAATGGGAAAGATGCGATAAAATGGTAATTTCTTGGCTTCTACATTCCTGTGAAGAAAACATTAGTTCAAGTGTTCTTTACTGTAATTCTGCTGCTGATATATGGAAAGAGTTAAAGAATAGGTTCTCTCAATCCAATGGACCTAAAATTCTACAAATTGATAAAGAATTAAATTCTTTTGAACAAAGAAATTTGTCAATTGCTGAATATTTTACCAAATTGAAGAGTTTGTGGGATGCATATGACAGTCTTGTGAAAATTCCCAAATGTTCTTGTGGTCTTTGTACTTGTGATGTTAATGGTTCAATTGTTGAGTTGATTAAGAATCAAAGACTGTATAAATTCTTAATGGGTTTGAATGGAGCATACAAAAATGTTAGAGGCAATATTCTTATGATTAAACCATTACCAGATGTTAACACTGCTTACAGTATCTTGATTCAAGATGAAACCCAGAGAGAATTTTCTGATAATTTGGCTTCTGTAAGTGAAAATAATGCTTTTGCTGTTAATAGAAACCAGTTTAATTCCAATGGAAATAGGAATTCTTTCCCCTACTTGACTGGTCATCATTCTGGAAATTACAATAAAGGGAGATCTGTGTCTGTTTCATATCAATCTGCTTCTGGTAATGGCTCTACATATCACAAGATTCATGAAAGAAGGAGCAATTATTTCTATGACCATTGTAAAATGCAAAGCCACAATATAGATAGATGCTTCAAACTTCATCCTAAATTGAGGAATAAGCCAAGAAGGGTTGCAGTGTTTTCTGAAGGGCAGCATTTAACCTCAGATCTTGATGAAAATACCAGCTCAGACACCAAGTCAGACAACAATATCACACCTGAAATATACCAACAGTTTGTCAACATGTTGGCACAACAATTTGCTCCAAATAAAGATCTTAATAGATCTTCTTCATCAAAATTAACTCTACTAGCAGGTAACAATCTTTGTTTTCTGTCATCTGCTAAGAATGATCATTGGATTCTTGATAGTGGTGCAACAGACCATATTAGTCCTTCTTTGGATCTTTTTCTACACTATAAACCTGTTAATAAACAATCCTTCATAACTCAACCCAATGGTCAACAAGCTAAGGTCATGAACATAGGATCTGTCCAAATATCAGATGACTTGATTCTTGATAATGTGCTTCATGTTCCTGATTTTCAATTTAATCTCATTTCAATCTATAAATTGACCACTCAGCTTCACAATTTTGTTCTTTTTACACCCACAAATTGCTTGCTTATTCCCTTTCCATCTCTTTCACAGGACCATTTGATGAAGCATGCTCAGGTCCTTGGTAATGCTCACAACGGCCTGTATCATGTTGATACTTCTCTTAAATCAAATCAATATTCTACTCCAACTTCTCTTTTCTCAAAAGAATGCTTGACATCTACCAGTTTGCACACCAGACACAACCTTACTTAATTGTGGCACTGCAGACTTGGACATTTTCCCTTTCAGCAAATGAAACATCTTCAAATTCAATCTTGTAATTCTTTTCCTTCAGTAGATTGCATTTGTCATATATGTCCTCAAGCTAGACAACAATATAATTCTTTTCCTATTAGCAATAGCAGAGTTTGTAAACTTTTTGAATTACTTCATGTAGATCTATGGGGTCCATATGCTACTCCCACATACAATGGATACAAATATTTTCTTACCATTGTTGATGATTTTTCTAGAGCTACTTGGACTTACCTTTTGAGTACCAAGTCTAATGCCTTCTCTATTTTAGCAAATTTGATCAAACTTCTTCAGAAACAATTTAACACATCAGTTCAAATTGTTAGATCTGACAATGGCATGGAATTTTGTGATGACAATGCTGTCCAATTTTATAACAACATGGGCATTGTTCATCAAACTAGCCTTGTTGGTACTCCCCAACAAAATGGCAGAGTTGAAAGAAAACACAAGCATTTATTGGAAGTAGCAAGAGCTTTATTTTTTCAATCAAAAATCCCTCTCAAATATTGGGGTGAATGTTTATTACATGCTACTTTTCTTATTAACAGACTTCCTTTATCAGTTTTACATTACAAAACACCATATGAATTGCTTCACAACAAATTACCTGATTATGGTGCTTTGAAATGTTTTGGAAGCCTCTGTTTTGTAGCCACTCCCAAAAGGAACAGAGATAAGTTTGCTCCTAGATCTCACCCTTCTATTTTTTTAGGTTTTTCTACCACCCAAAAAGGCTACAAAATTCTTGATCTACAAACTAATAAGGTTTTAGTTACTAGAAACATTCAATTTCATGAACATATCTTTCCTTTCCATCACATTTCTTCTCAAAATTCTCGATCTGTCCTTCCTGATTCTACTTCTGATTTCACAACTTTCTTCTCTTACCCCTCTTCTCCTACTCAAAACTCTTCTATCTCCACAATTTCAGTACTCAATGCTCTACTTCTCATCATCCTTCATCTCCAATTATTACTCCTCACACAGATTCTATCTCTAATCTTAAAACTTCTCCTCCTACATATGCCACTGTTCTCAGAAGATCCATTAGACAATCTAAACAAGACTATGTTTTCAAGCCTATTTCTCAATCTCATTTATGTCAACAACCTCATTTCTGCAACCTTGTAACTTTTTCTTCCTTGCCCATTTCTCAACAACAAACAATTGCATTACAAGCTACTTATACTGAACCACACACCTATCATGAAGCCATTCTTGATCCTGGCTGGAAAGAAGCTATGGATAAAGAAATATCAGCTCTCCACAAGAATGAAACATGGGACTATACTGATCTTCCACCAGGTAAAAAGGCAATTGGTTCCAAATGGGTTTATAAAGCAAAACACAATAAAGATGGCTCTTTAGAAAGACTTAAAGCACGACTTGTCATTTAAGGTAATCATCAGAAATATGGGATAGATTACTTAGAAACCTCCAGTCCTGTAGTCAAGATAACTACAATAAGAACTGTTATAGCTCTAGCAGCAGCAAGAAAATGGCACATTTATTAGCTTGATGTCAACAATGCTTTTTTACATGGGAATTTACAAGAGGATGTCTATATGAGAGTTACATTGGGAATACCAAACCCTCACAATAAAGTTTGTAAACTCAAGAAATCCCTTTATGGCTTAAAACAAGCCTCTAGACAATGGTTTCAGAAGCTTGCTGGTTTCTTGAACTCCAGGAATTATCAACAATCAAAAAATGATCCATCCTTATTTTTAAAGAAGTCTGCTTCAAATACTACAATCCTTGCTATCTATGTTGATGATATTTTGTTAACTGGTTCCAATTCCACTGAAATAGACAGCATTAAAAGGCATCTTGATGATGAATTCACCATTAAGGATCTTGGTATCCTTCATTACTTTCTTGGAATGGAAGCTTCTTACATAAATGAAGGAATTGTTCTCACACAACATAAGTTCACCAAGGACTTATTGCAGCTACAACATTTTTCTCACAAACCTGCTACCACTCCATTGCCACTCCACTGTAAGCTCACTAATGAAGACCCTCATGATTTTTCTGATCCAACTCTGTACAGAACATTAGTAGGCAAGTTGAATTTTTTGACTCATACAAGACCTGATTTAGCCTTTGCAACTCAGCTTCTAAGTCAGTTCATGCAAACTCCAAAACAATCTCACTTTGATGCTTTGCTACATGTTCTTCAATATGTTAACATTACTGCTGGTCAAGGTATCCTATTGAAAGGAGAAGCTAATTTAACTCTACAAGCCTTCTCTGACTCAGATTGGGCTTCTTGCCCCATCTCAAGAAGATCTGTGACTGGTTACTTAATTCTTTTGGAGAACTCTCCAACTAGTTGGAAAAGTAAGAAACAATCAACCATCTCCAAATCTTCTTCTGAAGCAGAATATAGAGCTATGCAACAAGCAACATCAGAGATCACTTGGCTCGTCAATTTGCTTGAAGAACTTAATGTCACCTCTTTAAAACCAGTTACCCTATACTGTAACAATCAATCTGCAATGCAAATAGCTAAAAATCCAGTATACCATGAAAGGACAAAACACATTGAAATCGACTGCCATTTCACTAGAGAAAAGCTAATGGAAGGGCTTAACTTATTTACCTACTCAAAATCAATTGGCTGATGTGCTCACGAAGATTCTTCCTCCAACTCATTTCAAAACGCTTCTGTTCAAGCTGGAAATGTTTTCACCCCCAGCTTGAGGGGGGTGTTGAAAATAACCTTGTTGTATATATATGTAATGCATGTGATATTTGAGAAGGTAGGATAAATAAAATAAAAGCATTCTGTTTTTCTCTCAGTTTCTTTCCTTCTTCTTCCTTCTTCTTTCTCGATTCTTCTGTTATTTTCACAGATAACCGACCGTCTAGGAAACCCAAAAATACGTAGCTTCAAATATTAAAATTCACAATTAGTAAAATACGTTGAATGTCCAAACCCAGGTTCAAATCTTACCAAAAACGAGTTTTTAATTTTTGGAAAATAATTGAAGGCGGGGCTATGCTTTCAATTGTAAATTGTGATAATTGAATTCTGACAGGCTCCTTCGTTTTTACTCCAACCTTTCCTCTTCTCTAGACTCCGTTAATTTCCCATTGAACAAAGTAAATTTTTTTCTATAAATCAACTTTCATGATGAAAAGTCTTATCTATTATTCAACTTAATAACTGATTTTTTCATGAAATCAATTTTTAAACCCTTAAAATTATTTTTAGATTTACAATTTCAGGTACCCCAAAGTTTAATTAGCAAAATGAAAATCATTTCAGATCTTCAACTTCAATATCCAGGTTTTTATTTCTTAATTTAGTTTTGAATTCTTTGTTGATTGTTAGATTTAATCATTAAAATCCTTTTTCTTTGTATATCTTTCTGATTTGGTTTTTGTGTTCTTGGTTCATAGCTTAATGCAGGAATTCGAAAGTTTGGGTTTTAAGGTTAATTTACAAATTGATTATTTGAGTTTTTTTGTGTGATTACTCATTTTCATAGTTTTAAGGGTAATTTACTATTGGTTTTTTGTGTGATTTGTTTTTGTAAATTATTGTCGGAACTCGAAATTTCATTTAGTCATGAACATTTCGTTCATTATTTAAGGGGTGTTGCTATTTTTCGCCACCCCTTTTTATTTTTTTGCCACCCCTCCAAAATTACTTAATTGCCCCTGGATTTAAAAGAATTACAAAAATGCCATTGGAGTTAAAAAATAATTAATAAATGTAAATCACGCTTAATAAATGTAAATCACGCTTAATAACACTATTAAGAATTTAATGAGGATGATTTGTCTATATATATCGAACTCTGAGATGCGTTTGAAATACGAATTGAAACACGGTACTATCTCACTAAAAACTGGTACTATTTTCTCTAAAAAGTGTTAATGAAGTTGTAAGGCGTAGTTGGTTGAATATGGCTAACGAAAGCGACTATGAGTCGAATGCGATACGTAAAATTGCCGTTCCAAGGAAAAAAAAAAAAAAAAAAAACAAGTCGCACAAATCTGGGCGACTGAACCATGGTCTAGTCGCACAAATCTGGGCGACTGAACCATGGTCCAGTCGCACAAAACTGGGCGACTGAACGGTTCAGTCGCCCAGTTTTGTGCGACTGGACCATGGTTCAGTCGCCCAGATCTGTGCGACTGCTATTTTTTTTTTTTTTTTTTTTTTTTTTTTTTAAATTTACATATTAATGTATTTTTAAATTATTTTTATAATTATTGTTAGTATTATTATTGTTGTTGTCATTATTTTAATTTTTATTGTTGATATTTTTATTTTTTAAACTTTTTAATATTTTAATTTACGTAATTTTTTTATTTATTATTGTTATAATTATTATTATTATTGTTGTATTTGTTGTTATTATTATTATTATTATTATTATTATTATTATTATTATTATTATTATTATTGTTATAACTATTATTTATTTATTTATTTATTATTGTTATAATTATTTATTTATTTATTATTGTTATAACTATTATTATTATTGTTATTATTTTTCTTGTCATTATTTATTTATTTTAAATGTTTTTAAATTTTTTTTGTTAACGTAATGTTTTTATTATTATTAAAATTATTATTGTTATTGTCATTATTAATTTGATTTATCGTTATCTATTTATTTATTAATATTATTATTATTATAAATATTATTATTATTATTATTATTATTATTATTATTATTATTATTATTATTGTTGTTGTTGTTGTTATTATTAATCCAAATATTATTATTGTAGTCATTAATGTACTTAATTTATATCATTTCAAATGTGCAGGAGTTTGAAAATTTTGGAGACAACGTAGACTACTCCGGTCGCTTTGTTACGGATAGGGAATTTATCTCCATAGATGAGTTACATAGTTGGGCCGATGCGATAGCAATTACAATCGGTTTTCTATTTACACGTGCTTCTTATAAAAAGAAAGAAGGACGTTCCAGAGTTAGTTGTTATTTAAGATGTCACCGCTATGGTAAACTTAGGGGTGATGTAGATAATGTAGATAATGCTGCCCGACCTGGTTCTAAAAGTAGGAGTTGTGGGTGTAAATTTATGATTGTAGGAAGTAGTCGTAAACCAGGAGAAAGACCTTGGACGGTAAGGGTGTGTCCTGGTGTAAAGGGAAAACATAACCACCCGTTCTTGGTGTACAGAGATGGTCATGTAAGGGCGAGGATTAATGTAGATATTCGGGAGCACATACGACAGCTTAGTGCAACCGGAATGCAACCGGCCTTTATTATGAATTCTATTAGAGATAATTTTCCTGGTTTTTATGCTAGTATGAATCAGATATATAATATTAGGCAATCAATAAGGAGAGATGAAATGGAGGGCAGGACTCTCCTTCAACACTGTCTTCATATGGCCACAGAACATAATTATGTGGTCTGGACAGAGTTGGATAATGACGGGCACTTGAGCAGACTTTTAATTGCAAATCCTACTTCAATCCAAATGATACGTACGTGGCCGTATGTTGTGCTGATAGATACAACGTACAAAACGAACAAATCAAAGTGGCCACTATGTGAAGTCATCGGAATGACGCCAACAAATCACAACTTCTTGGTTGCGTTTTGTTTGATGCGAGATGAGGCGGCTGTGTCGTACTCGTGGGTGCTGCAGGGATTGAGAGATATTTTCGGCAGTGCTCAGACTCCTAGCGTCATTGTAACCGATCGTGACGAAGGTTTATCTGCAGCTATTCGTGACGTCTTCCCAGGTAAAAACGCTTTGTGAGTTCATTATTGTGGTTATATCTATTGATAATGTCTTAATTACGTTCACTGTTTTGTTTAATGTAGATGTACGTCATTTGTTATGCACCTGGCATATTGGCAACGATGTTGAGAACATGGTGGACAAGTTGTGCGGCGGCAAGAAAAATCAACAAGGGCAGTTATTTAGGAAAAGTAGATGGAACCCCTTGGTTGAAAGTGCTACAATCCGGGAATATGAAAAGAGATGGGAAGGGATCGTCAGTACGTGGTCGGTTAGGAACCGAAGGGTCGTTCGGTATTTGACTGGAACATGGATTCCACTTAGAGAGAAATTTGTGCGTGCGTGGACGAATGATGGTTTACACTTTGGTAACCATACTACCAGCAGAGTAGAAAGCCAACACTCGTCTTTTAAGTATTACCTTGGAAGCGGTAATAGCTCATTCGATACCCTTTTCAAAAGGGCGCACGCACAGATCACAAATCAACAAGCTAAAATCCGACAATCGCTACAGGAATCCATGACTTCTGTACCAAGAATGCTACGACAGTATTTCTTTAGACCTCTATATCGCCACGTGTCTCTCTATGCCTTGGAGCAGATCCAGAATGAATTTAACCGCATGTTAGAACTGGGTGATTTTGCATTGAACAAATGCGGTTGTGTACTTCTAAAAACCCATGGATTGCCGTGTGCATGTTATTTACAAATAAAAATTGGATCACATGGTGCTTTGTACTTGGATGACATTCATGAATTCTGGAGTACTTTGAGGTACACAGAGGTAGGAGACGAACCCAATGAAGAAGTACGAAACGCGAACGCCAATGACAAAGAGTACTTTCAATCTCTGGTCGATGAAGTCCTTAAATCTGATCCCGCTTTTGTTCGCCGAATGGCTGAGGTACTTGAATATGAATTACACCCAGATGGTGCGGATATACCTGAGCCTTACGCTAGTCCACCGAGAAAGGGAAGACCAAGCACTAGTAAAACCATGAGAAGGAGAAAAAGTTCATTTGAATATAGCCGATCATCTTCTCGTGGTCGAGGGTCTAGATCTTCTTCCCGCGGGAGATCAAGTGGCAGATCTAGTGGCCGAGAGACGCAATCTTCAGTAGGAATTAAGTTCAGTTTCAACTTATCCGGTAATTGAATTAATTTTTAGTTTTTTTCATTAATTATTTGTTATTGTGGTTATATTAACTTAATATACATTTATTGTAGATGATCCAGGAGGTCATGATGTCTCACAGTTTCCATGGCCTGATTACATCCCATTCATGCTTCCTCCTTATTTGTTCGACTAGATTGATGTGTTAGGTGATGGTAACTGTGGATTTAGAGCAATTGCCGTCACAGAGCTGGGAGGCGAGGAAGCATGGCCTATTTTAAGACGTGCTATGAGTATGGAAATGCAAATGAACAGAGCGCAATACCTAACTTTGTATCTATCTCATGAGTCACTAGACGAGTCAATATTCAGAGTAGGTTCACACACCGATGGACCTGCTCCTTTCATGCACTGGTTCGATGCACCGATGGCTTTCTACTCTGCAGCAACGTTTCTTAACATTGCCATTGCTTTTTATGGTTCTGCTGACGGTGATTCGCAACACAGCTGTTTGATTCTTCCGTTAAGAAAAGCACAGGCCGCGAGAAGTGTAAATAAACTAATACATATACTTTGGGTTAATCGAAATCATTTTGTTCAACTTCTTATGAACGACGATTCATCCCCTCTGCCGCCGATCCATAATTATACTACAGTGTGTGCTGTTAACAATTTATTTATTTCTTTGATTAATAGGAGGAATTTATAATGCTGGTAGACAAATATACATGTATTTGTGTGATGTGGGTTAGTGTGTATATTTATGTAAATTAAATGCAATCATTGACGAAATTAAATGCAATAAATAATGTAAAATAGTTTCAGTACAGACTATTCAGGGCCTTGCCCTTGATCAGTTTGCCATTGATCATATAATTCTCTACAATCATTAAGGTATATTTCTAACGCATGTCGTTGACGGGAGTTCAAATCCGCAAGCCGCGTAGGTAGTCTTGCCACTGGAGAGAATCGACTGGCCCATTCTTTCGCGAACTGAAAACACAACAGTACAATGTGCGTTATTAAATCATTAAATAAAAGAAACTTGAAAAAAAATTTATTATAAAACTCACGTAATCACATCTGCTCTGACCAGGACCAGGACCGGAAGCCAGCAATTCGTCTCGGGATATGTACGGGTGCGAGCAAACTCTGAACCATTCAACGTAATTAGGTTCAGTCTCTGAAGGAACAGTAGCCCGTCGAAGTCCCTGCTCAACAAGGTGGCCACTGTAGGGGAACCTACTCCACGCCTCCACAAATGCAGCAGCAGAAGAAGGAAAGGTCACAGAGTAGGTTCCGTGTGCCGGTCGAAGAGCCTTGGCTGGTCTCATAGGAGCAGGAGGAATAGACTGCACGAACCCAATCTGTCGCAATGCCCGCTCCGGCAAATACACCTCCACAACATCAAAGCAGGTGATACCCCCGATGACTGTGGTGCGTGGGTGCTCATGCAGCAACGCAGCAGCTCCACAATTGTAGGGAGTCCATTCAACCTGCTTACAGGCCAAGTTAAAAAACAAATTTCCTACAGATAAAAAACAACATGCATGACAAAATGTAATGTAAAATACCTGAGTCTCTGTCATTGAGTCCAGAACCTTGCGGAATGATATCAACCTGTCCAGCTCACGACCTACTTTCTTCGGCGTCTACATCTCCGCCCTAGTCGTGTTTGGCACATCATCTCGGCGAGGATGAGGGCGGAAAGCGGGGAAGTACTCATAGATCCATGTCTGGAGCAATGTGAGGCATCCAGCAATGGTCTTGCAACCAGCCCTAGATGCCATTCCGAGCTGCCTGTACAAGAACGCCAAAGTCACCGCACCCCAAGCCACGTCCTGTTCATCGTCGTTGACGACAACTATCGGGTGAGGTCGCATGCCAGTCCTGGTCTTATCCGCCAACAAGGTAGAGCCAATGACAGCCATGTAGTACGCTGTGGTCTGGGTATCCAAGGCATGCGACCTATGACACAGCCGCATCAGTTCAGCAACGCTTATGCATCCGCTGGTGAATGAACCTTTACGTCGAAGCTCAGACAGAGGCTCGCCGACCAGATTGGTGATACCAACCTCCCACTCCGCCTCCGAAGGCTCAGCCGGCAGAGAACCATCAATAGAAATGCCCAATATGCGTTGCACGTCGTGCAACATAATCGTCATCTCTCCCCAGGGCATGTGAAAGGTGTTCGTATCCGGCTGCCACCTCTCGACGAACGCCGATATCAAAGCAGAGTCGATGTGCTGGTGCATAATGACCGGTAGTCGACCGAGGGAAGTGGAAGGTAGAAAATCGACTAGCTCAACGGACAAATCCCTCAATCCGATGATGGACTCCACCGGTCTCTTCCTAATACGGCACTCCAGAATCGGAGGCGTACGCTCGGAGCCGTCATAAATAAGTTTAGCTATGTGCCCGCCATAGCTAGGGATCAGTCGCGTATCTGTCGGCCCCCCGGGCTGGGGTGATGTCACTAACCAGTCTGTGTTAGTGGACTGTGAGGGCCTGCCCCGTGGCGGCTCATTATCGACAAAACTTCCTCCTGCACGCTCAGATGCGGCGGAAGAACTAGGGCCGCCACGGGCAAATCTGCCTTCGGGGCCACGAACTATAGTCCAGTCCAATGGGGCAGGCTCAGGACCTTGGAACTGAACATCATCAGCATCATTATCATCATCACTATAAACCCCCCAACTACTCTGGAGGCTATCAGCCTGGTCATCAAAATGAGTACGCACTTGGTTCAGCGTACTCGACCTTTGGGCCTCACTGTGTCTGGCCGCCTCTTCCTGCCTAGCCCTCCTAGCAGAACCCGTGACCCCTCTCTCATGCGGGTCCCCTCTGAGTAAGGTAGGCCTAGAACTATTACCTCTCAACAATTGCCTAAAAAAACCCTTTCCTTTTCCTTGATTACCAGCCATTTTCTACAATTTTTTACGGTTTCATTCAATATTATAAATAATAATATTTCTAAATACATAATAATCATAAATAAAATATGGAAAAAAATAACAAAAAAAAAACAAAAAATTATTAACATTTAATTAAAAAAAATATATACAAAACATAAACATATATTTAATAATAAATAAAAATAACAATAACAATAATAATAATAAAATTAATAATAACAACATTAACATATATTTAATAATACAAAATTAACAATCACAATAATAATAATAATATTAATAATAATAACATTAACATATATTTAATATTAACAAAAATAACAATACAATAATAATAATAATTAAATTAATAATAATAAAATTAATAAAATACATACGGAAAAAATAAAAAAATAAAAAAAAAAAATTATAGGAGTCGCCCAGATCTGGGCGACTGAACCGGGGTCCACGTCACCCAGATCTGGGCGACTCCTATAATTTTTTTTTTTTCGTGATTAAATTTAATTACAAATAACTTAATTTATTAATAAAAATCAGGTTTTTTTTTTTAATTTCAAACTTTAAATATATTTTTCCTAAATATAAGGAAAAAATTAAAAAACAAAACATAAACATTTATTTAATAATAAATAAAAATAAAAAAAAAAAAAAAAAATTATAGGAGTCGCCCAGATCTGGGCGGCTCGACCCCGGTTCAGTCGCCTAAAATTAGGCGACTGAACCGGGGTCCAGTCGCCCAGATCTGGGCGACTCCTATAATTTTTTTTTTTTTTTTTCGTGATTAAATTTAATTACAAATAACTTACCTCGATTGATAAATTCCGGATTGAACTTAATTTTTGCTCCCAAATTTTGCTTTTGTATGTTGGTTTTTAGTTGTAGTGAGAGTATTTTTAGTGTGATTGTGGTTTATATAGAAAATTTTAGCTTCAATGGCATAATTGTAATTTTTTCAAAAACCAAGGGCAATATGGTAATTTACTAGAGGGTGGCGAAAAAATGAAAAGGGTGGCGAATTATAAGGATTGGGTTATTTAAGTTTTACACAAAAAGGTAGTTATTCGATTGAAAGTTTATGATTAGATAAACTGTAAACTGCAGTTGGAAGTTTTAGTGTGATTACTCATTTTCAGTTTTTCACCATTGTCTTGAATAATTTTTAAAGGGGTCCATTTTGAAAAATCATCGCAAACATAAATAGGGCTTTCAAAAATTTTGTTCTGCCCCTATTTTTTTCATGATCAAATTTTAATTAGAATTGGAATGAGGACATTATTAGAGTATATAACATATCTTGGGATTCCAATCATAAGTTTAAACTTTTAGTTGAATTGGTTGCAGGATATATTTTATACTCTAATATGCCTCCTCACACGAGAAACATATGGGTTAGACGTATGGAAGCAACACAAGCCCTTATCATACCTGGCGACGAATATTCTACTTTAAATAAGGAGTAATTGAGATACAACCCGTAACCTATTATCACGCTAACTTTGATACAATATATGTCAAATAATCAATTCAACCAAAAGCTTAAACTTATTGTAACCGAATCTTAGACCGACTTAAAAATAGATTTACAATTATGAAAAAACCAATGAGGAGACGAGACCCGATTTTGAACCGACCAAAAACATCTGACCCGTAATCAACATGATAATCCTAATAAATTTTACAAAAAAATTTTACATTAAAAATTATTTCTATTTTCATCGTTTAATACCAACAATCAAATAATCTTTACATATGAACGCTTTCTACGAGTCTTGATAAACTTTTTTTTCAAATAACTAAAATCGAAATAGCAGATGACCAACAGCAAAGGACATTTAAGTATTTTGGTATATCAATATATAATTGAGTATTATAGTTTTTTTTTGAAATGCATTGAGTATTAAATAGTTTTATAATCTTTTAAAAGGTAAAATAAATTCTAGTGTTTTGTTTGGTTGTTACCTTGTTGGTACTAAATAGTTATAATAAGAATGATTTGTAATGTAAATTTGGATGAAATATATGTATCATGTCATTTCTATGATGATGAAATTTTAATTATAAAATTTTTTTTTTCTTTTGACTATGTTTCACACAACATTATTACTAATTTTATTTATAGGAAGATTTTCTATAATATTTTTTTCTTATGTAAATTAATTAGAATTGATAAATATTCACTATCTCCAAGAGAATATTAAGAGAATTATCTTGCTTTAAATTTGTCAAATAAAGTAACTAGTGCCCTTTATCCTACGCTTTTGTGACATACATTACACTTTTATTTTATATCCTATATATGCTTTTGTGGCATAGATTAGGAGTATCAAAAAAAATTTCAATTATCTATAGAATATATTGATGTTTTTTTACTATCTCATAAGTGAGGGGAGAGATAGTCAAAAAAAAAATAAAAATTAATAATATCATTCTATAGATAATTTGGAAAGATTCAATTTTTTTTAGATACTCCTAAAATTCAATATTATTCAAAGTTGGTAACTAAAAGTGTGAAGGATATTTGCTATACTCCTAAATTTCTAAGTATTGTGTTTGCTAGTAAAAACTTTAAATTTAGTTTACATTCAACAAACTTTTACAGGTCGGTGACCTAAACATCAGATCACTTGCTATGTTCACATCGAAATACACAATAAAATATCTAACAACATACCATAATTACAACTGTAACAACCCGACTTACAGTTGACTGATTAAGCAGGGTCATTACGGGGTTTATTTCCGAAGAATTTTTAGTCACAATTCCAAAACTTGAGCAAAAGGGTCACTAGATCTCTATCGTAACTAACTCAGCTAATTCTCATACCAATCATCTAACTAAAACACGAGGTAAACATACAGATCACTTTAAGTTCAATGTAACCAACACAACCAAGTATAATATACATTTATCCAAAAACTTAATACAAAACTACAAAATTCCCTTATGCTCAGCTCAATGTTACATCCTAGGAAACTCTAATAACCTCCGCTAATTATTCCCGACTGGTTCCGATATGTGAACAAACTAAAAGTTGAAAACGAAACGACAGAGGGTCAGATTAAACTGAATGAGAAATAGCAATCCAAAACAACAAAACACAATAATTTCCAAACAAAGGTTTAAAAGCAACATTAGTTTTCTAAATCTATGTGCGCACAGGGAGTCTAGTTGAGAGTAACATCCATAGCTCTAAGGCTATGTCACTCTTGGGTGAGGCTAGTCAATATTTGAATGACAATTCACCTCAAAATAGGGAGTAAGGGTGGTTTTCCCTCTACTCCGTCAATGACCAGCTTGTGAGCCTGATCCATTGACCATATCAATATCAACATAAACTTTCATAAGCAATTCATCATCAATAATCATCAATTCAAAACAATTTGATAAAGAAAACATTTTCAAAACGGTAGTTTGGCCAGACCCTTTAAGGAACTGCTACTACTCACCAATAATGCTTCAAGAAGCTAAGTATCGTTCCCCGCGATCACTAAAAGGGTTCCTCGATGATGTTGTCTCCTGAAGCATAACCAATATAACATCACAACAAAGCATACGATACTACAAACTAGATTCATATAATTCATTGCATCTCCTCCTAAGACAGCATCTTAGTTCGAACTTCTATTCTAATATTTCTAATTTCAAAGATCGCGCAAGTTCTAACTCCAACCCCAATATCAACAAAATATGTAACCTTGCTTTAGTCTAGCCTATATTCTTATAAAGATCATACGTCTCCATAATTCTTTTTGTATTTCCAATTCAAACACTTCCATGTTCATCTAAACTCAAAACCAAGAAACTAAACAAGACTAACAAATCATCCAAAAAGGACTCAGCTAATTTATCCATTCGACTAACAATTTCCACACGAACCCTAGATTCTTTCATGAACAACCATACATATAAAATCAAGGGTTATATCCAACACTTATAATTTCCCAACTATTCGATTAATAACAGCAACAAGATTTATCGACCATTAGTAATTTCACAAGAATCTCCTAATACTCAAGTACATCAAGTTTTCATAATCTTTCTGCATTCGACATCCTATTGATATTCTAATCTTTGTGAATTCATACTAATCAGCAACTCCAACAAATTGTTTCAACATTCAACAATTTATCATTTATACATCACAAAACCCAAATTACATTTAATTTTAGTATCCTTTCCAAAATTCCTCAATCACAATCTCCTATAATCACATATCAACCATCCCTAAATTCATTTAATTAAAAGTAAATACACACATATAATTTTACTTGAGGTTTCCCATATATATCTCAATTAAGAACTCATCTAATTAATTTATATAAATTCCAAGATTCATCATAATTTAGGGTTTATCACATGGTAAAGAAATATTCAAGTGAAAGTATGCCAATGAAACTAACCCTTATATGAATAGGAGTATAATTATTAAGGAAGAGCAAAAGAAGAATTCAAGAAGGATTACCTTCTGTTTGCAGCAGCAAGAAACGAGAAAGAACAGATTCAATGCTTGATTTTTTGCTTGAATTTGATGTTAACGTAACTGGACCAAAACACACTCACACCTCCCTTATTTCGACAGCATCTGGGTCAAGGAAGGGAAGTTGTCGAATGTTTCTACAATATTATGGTTCGAATTCAGAGAGAAGTGAGCAAGAAAGAGCAATTAGCCATAATTTACACAAACAATGAAGAATGTAGAAGTGTAGATCATTTACCTTGAAATAGTCACGAAAGGAAAAGAAAATCAATGGATTTTCTCACGCAGGTTCTTCGAAAATCAGGGGAAAGAAGAAGAAGAAAAAGGATGCTGGTTTGAATTTACACAAACAATCAAGAATGTGGTTTGAATCTTGCACGAATCGAAAATCCTCTTATGGCTTCTTGATGTGTTCAACTGAAGAAGAAATGGATGCCTGGTTGCTTGAATCATACGAGTAAAGGAAAAAGGAAGGGGTTTTGGGTTTTATTTATTTATTATTATTATTATTATTATTCAAACGAATTAAAAGAAAAGGAAAAGAAGAGAGAACTTAAATTGAGAATATTCTTTATCGTGTGTATTTAAGATTATTCTCGCACTAATAATTTTCTTAAACTCACTCGTCTTATATTATTAATTCCTCAAATATTACAACAACTATATATAACTACAAGTACAACTATTTAGATGGTTAACACAATCACTCCGATCCTATGAAAATACCTAATGCTAAATAGGTCATGGTATAAAGGATAATTTGAGAATCTACAACAAAAGTTCTAATTAGATCGATGATAATAACAACAATATTAACAAAACATAACAACATAATTTTATTTCACAAGGCACCAGCCTACATACATTCATTACAAACTTATCTTACACATATAAATACCAGTAATTCTACGGTGATTGACTTTCCAAGTCGAACACCAACACAATATTTATTCATTTATAACATAAACCACAAGATCATATCATTAATCATTCATTATCCAATAATTAACAACCTTAACTAAAAACTCCCCTCCCATTCCTTAGTGGGACCCAAAGAAGATTATCATCAGGAAAGAAATGGCAAACAGGAGATTGACCAGGTTTAGTATCCAATTCTTTAAAAGAAGAATGATCAGGACTCCATTGAGAAGTATCCATATGACAAACTACAACAGCTTCAACCATATCACCATTTTCACCCATTAATATAACTTTAAAAACCTTACTTTCACTTTTATGGTAATGACAATAATACACAACATATGGGTATGGTATTGTATGACAAGCAACCATTTTTGGTGCCCAAATTTGTGTTGGTTTTGCTACAATTCTATATTTTTGCACTATACTTTTCCCTTTATTTTGGGTAGTTAAAGCTTGGAATTTTATGTTTTTTCCAAAGATTTCATGCACAAAATCAAGCATAGATTCTAAGGATGTAGCACATGTTTTGGTTTCTCCATGGATAGGGCTGGTTTCACACTCATTTAAGGCTGTTTTCATGGCTTCTCCTCTTATAGAATCTTGTGAAATACCAAAGAGTTGAAGAAGATAAGGCAGTTTTGATGATGAAAATGGGATTAATTCTGATTTTTCTCTTGGAAGAAAATGAGAAGATTGATTTCTACCTTGAAAAATGGTGGGTATTACTTTTCCCATTTTAAGGTCACTTGGTTTGAAGAATACAACTATGGAGTCATCATGACCTTTAGTAAGTGATGCCATTGTTGAGTGGGCCATTCCCTCATTTGAATCATGTTGTAGAGTTGCATCAATAGTAATGCTCTGTATGTCAAACAAAACAAAAAAATTTAGACATATATATAATATTAATAAGCTTAAAAATATTAAACAATACAAAATTCCAAAAAGAATAAAAAAAATTTGCAATGGATTGTGTAGCAAATTTTAAAAAATGATCTAAAGAGTAGTGATTTATGGTAAAAAATGTATGTTGAATTATATATATATATATATATATATATATATATATATATATATATATATATATATTAAGCTTAAAAATATTTAACAATATAATATTAACGATGTTGATAATTTCCTACAGAATATTCAAAAGAAGTTGTAATAAGTTAAGTTTTGTATGCGTCATGTAGCAAATTCAAAGAAAGTGATTATAAGGTAAAAATAAACTGAATTATATATTATATTAAGCATAAAATTATATGAAACAAATATTTAGCGTTGTTAATAATTTTCTACACAATATTAAAAAAAGTTATAATGAATTTTTTATATGTTATGTAGTAAATTAAAAGAAAAAAAATTAAAGAAAAACTGTGATTATACTGTGAATTATATCAAAGTCAAATAGGGGTAGTGATTGATGAGTTTTGTGTGATTGAGTTATTTATATATGTAGCAAATTAAAAAAAAAAAAAAAGAAGGGTAGTGATTACAAGATGAAAAATAGTGAGTTATAGAAAAGCCTAACCATTAGCAGGAAGAGATAGTATAGGTTCAAACTCCATTGAACAAATTTGTGGTACATCTTGAAGATTTTTTAGTGTAATATCCGATAATGGGTATGGAGATCTCTCGAAAGCATATAAGGTGTTTTCTTACTGTTACTTGTTCAGGTTGTCCTACATTTAGCAGGCCCCACCCTTGATTCACATTTTTTTATATATGGTTTAATATGTGATGAGTGTCGGTATCTGATACGTGTTTAATTGTCTGTTTGATAATATTTAAATCATTGAAATTATTACACATGGATAGATATTGAAGGAATAAGCATATTTAAAATTTATATAATTTATTATTTTTATTATAAATGAAAAATAAAAACCGTCAATTTTCTTAAAATGAAGAGTTATGAGTGTATTTATAATAATTTAGGATCGGCTCTTTACAAGAGCATCATGAGCGATGGCTTAAGGCTTTGTAATTTTGTGAAGTCTAAAATTTTTGATGTATTTTAATTTTATTTATTCATTAAAAAAGAGCTACAATATTTTTACATTGATTAAATAGTGATAATTTATTAAATTAGAGTGACCTTGTTAAGGGAAAATAAAAAGGAAAAAAAGTTTTTAATAAGCTAAAAAAAGGGGCAGTAAAGTAGTCATGAATCATGAATTCAAGATCAGCTCATTATTAACACGTTTCATCATCATCATATCTTATATACTCTACTGATATGGACCGGCGAAGATCAAATGATGATGATGGCAGATATAGCCTTATCATAGTAGACTGTGGTAAGCGAGATTAGATTAAATTAAACCAACTTAATCAAAAATTTAAGTTAATGGTTAAGATCTAAGATACTAATATGTTATATTTTAATATATTACAATAATGATGTATTACAAATATGTGTTACAAGATGAATCTACACTATTTGTAATCCTTTATATATGACTTTGAACTCTTGTTGAATCATCAAGGAGATGATGAAGATATAGTTCCGACAATCAAAGAAGTCGCTCAGAAACTTGATATGAATAGAAGAAGTTCATGCATTTTCTTATTGTGATATTTCTCCCACATAGGTGCTTGGGATGATAAAAATGAAATTCACAATGAGATTTAATCTACACAACAAAATTCTAGCACAAGGAAATTGCAATAGTTTTACAAGTGTTGTGGTGAATTAAGAACTTTGATGATATTGAGAGTTAATTAATCTCTCAGTATTATCTCATGAAAGGAAGAACAAGAATGGGAGTATTCTTAAGAGAGAAATAAAAAATGATATGGAGATGGGATGGAATGTCCCTTGGCATGCAACCTCTATTTATAGAGCAATGCATCAAACAATACCTCCTTTTAAAACAAAAGTGTTTCACCATGCAAAGCTTATGAATCAAAGTAATGTTCCACCAAGCAAAACTTATGAACCAAAGTAATGTTTCACCAAGCAAAGCTTATGAATCAAAGTAATGTTTTACCAAACAAAGCTTATGAATCAAAGTAATGATTTATCAATCAAAGTAATGATTTATCAAATTCTGTGAGGCATTTAATTGGACTTATAATATATTTATGTTAGTCCCACAATTATACAAAGTATGTAGTATATACAAATCTAGGCCTATATACTCTAAATGTTCAACATAATACACCCCTTCACACAAGAACTTTGATCTAGGCTGAAGTTTGGATGCAGACATTCAATACAAGGGAGGTTCTGAACATGTTCAATATGTTCGATTACATACCATCATCATCATCATCATCATCATCATACCACACGACCCTAAAAATTAGAGGTCTCATTATTAAGTTCCGTATTAGTAATACTTCTATATGTTAAGTGTTTAAAGATACAAAGTCATTAAAAAAACATCATAATTTTTGAAATTGCAGAGAGACTTCAACGAATTTGTCAAGTTACTCCGCCTTTGATTCAGTACAACCTCATACATTATGTAAAATATTCCACCTTTTTATCAAGTTGGCTTAAAAATCATATTAAGAAACTAACTCAACCAAAAATTTATACTAATATTTAAGGTCCTGCAATAATAAATAATGATTAACTCCATCGATAAAGATTAGAGAGCAGGCAATAAAATATATCACATGGCCTTGGGCCTTGGCCCTTAAGGGTAGGGCTGGTAAAAGCTGACCCAGCCTGAAGCTAACTCAAAATAAGTGGGTTTGGGTTGAGACTTTTGACCAAAATAATTAAATGGGTCGATCCAACCTGATCTGTTTATTAGATGGGTTAGGTTCAGATCAAAATTTTAAACCTGAAAAAACCTGTATATCCCCATTTAATTAAATGTGATAATTTCGAGTTAAATCAATAAGTATAAGCTAAACTTAGTTCATTTAATGTTTTCTTATTTTTCATAGTAAATACAAAATAAACAACAAAAAAACATAAAGTTAAAATTAAAGCCTAGAAAATTAGATTTAATCAACATTAAAAACCTTAAAACGAAAACGAAAGAATTATAAACGGGATAAGTAGGTCGAAATTAAGTCAACCTGATCTGTTGAGGTCGGGTCAAGGTTGTGATTTTCGAGAGTTGCTGATTTAAAATTACCCATTTGACTTTTATGAGTTTTGGCCATTATAATCTACAAAGGAAACTCAACCAAAAGCGTACGTTGTTGGTTGAGGTCCTAGCATATGTTATATATTTAAACATGTTCTCTCATCATAAGAGAGCCCATTGGGCTAGAGTGTGGTTGAGATTTGAACCTCTAACTTCTTATCACGTTGCCTCTGATACCATATCAAAAAATCAACTCAATCAATAGCTTAAGGTAATAGTTGAGGCCTTAGGATATATTATATGCTCTAACATATACATAAATCCTTATATATATATATATATATATATATATATATATATATATATATATATATATATATATATATATATATATATATATATATATATATATATATATATATATATATATATATATATATATATATATATATATATATATATATATATATATATATATATATATATATATATATATATATATATATATATATATATATATATATATATATATATATATATATATATATATATATATATATATATATATAAGGGAGGGATTCATTGAGAAGGAGTTGAAAACGAGAAGGGTAAGAAGGTCTCTACACCCTTGATTTCACTAAAAAAAACCTATGGTTAGAATTGAGCCAAAAACACATAATTATAAAAGTAATTATGTTACACAGAAAGGTAACTATGAAATAATTTTTAAAATGTTCTTAATTTATAACATAGTATCCTTTTTTGTATATATAGTAACAATACAAAATCAAACAAAAATTCTTCTCACCCTTCTGATTTTAAAATCCTTCTTATTTGATCCTATATATATATATATATATATATATATATATATATATATATATATATATATATATATATATATATATATATATATATATATATATATATATATATATATATATATAGGGTAGAGATCCAATAAGAAGGAGTACTGTAAAAATAGGAAGGATAGGAAAGAGTAGCTACCGTTGATTGATTAAGATCTAACGATTTAAAAAAAGTTGTATTAGCAGAAGATCTAGTAACACATGTTTACGAGGAAAGCATGACACATTAATTTAGAAAACATCACACTTTTAAGTGACACATGTTTATATAGAAAGTATCACATATTAATTAAGAAAACATCACATTATTTTTTATTCTGAACCGCGTGCAAAATGGACCATTGATCTATAGATCTAACGGATGAAATTCCTTCATATCCTTCTGATTTCAAACCCCTTTAAATTAGATCCCCTCTCTCTCTCTCTCTCTCTCTCTCTATATATATATATATATATATATATATATATATATATATATATATATATATATATATATATATATATATATATATATAAGGGATTTAATGAGAACGGGTTGAAAACAAGAAGAGTAAGAAGGATTCTACACCCTTGATTTCACTAAAATAAAAAAAAATCTATGGTCACGATTGAGTCAAAAACACATAATTGTAAAAATAACTAGGTTATACAGAAAAGTAACTATGAAATAATTTTTAAAATGTTTTTAATTTATAATATAGTATCTTTTTTTGTATATATAGTAACAAAATAAAATCAAACAAAAATCTTTTTAATCCTTCTCATTTTAAAATTATTCTTATTTGATCCTATATATATATATATATATATATATATATATATATATATATATATATATATATATATATATATATATATTTGAACATCATAATTCTTTTAAATTTGTGACATGTTTTTCATCAAAAAAAAATTATTTGTCGTTCACATTTTACTAAAATATTGAACAAATCATATTTGTATATTTACTCAAAAAGTAACATGATTTCAAATTTCTATGAGTACACCTCCCACTTGTAAATGTTTATAGACTCTTCCTATATTTTTCCTGTCATATAAGTATAATTTATAATTTTCAAAGCAACTATTTATTACTCTATTCAATCCATAATTACATAGCACTAAAAGTTTAAAACCTTTTAATACTTTAATATCCTTCTTGCGTCCTTGATTTTTTTCCCATATTCTAAAAAATCTTTTAATAATAATCGATATGAAATCATTAAAATAACAAATTGGCCGCATGATTGTATATTTTTTTTTTGGAGAACGAAAAAATTTTATAATTGTATATTATTTAAAATATATTGATTAGATAATTAAAAAATTGATAATAATTTAGTATATGTTTGTGTACCAAAAAATTATTATTGTCCATGTTACTAAATTAGTTAATATGTAAATAGTTTCATTTCTTTGATTTGAAAATAGTCAACATTCTTGGTTGCAATAAGTTTGTATATTTATGACTAATGGTTGTTTTACTCTTAAAAGATTGTCATTAATATATAAAACATAAAATATTAAGTAATTCTCAATCAATTTTTTTAATAATTCTTAAAATTTTCTTAGAAAATAATTCTTAAATTTACTTATACTCAATTTAAACAGTATTTAATAAATAAAATCATGATCTTTTCCTATATTTTTTTCCTTAAAATATAATCTATGGATGAATTTTTTGTATCAATTAAACATATTAAATTATAATTTATGTTTATCATAAAAATGATTTGCCATATAGTCAATTATCAGCCAATTAAATTCATCCATTTTTCAACAATTACAAAAATATAATATTGGTAATTTTCAAAGTTTTATTTTATTGTATGATGATATTATATGATTTTACTTAAAGATGCAAATTAATTATTGAGAAAAGAAATAATATCCATTAATTTCCATAGATTTGTCACATCCATGAATTGTATTTCGTGTTTGAAGTACATTTTTGAATTAATTATTTGTGCTTGAAAGTTCGACATCCTACTCGGGTTGGCAAAATTTAAGACAATCTACTTTGTCATTTAATATGATACAGGCATTGATTAATTAGCAAAAAAAGTAGTTGCCATTGTATGGAATGCTGCCTCATTTTTTGCATGTTCCTTCTAATATAAAGATATTTGATGAATTATTGATCATACATCTTTTCCCATCATTTAATATAATACTCCCTACCAACTAATTTAGTTGTCCCATTTACTTGGGCACGGTTATTAAGGATGGTGTGAAGTCCATTAAAAAGGATAAATAGTAAAGGGTAACTAGTGAAGGGTAGTTGGGTAAGTAAGGTATATGAGGGTATATTCTTAATTACATGTGTGAACTAAGGATATTTAGGTAAAAAAAGACTGACAAAAATAGAAATGTGATAACTAAAATGACTTTGTCTAATAAGAAATTGAGACAACTAAAATGGTTCAAAGGAAGTAGTATTTGAATTTTCTATATACAGTCTTTACTAAGATATTTGAATTGCGTGGATACTACTCTATAAGTTATATATTTTAGATTAATATAATAGTCGAGGGCTTAACTTTTCACCTTTGTGAAAATTATTTTACTTATCATCATTTATCGGAAGATTTAATTCTTGTTTCCTCTTATTTGTATTAATTTTCGAACCTAACCAAATTATAAAAAAGTGAGTTTGCTCCGTCATAAGATTTAAAAAAAAATGAGATTTTATTGAAAAAAATAGAAAAACCAAATGTTTAGTGAGAAAAAGACTAAAACAACCAGTGTTGAGATGAGTTTGTGGAGGTTATAAATTGTGGTTTGTTGTCAAGTTATAACAAGGAGGTGGGTTTTAATTTTTTTTCTTTTTCATGTTTATCTTATTATTGTTTTTTCAAACAAATAAATCAATGTAATTAACTAGAAAATTTTTAGAGTTTGAGTGAATAATGAAAGAAAATTAAGGGTAAAGAAAAACATAAGAGGAATGTTAATATTTTATGTGATTAATTTTTGCAGTAATTTAGGAGTAGTAAGTACTTTGAAATTGTTAAAAGGAAAAAATATAATAAGTATTATGAAATGAAAGAACTAAATTTAATCATATGATAGTTTAAAATTGGTAATACTTTTTTCAAGTCGCACTAATTGTTCCATTGATTTTTACGCTTTATTAAATGCACTGATTCAATTCTAAATATTAATTTTGTATAATTAAAAATTATAAAAATTTAATATTAATAAAATTTTACTGTGACAAATCAAACAAGATTCCAATCAACTATATTTTGACATTTATATTATAAATAAAATACAAATTAAAAGTAATTGATAAATAGTATTAAAAAAATAAATAATGCATTTCCTTTAAATTGAAAAGAGTAATAAATAAGAAAAAATAATTGTAGTTAGGCTAAATTTTATCCTCTTCATACTTAAATTTACTTGTTAAACTTCGATAATTGTATCTGATGGGTCCAAGTGTTTTGTTTTTTCATTTACAAATTTTCAAATGAAATGGTTTCACAGTAAAATTATTTATATTAAATAATATGTATTTATAATCTATTAAGTTAACAGTACTAATTAATGGTAATGAGAATGAACTACAGTATAAATTTTCATGATATGTATCATGTCATTGCCATAGTAATAAAAGTTATTATAAAAAGTTTTTTTGTTTGCAATTTTCCATTATTACCTAATATACCATGTTCAAATGATAATGAATTAGAATTAATTTTGTGAAGAAAATGAAATTATAGAAGAAGAATAAGCAAGAGCATTAAATTTATCAAAATATATTTCTACTGAAATCTCACTAACTTTCTATTACCATTCCCACCATTTAGTAACAATTACCAAACGAGCTGGGCCATTAGTGTCAAAGTCATCAACTATAATTCAATGTGGTCACTTTTTACGCTCTATTTTATAATGATCAATTAGAAAAATATACCAATTATATAGCTCATTTCATGATGAGACGATTTCATACAAGACTTACCTGTTGCTGTTCTGTAACCTACAAAACCATTACATGGTGTCAAATGTCAAGGAGTTAATGAAGGGGCACAGCTGCGCAGGGAGGCAATTGATGGTGGTCCCTTGAGGTGGGGCCAGGGGCCAGAGCGGGCCAGAGGGTAGAACCCCCACAGGTGAATTGCTCTTACCGTTATGTTGGGTGATGTTTCCTTCCGCTTTGGTGAAGGGTCGTCGTCCATTAATATTGATGAGCTGTTGAGTTACTAAGACCACATCTATAGTTACTTTTGTGATAGACTATTTTACAGTAAGACGATTCTAAACAAAAAAATTCACATTATCATAATAAATTTGAATTGTTAACTATTTAATCATATATAAAGCGTACCGTTTCATATGCCTAGAGTAAAATAAACGACCTCAAGACATTTCTCATGGTACGTTTACTAATGTTAGTTGTGATATTTTTGTGCTTTCAAAAATGAAGAAAATTGCGAGACATGTACTTATCCTTTCTCATGTAGTTCTTAAGACTTAATATGGCATATTTTTAGAGCGGAGCAAAACCTAATTAACAATAAGTGTTGAGGTTAGATTTATTATTATTATTATTATTATTATTATTATTATGATTATTATTATTATTACTATCTAGAATAATAATTCAACCTTTTCATGATTTTTCTACAATAATCTCACCTATTGATTAACCATGAATAATCACAACTTATAGCGGTATTTTTCTAGAGTAAACCGGGTGACCGAATAACTTGCTATAGCAAGTTTTTTTTTTTAAAAATGATAAATTAAAATCAAATGTCGAAAAAAATATAACAAAAAATAATTTTAAAACAATTGTGATTTTTTAATTACTTAGAATTTTTCATGTAAATTTTTAATATTTTTCTCGAATTTTAAATTAATTTTCAGTTTATTTTGTTGGTGAATTACTTACTATAGCAGGTCATCGGGTCACCCAAGTTTACTTTAGGCAAATACCCTCTAAAGTTGGAATTATTCATGGCTAATCAATAGATGGGGTTATTGTAGAAAAATTTTTAAAAGGTTGGATTATTCTAGGTAATTATTTCTATTTATTATTATTATTATTATTATTATTATTATTATTATTATTATTATTATTTATTTTTCCAAATATACGACCAAAAATTGTGTAAAAAATAAAAAATGAAGCAAGTAAACTAAAGTAAACTAATAAGTGAGATCCCTTTGTTTTGGGAGCCTCTGTATATAGTCGGGCATCTTGCGGATGCTTCAGAACCAACGATGCATAATTCACTGCTCAACGATGCTTTAGAACCCATATTTGATTTTTTATGCTATTTAATATGTTATTTGATTACTTATATATTGAACTATATACGTCTAAAAATTATAAAAACATAATATTATGAAAGCATGCGATTAGATGAATCAAAGAAGGTCTCACTTGACTATTTCATTTTACACATTAGCCGCAATATATAAAATAAGCTTAAATGATGAATAGTGTTAAAAATCAAAAACCGTATCTAGCGGGTATTTCCCAGAGGAGGAAGTATAATTTAACTTTATTATTGGTTTTGCTAAATAATGTTATTATTAGCTAGGTTCAAGGATAATAGCTTTTTAATTAATTTAGTTGTTGATGCACCACATTTTATTTTTTATTTGTATGTATTTTTATTTTTATTTATATTAATTTATGATAATGATCTTGTATGGTAATAAGATTTAGGCTTGCGGGATCAGCTTCATTCAATCTTTTTCGTTTTAGAAATCTCTTTTTTAGAGGATCTTTCTTAAGTTGAGGGATTTTTTAACCGCATTTTCCTTTATAAGTATATCAGTTGCCATCTTCCATTCTTCGTATCCTCCCCAAACCCTAATTATAGTTTATATGAACGACATATATTGGGTACAATGATAATGAATATGATGATCTTGCTCTGTGTTTATTGTATCTATTAGGGTGTGGTTTGTTTTACCTTTGTTTTTTTTGTTCTTCTTTATGGAAGTAAGGTGATTAAGCTTTCATTTCATTTTTATATACCAATTAGTTTTTACAATATTTACATTAATTTTCATAGATTTGTCACATTTAATTACGATTTTGTTCATGTATGTCGAAAGGGGTTTAGCCCCCCGAAATTTTATTTTGTCATCATATAAATACAAAATATTACCAAAAAAATGTGTCTTAATGGGTTTTTTTTTTTTTTTTTTTTAACGTATTAATATTAAACTAAAGGTCAAAAATTCAATCTTAACCTAATATTTTTTAGTTGAATAATAACCTTTACCCCTTGAACTTAATGTGTAACTTCCGCCACTAGCATTCATCATTCCAATTATTAAGTTTATCATATTAGTTGGCTACATTTAAACTAAGAGTAGTTGGCTACATTTATATGATTCCTTTGTCGTTTAGTAAGATTTTTATAAAAAGGCTGCCACGTTTTTTATGCTCCTCTTCTCATTCAATTGTTTACAAGAGATTACATAACATATTATTGTCTTTTCTCTCTTTAAATTTTTATCATAAAACTCAAAATTATTATATATTAGATTTTATGGTACAAATTTAAAAGAACAAATAAATTATTATAATTGATTTTTAAGTAGAATAATTATATTGTATGAGAAGATATAATAATTTTTTTGATTTATTTTATAAAAAAAAAAGTAATGGAACCATTTATAAATGAAAAAGAGATTGAGTAAAAAGACATTAAAAAAAAAGTCTCACAATTTTGAAGAGAAAAAGGAAGAACATTATTTTTATTCATTGAGTTTGCACACTCAAACATAGAGAAAATAACAAATGAAAAATTGAGGAAGATAATATAATAAGAAAATTAAGAAGTAGAAAATCCTAAGCAAAGGAATGAAAGAAGTACAGTTGAATTGAGTACGGTGATTTGAGCATTTATAAGTAACAAGCTAGACATAATGTTTACTATTTATAATGAAAAATTACTTTACAACGTTTACTATTTGACTGTTTATGATTATATTTTCCCACTCTAATAACTTTATTCTTAGCAAAATTTATTTCTTTAATCTTAAAAAATGAGAAAAAGTGTTAGATGGTAAAGAAAATTTATGAAAAATAATACTCCCTCCTATTCAGGTGAGATGTCCCATTTGACTTTTCACGGATTTTAAGAAAAGTCAAAATGGGACCCTAAGAGAGGAGAGAGAGTAGTATTATGGGTTTTTAATTGTAAAGATTAAGGAATTAATGATTCCCACCAAATTAAAAGCTGATTTTTTTTGGCACCAAAAGTTTGAAATTTTTTTGCGCCACAATTACATCGATAATTTAATTAAGTCCTAAATTACATAATTAAGTCCTAAATTGCGCCACAATTACGTTTACAATAATTTTTGCAAATTACATAAGTTTGTCAAGAGTACTAAAAATTAAAAACATCAATTACGGTATCTCCGAGAGCCTTCTCAATTCTTCAACAGCTTCGGTGTAGTTGCAGTCGTTACTGATCATGTGAGTGCGAATTTTTTTGCGATCATTGACTTCAGATTTTCCAAATTACCCAAAAAATGCATTAATAATTTCTTAAATAGCCTCCAATTTATAAACAACCAATTCATGAAAATATCATCACAGTACCCACATAATTTTGAAACCCAAAATGAAAATGTCCAAAAAGAAGGAATTGAATACATATTCAGAAACTGCCGCCAACAATTCATGAAAATTCCCAAAGCACACAGCCAAAATTTGAGAAAACAGAAAGTGTGGCGCCAAAAATGAAATTTGCAACAAGAAGATAAAATCAATCATAACTTTACAAAACATAAAGCATAAATAGACAATGACAAAGCTCATTTATTACACAATCAACTAAAACAATGGCTCCTACAAAACAATTAACTACACAACAAAGAGAGAGCATAATGCAGAAGCTACTGTCTGCATTAAATAAGAAGGGCAAACCAGCGCTAGGCACAATCAACGCACTTGCGATTGAGTTTGAGGTTTGTAGGAAAACAATTACACGATTGTGGAATGATGTCAAGAAGCAGATGACAACCAATACCACAATCATTAACCTCAACAGCAAGAGATGGGGGAAAGAAGCAGCAAACAAAATAAAGTTTGATGAAGAAAAATTTAAGGCAATCAAATATGAACTCAAGGGTACACAGCATTCAGTAGCAAAGCAAATGGAAGTGTCACAATCAACGGTGTGTAGGTGGAAGAGGAACAAAGTAATAAGAAGGCACACAAACGCAATCAAACCAGCTTTGAATGAAAACAACAAGTTACACAGGTTAAGCTTTGCATTATCTAAATGTGAATACAATGAACAAAATGATCAATTCAAGTTTAAGCCATTTACTAACGTTGTTCACATAGATGAAAAACATTTCTATCTAACCCGAGAGACACAAAGTTATTATCTAGCTCCGGGTGAAGTAGAACCACATAGAGAATGTCAATCAAAAAGGTTCATACCAAAAATAATGTTTATGTGTGCTGTAACAAAGCCTATATTTACAACTGAAGGTGATGTTTTTTTTGATGGAAAGATAGGCATTTGGCCATTTATTACACAGGAGCCAGCAAAAAGAAGCTCAAAGAACAGGAAAAGGGGGGAGATGGAAACTAAGCCAATACAGTCAATCACAAAAGAGCACATTAGAGAAATGCTTATCAATAATGTGCTGCCAACCATTAGGGCAAAATGGCCTGCTGAATTATCCAAGCGTATTTACATTCAACAAGACAATGCCAAACCTCATATAGCACACAATGACAGAGGGTTTTTAGAAGAGGCAATGAAAGATGGATTTAATATACAATTAGTCCAACAACCTCCAAATTCCCCTGACATGAACGTGCTAGATTTAGGTTTTTTTAGATCAATTCAAGCTTTGCAATATCAAAAATCAGCTTACAATGTTAAAGAGTTGCTTAAGGCTGTGAATAATGCATTTCAAAATCTGAGTCCACAATGTTTAAGGTTTGTATTCATAACTTTACAAGCTTGTATGATAGAGGTCATGAAAAAACAGGGGGGGTTTGACTATCACATTCCTCACATGAACAAAACAAAGGCAGCAAGGGAAGGGACTTTACCAGATTACCTCACTATTGACAAACAATTGGTTGTGGATTCACTTCAATATTTATTCACAAAGCTAAGTAATGAAAAAATGAATCAGCTTGTGGAAGTCATTGGGTATGCAGGGGGATATGAAGAAGGGGATTTGAATGTAGAAATGTCAGTAGTAACCAACAACCAAAGTCATCAAATGTCAACAGTTGCAACAGCAACCTTCGTGTAAGCAAAAGAACAGCAACCAACAACAATTTTTGGGACACAGAAGAAAGCAACAACAGCACAGAAGCAACAACAGCACTGAAGCACAGAATCAAACACAAGCATAACCAGCACAGCTTCATTAATCAAATGTAAATTCCTTTTCAATTTGGACATATTTTTGGGAACTTTAACATGGGATGTTTCAGAAGCAAACAACAAACATTGTATGTTGTTTTCAATGAAACATTTTTATTCAAATATACATTAGTGAAAAAAATTGGTTGTTTTAGAACTCTCAGGTAAATTTCTTTTTTTTTTTGAAATCATTGAGTATAAAATCGAACATCTTTGTGCAGTAAACGTTGCAAAACAATCCAAACCCCCTTTGTTCGATTTTTTGGTGGCTAAAACTGCTCTCACTTTGAGATCACAGAGCAATGAAATTAAATGCATAAAAAACGTTTAACTTAAAAATCATCATCAGTCAAAATGAACATGCACCAACACAAACAGAAACTCACTTGAGAAAGGACCAAGCTTATCAAGCCAATCTTCTTCTTCACAATCAGTATTCGAAAAAACAGCATCAATGGAAGAATATTCACGATCAGGATACATATCAGGCTCAGGTGTGTAAATGGGTTCACCTTCAGAGTCAAGTTCTCTTCCCCACTTAGGATCAGTCTCAACAGAAGTTGAGTCATCATTGTAATCATAAGACTCTTCCTCAAACGATTTCAGTCCAGATCTAGGGTTTCCATCATCGAACCCCTTAAAGTCTATCTTAGAAGGCGATTTGTAAGGAGATTTGGGGATTCTCAGAAGTAAAGAAGTATGCGACTTAGGGTTTTTCATGGGTGAGTCGATTTTCGAGTTAGGATTCTTCAGGGGGGATTTTAATGGCGAACTGGAGTTTGCCATGATTTAGGGTTTTCACAGAAGAACAAGAAACACGATAAGGAAGAAGGTGAAGCTTTCAATGGAAGATTAAGAGAAACGACAGAATATCAAATGGGGAATGGGTAGGGTTTTCAGAGAAGAACAAGAAGCACGCTAAGGAAGAAGGTGAAGGTTTCAATGGAGGAGTAAGAGAAACGGCAGAATATAAAATGGGGAATGGGTAGGGTTTTAGGATTATAAAGGGAGGAGGTGTAAATGGGTGGGATTAATTAAGATTTAATTATGTTGATTAATTATAAGGGAGGGAAAATTAGTAAGGGTAATAAAGGGTATAATTGAAAATAGGATAAAGTACTAAGGGTATTATAGTCAAAAATCCATGCCAAAAATAGAAATGGGACATTTAAGCTGACTTGACCATAAAAGGAAATGGGACAGTTCAGCTGAATAGGAGGGAGTATTAATCAAACGGTGAGAGTTTCATCAACATAAGAATAACGATATAATCATAGGCAAGTCTTCATGGGGGCCAGGGGAGGCCTCACCCCCTTGTCGAAATTGTGATCCTTTGTATTTTGCTATTACCCCTACTAATATTATATGTAGTTTAAAGTGCAAAAAATATAAAAAAAATACTACAACTCGATAGTTGGAGAAACACATTTGAAACTTAAGGTTAAGGGATCAAAGGTGCCTTATCTAAAATATTATTTTTTATAGACTAATAAATTTATATTATGATGTCATTACTCTTCATTTTTCAAAATTTCTCATTCATTCATTTTAGGTAGTGTGTTTTTATTTTTGCTATCTATATTTTCGTATTTTTTTTTTAGAGATTTACTAGCTCGACAAATACATAGAGTCAAAAACACTTAGTTTTTTTCATAAGGGATAATTATAGGGAAGCTTCAACTCTATTTGTTAAAATTATTGTTGCTATGATTTAAGTTCATTTCAGTCTACATGATTTCACAATTTTCATAGTTCAACTAGTTTTTATATAATAAATAATTTGTTAGTAGATCGACAAGTTGTCCCCCTAATTTAACATCCTGACTTCGCCCCTGTATATAATGAATTTCATGAAAATTAACGCTAAGATTATATCTTATTATCATATTTTGTAACTGGGAATCAAATAAGTTATTATTAGTATTTTAAAAAAAGCAAAAATAAAATAGCTGGTCTTCAGAGAGAATGTCTCTTTGAGAGATGTCTCTCAGGCTCAATCTATTAAAGTTTAATACTTATTTTTTGTATCCTTAAGACCTTAATGCCTACTTATATCATTCTTAATACCTACTTACATCATCCTTAATGTCTACTTACCGTATCCTTAATGTGTACTTACAATATTCTTAAACAGTGGAGACTTCGAGGGTGTGCGAGGTGATCGATTGTACAGGACCTCTCTTTCTCCCGTATATGAAAAAGTTTATTGAAAATTAAATGTTAAATTTATCAATAAATAAATATATGTATTATAAATAAGGCGCAAAATAAAAGTTTTGCACAAGGTTCCCAAAATTTTCAAGACGACTCTGTTCTTAAATGACTACTTACGGTATCTTTAATGTCTACTTACATCATCCTTAATGCCTCTTACATCATTTTTAATGTGTACTTACAATATCCTTAATGCTCACCGAGTAATCGTATAGTACTTATAATATCTTAAATGCCTACTTCCAACATCTTTAATATTATGTCCACCAATTAACTAAATCTAAATTTTTCTTTATAAGCCGACTCAATTAAAAATAATCTTTCAAAAAGAATCGTCTCACATTTTATTTGTGAAAACAAAATACCAATGCGATTTCAAGGAAAATAGCGTTCCTCTCCCTGACTCCCTATATAAGAAGGAAGGAACATGAGTACTTCCACAGATCAATACTTTTTGGAGTATTAAAAAAATGAACAAAGCATTACTATTGTTAGATATGGAAGGCTACATCAGAATCTTATTCACTATTCTATTCTCGGTTATGTTGGTAAGCATCTATTCTTAATTTTTTTTTTCTTTTTATCTAATTTTATAAAAGTTTGCAGTATTGTGCCAATTTTAAGGACATAACTACAAAAAATCTTGAACCAATTATAAACCAGCTCACTTGTTAAAGCATCCACTTGGAACAACAACATTGTGAATAGACATATGGAATGGATCAGATAAGAACATGTCACGGCTCAAACTTGGATATGAGTTGCATTGAATCGGGCTTTATTTTGAATAAATAGACTTAGATGGACCGGTTAGGCTTGTCTGTTTGGTCCGCAACCAACTTGACCCGATCTTTTATGTGGATGTTTGCTGAGTGACTTTTACGTTGAAGTTTTAGTAGGCTTTTGGCTTTGAGCAAATCTAATATGATACCATCTCACCATGAGACAAATCCATATAATTAGCTCATTTCGCAAATTAAGCACTTTAAATTGTAAGTGATCACTTTAAGTTATAAGTGATCATTCTAAGGGATTGTTCGGTCATGTAGTTTTGTGATTGGTAACAAATTCAGTTACTTGAAATCATTAATTACTGTTTTTTTAAAGAATAATGTAATTGTTACCCTTACTTGGGGCTTGTGATAAAATATAAGTAACAATTATTTTCAAGTTTTAAAATAAATTACATCTAAAATCTGTTTTTCTTTATGAGCAAAAATTCATCTTTTCATTATTGTTGAATCCGTTTGACTTAAAATTTACGATGAAATTGTAGAAAATTTGGTGCAAAATAAGACCAACTTGAATCTTACTACTATTATTAGTAGTTCCTTTTTTTAAATTACCTTCGAATTATTGTAGAAAATTTAGAAAATTTGGAGCGAAATTTCAATTCATGGAAAGATGACATAGCTTATCAAGAGCTCTAGTTTAATTTTAGAAGTTATTTTTTAAAATTAGCTTCAAATAGTAACAAGAAAACATAATTTAAGTAGAAATTTTACTAAGTTATTTCATACATTATTGTATATTCATCACTGTGTGCACTATTAAAGGGACATGTTCACGGAGTTTAGGTGTTTGATTTGATGCTCAAAAGGTGTTTGATTAAAGTTGCAAAATAACAAATGATTTGAGGCATAATTTCTGCAATTTTTGTTTTTTTTTTAAAAAATTATCTCTTACAAAATTGCTAAAATGAAGAATTTCCTATCTATACTGAACAATCATTACTTATTGTTACCGTATATATCCTTTCTTATCTATTTCCATTTTATTTCATTCTACTCTTTATACCAAAAACTCCCGGTAAAAAATAATCAATTTAAATAAATTGTAAGTGATCACTTTAAAGTTGTAAGTGATCATTTTAATCATCTAAAAAAAGTGATCACTTTAAGGTTATGAGTGATCATTCTAAAACAATAAGCATACATTGCGCCAGCCTAGTAGAATTTTGGTCTCACCATGAAACTGTCTCATTTGATAATTTCTGTTTGGCATTTGCCTTTATAATTGGTTGAAGAAACAAAAAACTAATTTGGTAAATGGATTTTAGTAAGCTGAAATGCTGTCTTTTAAGTAAAATAAATAGCTGATTTAGTTGTCTTTTTCATAACTTTTTGCTTGCTAGCTTACTTTTTTTCTAATGAATTAATTGTCAATATCCAGTACTTAATAGTTAGCTTATCCAACAACTAGTTTAAGACAACGAAAAAATAAACACTTCTAATTATTCAAACAAATTAACTAAAAAGTCAAAAATAAACAACTGACAAAAACTATTTTAATTTTTCACGGATTTTAAAGAGAGTCAAAAGTGAGATCCTAAGGATAGGAAAGAGAGTGGTATTATCAGTTTTTAATGTAAGAGAGGAAAATTAGTATCGGTAATGGAGAATATAATTTAAAATAGGATAAAGCTATTAAGGGCATAAAAGTCAAAAACCCATACCAAAAATAAAAATAAGACAATTAAGATGACTTGACCATAAAAGGAAATGAGACATATAAGCTGAATAGGAGGGAGTATTATAAATCAGTGATATTGTTTCATAATAATAATAATAATAATAATAATAATAATAATAATAATAATAATTATTATTATTATTATTATTATTATTATTATTATTATTATTATTATTATTATTATTATTATTATTATTATTATTATTATTATTATTATTATTATTATTATTCGACGACCTACCAACCTCTTGTAAAAGTTTCTTTTTATTATATTAAGTGTAGTTTCTTAAACAAAATAATAATAATAATAATAATAATAATAATAATAATAACAATAATAATAATAATTATAAGGGAAATTATCAATGGTACCCCTGAGTTTTGACACTTTATCAATGGTGTCCTTAAGTTTTTTTTATTATCAATGGTACCCTCGTACTATTGAGCATTTTACAACAGTAACCTTTTTAAACTTTTACAACCGTATTATCAAAAACGGTTAACTTTTTTTCTTTTTCTTTTATTTTTCAACTCTAAATATAAAAGAAAGTTAACGGTTTTGAACGATTTTGAAAGGAAAAATTAAAAAAAGGTTACGATTATAAAACGTTCCATAATACAAGGGTAATATTAATAATAAAAAAAATTCAAGGGTACCATTAATAAAGTGTCAAAATTCATAAATACCATTAATAATTTTTCTAATAATAATAATAATAACAAAAAAAGATGATTTAAGCTCGTTTTTAGGTCGCTCCATTATGTAAACCCATGGCCGCTTGCTGGTTTAGTTGAAGCTAACTAACGTCATTGTCTATTTTCCTAGCTATTTCCTCTATCTAATTTCTCTATCTCAGCACAATTGTTTTATATTTCCTCCTATTTATTATAATTATAGTCCTTTTTTATGATACGAGTTAGTTGTCACTTTAAATTTGTACAGCTTATTAGAGTGTGATAATGAACATTGAACAGCTTGCAAGCCAAATTGATGGAAGAAAAGACCTTAAAGCGTATTGGGATAGCATGATGGACGGACAGGACATGCCTCAAGCTATTAAAAATTATATTAACGAGAAGTCTTATGAAGGCCATCAGAAGGGAGACTACCATAGTTACACAATTAATCCAAAGCAATCTCCCTCACGTGGTGCAATTAGTAAAGAATTCAACAACGAGTTTGATCCAAAGCCTAACAGGTTGAAGTACAGTACTTATACTGTGAATGGAGAGCAGTCTCCATCCATTGGTGCAATTAGGAAAGATTTCAACAACGAGTTTGATGCAAAACCTAACAGGCTGAAGTACGGTACTTATACTATCAATGGAGAGCAGTCTCCGTCCATTGGTGCAATCAGGAAAGATTTCAACAACGAATTTGATCCAAAACCTAATAGGTTGAAGTACGGTACTTATACTATCAATGGAGAGCAATCTTTGTTCATTAATGCAATCAGTAAAGAGCTCAACAAGGACTTTGATCCAAAGCCTAACAGGCTGAAGTACGGTACTTATACTATGAAAGGAGAGCAGTCTCCATCCATTGGTGCAATCAGGAAAGATTTCAACGACGAGTTTGATCCAAAACCTAACAGACTGAAGTACGGTACTTATACTATGAATGGAGAGCAATCTCCGTCCATTGGTGCAGTCAGAAAAGATTTCAACAACGAGTTTGATCCAAAACCTAACAGGTTGAAGTACGGTACTTATACTATCAATGGAGAGCAATCTCCGTTCATTGATGCAATCAGTAAAGAGCTCAACAAGGACTTTGATCCAAAGCCTAACAGGCTGAAGTACGGTACTTATACTATGAATGGAGAGCAGTCTCCGTCCATTGGCGCAATCAGGAAAGATTTCAACAACGAGTTTGATCCAAAACCTAACAGGTTGAAGTATGGTACTTATACTATCAATGGAGAGCAATCTCTGTTCATTGATGCAATCAGTAAAGAGCTCAACAAGGACTTTGATCCAAAGCCTAACAGGCTGAAGTACGGTACTTATACTATGAATGGAGAGCAGTCTCCGTCCATTGGCGCAATCAGGAAAGATTTCAACAACGAGTTTGATCCAAAACCTAACAGGTTGAAGTATGGTACTTATACTATCAATGGAGAGCAATCTCTGTTCATTGATGCAATCAGTAAAGAGCTCAACAAGGACTTTGATCCAAAGCCTAATAGGCTGAAGTACAGTACTTATACTATGAACGGAGAGCAGTCTCCGTCCATTGGTGCAATTAGGAAAGATTTCAACAACGAGTTTGATCCAAAACCTAACAGACTGAAGTACGGTACTTATACTATGAATGGAGAGCAATCTCCGTCCATTGGTGCAATCAGGAAAGATTTCAACAACGAGTTTGATCCAAAACCTAACAGGTTGAAGTACGGTACTTATACTTTCAATGGAGAGCAATCTCCGTCCGTTGGTGCAATCAGGAAAGATTTCAACAACGAGTTTGATTCAAAACCTAGCCCGTTTCTGTACGATTCTTATGCTATGAATGGAGAGCAGTCTCCGTCCATTGCTGCAATCTAGTAAAGATTTCAACCATGACTTTTATAATCTGAATCAATAAGATCTCAAAAAATGATTATTTTCAACTGCTTAAGTATGTAATGATTAGGTATTATGACATTATTATCTATAATTGAGGTAATTTCAGGTATAATGGATATGTTATTTTCCTTGTGTTTGCTTACTTCCAAGTTGCATAGAGGGTCATCCTCACCTATTCCTTCTTTGTAATCCTATTGTCCTATGTGATTATAATCCGAATAAAATAAATGTTTGTGTGTATTGTAGTATATATATATAGGTTTATTTATTTTGTTTCTCTTTTCAACTTTATTTAATGTTCTAATATAAATATATAGAATATTGCTAAATCTATAGGAGATCTTCATGGTCCATTTGATAATCAAAATTAAGCAGTGAAAATGATGATTAAAAGTTAGTATTACTCCTATGTTGGAAGGAAAATGTCTTGACATGTTTGATGACAATGCTTGTTTTTCATGGTTCATTTCATTTTCTTCAAAAAAATTATTCTAATGCATTACTATTTAAAATATAGTATTAGAGGTATGTAATAAAAAATTAGGAAGAAAAATGTTTATTAATGATCAAATTGTAATAATCATTGGATTGTGTATATATAATACTGTTTATAAAAATTTACATTACAAATCATTTTTATTACCATCATTTAATACACAAAAAATCAAAATATTATTAGTTATTGTTACTGCTATTTCCCGGGCCAAACTATGAAGGATTTTTTCGATTCAATAATTTTTTAGATGTTAGTCGCTAAAATAGCTTAGCTTTTCTACGAGTTTCGGTATATTTTTTTTCAATCTAAAATCAAAATGGCAGATGACCAACAACAAAGAAAATTTATGTATTTTAATTTTTGGTACATTAACATATCATTGAATATTATAGTTTTTTTTTAAATGGATAGAGTATTATATTCAGTTTTATAATCTTGTAAAAGTTAAAAGTAATTCTAACGTTATAGTTGGTTTTTGGTATCAAATGATTGTAATAAGAATGATTTGTAGTGTAAAGTTCGATGAAATACATCATGTCATTTAATGGTATGAAATTTTGATCATAATTTACAATTTTTCATACATTATACCATGTCTTTAAATGAGAATATACATTAGAATAAATTTTGTAAAAAAAATAATATCTTACCAACAAACTCATCAAATTTTGCCAATAAAATAATGTCTCATTAGTAGTATTGATGACTTTAAACAAGAAATTTTAATCAATGTCTTATTTTCACTAGTGGAACACAAATGTCTCATTTACTTTAGTTTCCTCATTTATAAGAAAATTAATCAATATGTACGTTTGTAGTAGAAAATTAATTTACTTTATATTAATCAATATGTACGTTTAATTACTTTACATAATCACCAACTTTACATGTTATAATCGTGTACAATTATAAGTAAAGTAAGCTTTTTAAAATCTATTGGGTCGCTTTCATCTATCTCATAAGAGTTGTGTAAGATTACAAAAACTTGGACGAGATGGTCTTATAATAATCCGTCAATTTGGGTCAGCCCAAGTCGCTTGTGTAACAGCATCACACACTTTTCCTTGTTTTTTTCGTTTTCTAGGCATTTATCAATTTTGTCTTTAAAGGTATTAATATTGACCTTAAAAGTATCAATTTCAATGTAAAGTAAAACTTAAACAGATCAATTAAAATAAAAAAATTTCAATTTGGACCTATAAGTGATCAATTTTGACGTTAAACTTATCGATTTCTACCTAAATATGGTTATGTTTTCACAATCTCATAACGAAGTTTAATAAAATATATTATTCTATCATTCTATGGATGAATTTCAAACAACAAATGAATGGTCAATAAAACTATCAATAACAGTGTTAAAACATTGCACAATACAAGTACTCTAATTGAATGCATACATGATGGATTTAATACAACATAAGAGTACTTGTACTCTTTAATCATCGATTAATAATAGTAATATTACTCTTTCCTCAACAGTTTATGTTCATAATGAATTTGGAAATAAAGTTGTATGTGTTATGTTTGCTTATCCTGGATGTGAAGATGGAGGAAGTTTTGATGGCAATTGATTCAATGAATGCTCTTGGAAATGACCAAGAGTTCAATGTTTCTTTGTTATAAAAAATTTCAATTTTGATCTAAGAATGATCGATTTAAACTTTAAAATAATTAATTATGATCAGTTATAACTTATAAAATATTCAATCTTAACATTAAATGTATTAATTATGACCTTAAATAGATCAAGTACTGAGCGCATACTGAAAAAACATATAATTAGGCTGATTAGAATATCCATTTCATATTGAGACGGTCTCGTCCAAGACCAGCTTGTATAAGATTTGCTAATAGGAGATCAGGAAGGTGGGCCGTATCGTATGTTTGCATTTGTTGTGGCGAGATGTTCATAGTGGAAATAGGCCATTGAAAATTCGCTGAAGCGGGTGGAATTGGGAAAGAATGAAAAAAATAGCTTTAATTACTAAAAAATTCTAAAATAAGTGTTAGAACAAAATAATTTCTATAATAAGTGTTTTTCATCTGAATCTAGATAAGGCACTGCTTATTATTAATAGCCGACGATTACTAAACTAAGTCATTATTGTAAATTTTAAAAGTATTAACATAAATAGATGATCAGGTAGTCAGCCATCTAATACTAACTCTCATAGATCAAAGTAATCATCACTTCATACTTTTTTCTTTTATTTTTGATTAAATTTTATGATAAATTATTATTTTTAGTGTCTATTTATAGAAGCAAAAATTACAAAATTTTATTATAATTTTTAAAAATTATTATTATTAATTGATTTATAAATAAATTTAATAGTTTTAAAAGCATGTGGGACCCACGAATCACGATAGCTTGATCATTAATAAACACTAATTCTTTATTGAAATCGTCTCATCATAAGACAATTTTAATTGGGTTAGTCCAATCTATTTAAAAAATTGCATTCTATATGAGTGTGAATTCAGATTTTATTCCTTTTCAATGCGTTTTACTATTAGATTGCTTTTATGGGCCCGTCTCATGGTGAGACGGTATCATATTAATAAAAAAATCATGGGATGTTTTTTTGTTAAAAAAAATCCTCTAATGGATTTTTTCAACCCCTGTTTGAGTTGGCCTAATTGAACAACAAAACTTAATATATTAAAGGAGGAATTTGGTATCTCGTCTTTTGCATAGAGGCGCACGTATAGTTTCTTTTTCTATCGAACAATTTCTTAGACTAATTGAAATTTTTTAACCAGAGAGATAGAGACTGTCTTTAAGCCCAACTCACTACATATCTTTCATTAATTATTAAAAAACTGAAAAATAATAATGTTGATTTAAGTTTTGTGAGTTTACAAAAAAAATGTTTCAACTTTCCAAGTACAACAGAAGTAATTCTCCTTGAAAAAAGCGTTGCATTTAATGTTATATTCATCCATTTTCTTTTCTCTTCTGCCATTGTGTCTAACACCAAATCTTCTGGCATTTATATGGTTATTTTGCTAATCGTCTCTAAATTTTGCAATATTTTTGAGAAGGAAGAAGAAAGACTTGTATTTGGTTCTTGATTTTTTTGAAATTAAACTCCCAATTGTTTTGTATTTTTCGAAATTAAGTCTGATGTAAATAGGCGTTAAGTGTGTTGTAAGTTAACATTAAGTCTGAAATAAGTTGGCATTAAATCTGAAGTAAGTAGGCAATAAGTGATTTGTAAGTTGATTCAACAAGTTATGGTCTGAAAATGGAGAAAGTTTGAGAAAAACAAATCTGTCAAAAATACCCTAAAAAACGAAAAAAGTTAAATCAAGAAATAAATGAATCAAACTTGTTTACCTACAAGTTATGGTCTGAAAATAGAGAAAGATTGAGAAAAATAAATCTGTCAGAAATAGCCTAAAAAACAAAAAAAAATTAAATCAACAAATAAATGAATCAAACTTGTTTACCTATGATCAAAGAAAAATAAAAAAGATGAAAAAATTAATCATACTTGTTGATTCAACAAGTAATACCCAGAAAAATGGAGAAAGTTTGAGAATAGAAAGCTTAGCAAGGGAAAGAATGAGAAGAAAGAAGGTGAAGAAGTTAGTAAAGGAAAAACAAAAACTGATATAAATATTGCACGGTTAATAGGGGAGTTTAATTTTTAGAACTCACAATTTCAGCTTTTTTATTAAACCAGACTCTGAATTTTTTTTAGAAAAAAATAAATGGGCCAGCCTATAAAAAATGGTCTCTTTAAGAGACCGTTTTTTATGAGAATTTGTGATTTTTTTAATACTAAAAAGGTAAATAGTTGCCCTTGTTATTTAACGAGTTGAAAAGGCGAGAAATTCTTTATCCATACACAAAGTTAGTTTTTCTAAATAGGCTAAGAAACCACGAGAATCAAACTGTGATCTTGACTAAAAAATTAATATATGCTTCAACTCATAAGAATCAATTCTCTACACAAAGATATTGTGATCATATTATGATTATTTTTTTAAACTTTAAAATTTATGATTAAAAAAGTTTAAAAACCATGTATCTAGCAACTTGGCTTCGCCCACGCAAATTAGAACTCAAAATACAAAAAATGAGTAGAAATTTAGTCGATCTAGATCAATAAATGATGATGTAGAATTGAAAAAATTAACAAAATTTCAAAAATCGTATAAAAGTTCAAGCTGAGATCACAATCGAATGTAATTAAGTTTTTTTTTAGTTATTTCAAGTCGAGTTAATTTCATGATATAAGTAAAAAAATTTCATATTACAATCCATCCGAATTTTGTGTCAATATCAAATCTGATAAAATTTTAATTGGTCTAATTAATTTCACTAAACAAATAATTTATGGGTTAAAATTGTTGTAATAAATTGTAGAAAAAAATATCAATAGCCAAATTTACTATATCAACTTTATACTTGTATATGACATTCATTTGGTTCAACTATGCAAAATTATTTATCCTACGGATATTTCATGATATACCACTGAGTTTCTTCGAAATTCACCATATACCACACAAAATGTTTTAATT